>NC_139685.1:263337-614337 GCF_964106915.1 Podarcis gaigeae | reverse complement strand
ACATTGCATCCATCACGCCAAAAAATTTCCTAAGGTCCTTCAAGGCACCATTTTGCGTCGCCATTAGGGGCCTGACCCATTCCCGGGCCCCATCCTGTAGATGCCCAACAACATAGGCTGCCCTCTCCCCATCATCAGCTGTCACTACTGTCAGGAAGTTCTTCCTAATGTTTAGGTGGAATCTTCTTTCTTGTAGTTTGGATCCATTGCTCCGTGTCCGCTTCTCTGGAGCAGCAGAAAACAACCTTTCTCCCTCCTCTATGTGACATCCTTTTATATATTTGAACATGGCTGTCATATCACCCCTTAACCTCCTCTTCTCCAGGCTAAACATGCCCAGCTCCCTTAGTCGTTCCTCATAAGGCATCGTTTCCAGGCCTTTGACCATTTTGGTTGTCGTCCTCTGGACACGTTCCAGTTTGTCAGTGTCCTTCTTGAACTGTGGTGCCCAGAACTGGACACAGTACTCCAGGTGAGGTCTGACCAGAACAGAATACAGTGGCACTATTACTTCCCTTGATCTAGATGCTATACTCCTATTGATGCAGCCCAGAATTGCATTGGCTTTTTTAGCTGCCGCGTCACACTGTTGGCTCATGTCAAGTTTGTGGTCAACCAAGACTCCTAGATCCTTTTCACATGTACTGCTCTCAAGCCAGGTGTCCTCCAACCTGTATTTGTGCCTCTCATTTTTTTTTGCCCAAGTGCAATACTTTACATTTCTCCCTGTTAAAATTCATCTTGTTTGTTTTGGCCCAGTTTGGTATCTGAAGAAGTGTGCATGCACACGAAAGCTCATACCAAGAACTAACTTAGTTGGTCTTTAAGGTGCTACTGGAAGGATTTTTTTTTTGTTTTGGGGGTAATTGTTCCTCATTTCAGAGTCCAGTCCATTGAGTGGGAGGTGTAGGAGCTTGCAACCATTCCAGGGCTCCAATTTTAAAGCCATTTTACCCAGTTTAGAATAAAATGGGAAGAGGAGAGAGATTGATCTTTGTGGATTCAACTTAATTTATTTAGCAGAGTAGCAAAGGCAGTCTGATTTGAAATGTAGGATAAGAAGAGACATGAAGTGAATGGGGTGGAGAGGGCAGTTTATATGAAAGGGAATCAAAAGGAGACTATCAGTGGTGGACTGCAAACCCATTAATCGCTCCTCTCACCTTGAATGACCTTGGGATGCAAGGAGGATGTGCTGCAGTGATACTGAAAGTGAAAAAGAGGCAAAATTGAGGGGGGGGGACTACCCACAAAGAAAGGAAAAGGTTAAAGGAGTTTTAACTGTTCTTCAGCTATGCAAAGCAAAAATGCCCAACCTGGAGAGATGTGCCAAGGCAGGTCTAATTTAGAGATTATTTATGATTTTAGTGCAGAAACTCACAGGTGACTACACATTCTGGCAGAGGGATGCAAGGATGTCCATAGCTCCTGAGCACACTGGCAAATGCTGAGGAGAAGCAGGGGGGAAGAGCATCAGGGCAAAACAGAACCAGAAAATATGGTTGCTGATTCTTAACATTCTCCATTGTGGGAGTCAAAAACTTTTTCAGCCTCTTGCCACATTTGCAAACCAGAGGAACTGCAGACATAAAAAGAGCCCTGCTGGCTCAGACCATCGGCTCATGAAGTCCAGCATCTGGGTTTCATGGAGACCAACCAGATGCCCATTATGAGAAGCTGACAAGCATGGCCTGAGTGGAACAGTGCTCCTGCCTGTGACATGAGAGGCAGAACATAACCTAACCCTAACCCTAGGTATGAGTACATCATGTCTGGTTCATCCACGGGTGCAGATTTGTCCATAAATGTGGGTGGGAGCACAGCAACCTTTACACAGTTTTGATATGAAAAGAGGAATGGTTGAATGCAGTAGTGCCACTTTGGAAAGAAGTCCAAGTGAAGGTCTCTCAAACTCCAAACTCCAGGAGCCCAACACATATATAGAGGGAGAAAGATGGCACTGCTGATCCTGTCCCAATGCGTTCCCTTTGTGATGAGACTTGGAGTCCAGCAACATCTGAAGGGCCACAAGATGGCACCTTGATCTAAGATGTTCCATCTCAGACCTTTGGGTTGTGTGGGGGCCATGGATGTGGGTGAACAAGGTTGAGAGCAGAGCCAGCCCCACTTCCACCTTCTCCATGCATAAGCAGCTCCATCTCTAGGGGCTTCCCATTGGCTTTGAAGACACCCCTATTGGCGTGGGGCATTTGCTTGATCTCATGACCTGACCCTATCTCTTTCAGTTGCGGTGTTGTTCTAATTGGATTGCTTTATCATTTATTTTAATTATGGGTGTTTGCATTCCAATATATGCACAACTGGTTTCCATACTTTATAAACCATTTAGAGTATAAAAACCAGTTGTGCATATATTGGAATACAAACACCCATAATTAACCATTGAGACTCCTTCATGGATCACTGCCTTGCCGTGGCAAAGGGGCTTGAATAACTCAGAGAAGCTATGAGCTATGCCGTGCAGGGCCACCCAAGATGGACAGGTCATAGTGGAGAGTTTTGACCAAACGTGATCCACCTGGAGCAGGAACCGGCAAGCCACTCCAGTATCCCTGCCAAGAAAACTCCATGGACAAAGACAACAGGCATATAAAAGTTATGACGCTGGAAGATGAGCCCCTCAGGTCGGAAGGCGTCCAACATGCTACTGAGGAAGAGCGGAGGAGAAGTACAAATAGATTCAGAGCTGATGAAGCGGCTGGGCCAAAGCCGAAAGGACGCCCAGTTGCAGATATGCCTGGAAGCGAAAGGAAAGTCCAATGCTGTAAAGAAAAATATTGCATAGGAACCTGGAATGTACGAACCATGAACCTGGGTAAGTTGGATGTGGTCAAAAATGAGATGGCAAGAATAAATATTGACATCCTGGGCATCAGTGAACTAAAATGGATGGGAATGGGCGAATTCAGTTCGGATGACCATTATATCTACTACTGTGGACAAGAAACCCGCAAAAGAAATGGCGTGGCCCTCATAGTCATCAAAAGAGTGACGAAAGCTGTACTGGGCTGCATCAATAGGAGTATAGCATCTAGATCAAGGGAAGTAATAGTGCCACTGTATTCTGCTCTGGTCAGACCTCACCTGGAGTACTGTGTCCAGTTCTGGGCACCACAGTTCAAGAAGGACACTGACAAACTGGAACGTGTCCAGAGGAGGGCAACCAAAATGGTCAAAGGCTGGAAACGATGCCCTATGAGGAACGGCTAAGGGAGCTGGGCATGTTTAGCCTGGAGAAGAGGAGGTTAAGGTTATAGCCATGTTCAAATATATAAAAGGATGTCACATAGAGGAGGGAGAGAGGTTGTTTTCTGCTGCTCCAGAGAGGTGGACACGGAGCAATGGATCCAAACTACAAGAAAGAAGATTCCACCTAAACATTAGGAAGAACTTCCTGACAGTAAGAGCTGTTGGACAGTGGAATTTGCTGCCAAGGAGTGTGGTGGAATCTCCTTCTTTGGAGGTCTTTAAGCATGTCAGGAGTGCTCTGATGGTGTTTCCTGCTTGGCAGGGGGTTGGACTCGATGACCCTTGTGGTCTCTTCCAACTCTATGATTCTATGATTCTCATCCAGTCCATTACTGAGTTCATTTCTCCACATTTCCACATCAGTTAGCATTAGGGGAACAAGAGTTTTCATGGAAATTCATCAGCAATTTATGACTTCTGCGGAGGAAATGTGGCAGACTAGACATCTCTTGTTGACAATCAAAACAAATAAAATATCCTTGCTATCACATTAACTCTGGAGAAACAGAGATAACAGGAATTAGCTTCTAATGCTCTGAAAAGGCTGCTTTCCATGCCAAGAGACTGAGAAAATTTCCAAGAGCTCAGAAAAGGGTGAGTAACCAAGAGCGGAAGAACCGCAACCTTGCCCAAACACCACATAGTAGTCCTTAGGGTCAGTCCTTAGGGCAGTGCCAGAGGCATGTGCGCTGTTGCCCCAGCACAGAGTTACTATACGAAACAACCCCTGCCCATGACAAAAATGGCGAGTTCACTCTCCCTTCACTAATCCCTTCAGGGACGTGGCGATGCAAGTGCCCTTCTCAAAGATAGATGATGCTTGTGCACAGCCCATTTGCTGAGGTGGCGCCTGAAGATCTGCAAAAGGGCGTCGCATGGCAGGCCAAGGCAAGGTGGCCGCCTTGGGTGCATCAGGGGCCAGAGGCCGGTTTCTCCGGGGGTAGAGGAGGCCGGCTGCCACAGGGCGGGGTAGGGGCAGCAGGCAGGAAGGAGGGGTGGCTTTCTGCTTCTGAAATGGCCTTGATGTGGGGCCTGAGCTCACATTGCGAAGTGTGGAGAAAGAGGAGCTTTTCTTCCTGCCACTGCTGCTACTTGTGTTTTCCACATGAGGAGCTCCAGGTGGCAGGCAAAGTTCCCTGAGGCTACTCCACAGGTTTCCTCCCAGGCAGCCTGCCTTTGCCCCCAGCCCCGCTCAGCCCCGGCTAGACACAGAGGGGGTGGTGGGAATTGTGGTCCACGACCACCCCGAGGAGCGCAGGTCAACCACCCCCTCTCTTTTAACTTCACGCCACACCGTGCTGGATCTCCACAAGAATTAAGGGTCATCCCATTAACAGGCTAGGAAGAGATTCCGGAAGGACAAAGTGTTCCAGGCATGGGTTAACTATGGCACTCACTGCCACAAGATCCAATGGTGCCACCCCCTCAGATTGCAACACCTGACTCTGCCTGCTTAGCAGACACTTTTTTTAAAAAAATAGACAAACTCTGCACCCAAGGCCAATAATAAATTAAAGGCATGACAACTTTTTTAAAAAAAACTCCACCAAGGGTCAATGTGTTTCTGTGTCTCTCATAGTTTTATGTATGTGGTCTGCTGTTGTTGTTATATCAGAATGTTTTAGTCATGTCACTGCCTGAATTAACTTTGTGAGATCCCCATTGTGTGTCTGCTGCCATGTTCTGGATACAATCTTTGTATCAACTGGTAGCCCTAATTTAAGAAGCTTTGGTCAGAAATGAAAGGCAGTAGCTACACACAACTGGTTTGCCATAGGCTGAAGCAGACTGAAATCAATGCAGGCTATTTTTTTAGGGGTCACTCACATACTGAAAGCAATATGAGCCCAATATGAGAAGTAACTTAAGTTCCAGGAGTATGTACTGTAGTATTGCTTATTTCAATTAAGAAGTGGGACATAATCATCAATTGTCTTCACCTTGTAGATGACATAATGTGTAAAGGCAAGGCACTATGTCATTGAGGGCATAATGACTGGAATACTACTCAAGGGAGGCTTTGAAGGGAACAACTTTGTATTTAGCTCATTTCTACACACACACACACACACACACACACACACACACCAGTATTTATATACAGATATGAAGGGTAACAGCACTCTGTATCATTGAAAGCTCTGTTATTGTGTTTTTCTTTTAAGACAAAAGATGTTAATGTATGAGTTGTTTTTTCTAAACTAAAACCTCAGTATTCAGGTTAAATTGCCGTGTTGGCACTTTGCGATAAATAAGTGGGTTTTGGGTTGAAGTTTGGGCACTCGGCCTTTAAAAGGGTCGCCATCACTTAGGTCAAAGGTCGGCTAAACCTCTCTTTATTCAATTACTTGTGTCTGTTATAAATTACAACTGAGATGTCTGCCGGTTGAAACATACATCCGAAACATGACCCAACTGCTGGCTTAAGAAGACATGGCAATTAAAAAGCTGAAAGCAAAATAAAAAGCATGTTTTAATTGTTTGTACATAAGAAAGACTCTAAACAGCCAAGCGATGTTCCAACTGTTAGAAATTTTCATTTACCGTATTATTTTATTTTTAATCCTCTGTCTCATTGGTAAAAGTGCTGATTGTAAAGTGAAACTGCATAATTACACTACTGTGAGAAAGGAATACAAGGAATGTACTCTGATAAGCAAAGACTGTAGGATCTTGAGGAAAACATCCAGTATGGCAAAAATATTATTGGACACCCCACTGACTGTTAGCATCATGCAGCAACTACTGGATGAGCAACTAAAAGAGCTCAGAGCTGATATATGTATGAAATGGTGAATGAAAATGGACCAGAGAAAGCTGAGGGTAAAGAAGACACAGAAGCTTTGGAGAATAATATTGATGAGGATTGCCAGAACAGGAGAGTGGAATGGTAATGCTGGAGGCAGTAGGTGATGAAATGGAGAGGACCTCCACATGGGAGATTAAGAAATATCCTGAGCTGGCAGAAATAGAGCTGAGAAAAAATGGTTTCTGTGTACAATTTGGAGTGAATTTAAAGGAAAAAGTTACCAAGCTGTTGGCAACACTACTGGAAAAAGAATTGAAGAAGAGGAAATGGATCCCCCCCCCCCCAATTTGGATGGAGAACTATGGTCAATAGGAAATGAGATTAGAAGATATGGAACAGGGTGTGAATCAATGAATATGCAATAAGTAAATAACTATGGATTACTGATTTAATATATGACCACAGCGAAGAGACTCCTGTGGGAATAAAGATCAAAGGGTCTATTGTTTCTCAACATTGAAGGTAAAGTTGTCATGTTGGACTGATGGAAGACTACTGCTGACATTTATCAATAATAATAATTGGAGAACCTCTTTTAGAATTTTTGTGTTGAAGGATAAATGAATGAACTTGAGATGTCCAAATCTGAAGACTGGGGAAATATTGTCTAGCAGAAGGAAGAACAGCTGGATACCATTCTGGAGTAAACACTGAATATTTTGAAATAATATATATCTGACAGACAGAGAATTGGAAACCCTTTTATGTCTTTCTCTTTCCTTTCTTTTCTTTTTTTCTTTTTTATTATTTTACTCTCCCTGTTTTTCTGCTTGCTTCCTTCCTTTGCTTTGCTCTTGCTTCTGTTTTGGTTTTGTTTTGATGTCCTGTACCGTGGGCCAATGAGAGGACTGTACACACATGAAGGTAATGGATGGTTGGCGAAGGACCCTGTGTGAGAGGCAGGGAAAGGAAGATCTCCCAGGGTGGGAGGCTGGGAGAAGAAAGGGAAGCTCCTAGGCGAGAGTTGGGAGGATCCACCCCCTTCTGTGTGAGACAAGGATTAAGATCTATCTTTGAAAGAGGAATTTGCTTCTCTCTCTCTCTTTTCTGTTGTTGTTTCCATTTCGATTTGTATTTTATTGTATCATGAAAAGCCTTAATAACATATTATTTTAAAAAACAAAAAAGAAATTAATCAGCATTTTAGCATGAATTTCTCCTAAATTTTATATGCAATTTTTACATGCAATTCTCCTAATTTTCATATTCAATTTGCACACTGTACCCAAGGGTGTGCATGTACAGTATGTACACATTACTTGCCTTGCGAACTGCACAGCACATTTTGAAGGCAGCTGACGTTTCAGTCCATGGCTTGCTTCAAAAGTCTGATTTAGACAGCTTCACATTTAAATGTGAATAAAACCAAATTTCTCCCCAATCCTTAATGTGTGGCCTGTCTGAAATTGATACCTGTAGCCATTTTTCCAATTTAGTTTATTTCACTGTTGATACATAGAACCTTTTTCCTTTTCCCTTTCTTTTTTGCTTTCTCCTCCCCCAAAGGAGGAAAAACCTTTAAAGCCCTCTGAATATCTTTCTGAAAAAGTCTCTGGCTTAAAGTAATGTCACTTTTGAGAGCTTTCTGTAGAATTCATCCACCTATACCGCCTGATCCATTCGCATATGACCTTCTCTCTTTCCCCTGGGAACTGACTCATTTGTATAGCTGGCCTGACATGATTCCCTTCCCATTTTACAAGGAGAAGTGTATGTTTTCTCACTGATCTTTTCTGCTCTCCTGAGAGATACATCACCATCAAAAGCCCTACGAGCCAGGATTCTGAGAGACCACATGGAGCAATTTTAGCTCCCATGGATCAAGGGAAGGGAGGCAGCACAGAACTTGAGCCCAGCAATGTAGCAACCTCCGCTGGCACCTGAGGCGGACAAAAGTTGTTGAGCTTTTGGGGGGAAATCTAAGTTGTTGAGCAGAACCCAAAATGGCCAGAAACCCAACCCCTGATACACAGCAGCCACCATGCTGCTCCCTATGACACCCCCTCCCGGGCGAACCACCTCACCACAACCACTGGTCTGTTACAGCAGAAGGCAGCTCCCTGTGTCCTGATATCTGCTCCTTGGGTGCCCACACTAGGTGCTGGGGATGACCAAGTGAGCCAAGCCAGAGAAGTGAAATAGCACACCAAATGGCACACAGTGAGGAGTCAGCATATCACACCCATGATCATAGATCTGCATTGGTGACTGATTTGCTGCTGCGCCAAGTGCAATGTGCTACTCTTAGTATATAAAGCCCTACATATGCCCACTCAGCCACTTCAATCTGTGGAACTGGCATTGTCACAAGTGCCACACAGTACCCACTCTGCATTTGTAAGAACTTGAACTTTTTAGTGTGGCAGCACCTACACTTTGGAACTCCCTGCCTATTTAATAATAATAATAATAATAATAATAATAATAATAATAATAATAATAATTTATTTATTCCCCAGCCACTCTGGATGGCTCCCAATCAAGTATTAAAGACAATACAGCGTTAAATATTAAAAACTTCCCTGAACAGGGCTGCCTTCAGATGTCTTTTAAAGATAGGATAGCTACTTATTTCCTTCACATCTGAAGGGAGGGTGTTCCACAGGGTGGGCACCACTACCGAGAAGGCTGGTTCCCTGTAACCTTACTTCTCACAATGAACCGCCAGAAGGCCCTTGACGCTCCTTCAGGTATAAAGGACCAAGGCTGTTTAGGGCTTTAAAGGTCAGCACCAACACTTTGAATTGGGCTCGGAAACGTGCTGGGAGCCAATGCAGATCTCTCAGAACCAGTGTTATGTGGTCCCGGCGGCCACTCCCAGTCACCAGTCTAGCTGCCATATTCTGGATTAATAGCAGTTTCTGGGTCACCTTCAAAGGTAGCCCCACATAGAGCGCGTTGCAGGAGTCCAAGCAGGAGATAACTAGAGCATGCACCACTCTGGTGAGACAGTCCGCAGGCAGGTAGGGTCTTAGTCTGAGTACCAGGTGGAGCTGGTAGACAGCTGCCCTGGACACAGAATTAACCTGCGCCTCCATGGACAGCTGTGAGTCCAAAATGATTCCCAGGCTGCGCACCTGGTCCTTCAGGGGCACAGTTGCCCCATTCAGGACCAGGGAATCCCCCACACCCGCCCGCCCCCTGTCCCCCAAAAACAGTACTTCTGTCTTGTCAGGATTCAACCTCAATCTGTTAGCCACCATCCATCCTTCAACTGCCTCCAGGCACTCACACAGGCCCTTGACCGCCTTCACTGGTTCTGATTTAAAGGAGAGGTAGAGCTGGGTGTCATCTGCATACTGATGAACACCCAGCCCAAACCCCCTGATGATCTCTCCCTGGGGCTTCATATAGATATTAAAAAGCATGGGGGAGAGGATGGAACCCTGAGGCACCCCACAATTGAGAGCCCAGGGGTCTGAACACTCATCCCCCCCCCACATATTCTGGACACGGCCCAGGAGAAAGGAGCGGAACCATCGTATAACAGTGGCCCCAGCTCCCAGCCCCTCTAGACGGTCCAGAAGGATGTTATGGTCAATCGTGTCAAAGGCCGCTGAGGGATCCAGCAGAACTAGGAAACAGCTCTCACCTTTGTCCCTAGCCCGCCGGAGATCATCAACCAGCGCGACCAAGGCAGTTTCAATCCCATGGTGAGGCCTGAATCCCAATTGGGAGGGATCCAAATGGTCCGCATCCTCCAGGCGTGCTTGGAGTTGTTTGACAACCACCCGCTCAATCAATCACCTTGCCCAAGAATGGTAAATTTGAGACTGGGCGATAGTTGGCCAAATTGGCTGGGTCTAAAGATATTTTTTTAAGAAGCGGTTTAATAACCGCCTCTTTCAGCAGGTCTGGGAAGGCTCCCTCACAGAGGGAAGCATTCACCACCCCGCAGAGCCCATCGCCCAGCCCTTCCCGGCTCGCTTTTATCAGCCGGGATGGGCAAGGATCAAGGAGACAGGTGGTTGGTTTCACTTGTCCAAGCAGCCTGTCCACATCCTCGGAGGTAACAGATTAGAATTGATGCCATGTAACAGGACTAGACAGAACTCTAGCTCTCTCCCGCCTTGGCCCTGCTCCCACGGTGGAGTCTACCTCCTTCTGAATCTGAGCGACTTTATCTGCAAAAAACTTTGCAAAAAGCATTGCAGGAGATCTTGGGGTCCCTACCAGCCCTGATGGTGTAGGTGGTTCCGACAGATTACGAACCACCTGGAAAAGTCTCCTGCTGCTGTTTTCTGCAGATGCAATGGAGGCGGCAAAGAAGGCCCTCTTCACCGACGCCATTGCCACTTGGTAGGCTCGACGTTGAGCTCTAGCCCATGTCCAGTCTGATTCAGAGTGAGTTTTCCGCCACCGGCGCTGGAGCCATCTCAACAATTGTTTCATCGCCCTCAGCTCCGGGGGAAACCACAGGGCTGTCCGGGCTCCATGCAATTGGAGAGGGCGCTTCGGAGCCAGACAGTCAATAGCCCTGGTTAACTCCGCATTCCAGCGGGCCACCAGGGAATCAGCTGAGAGGCCATCAACTTGGGATAAAACATCCCCTACCACTCTCTGGAAACCAGTTGGATCCATTATGTAGCGGGGGCAGACCATCTGAATCGGTCCCACCTCCCTGCAGAGGGAAAGAGTCACAGAGAAGTCCAGTTGCACCAGGAAGTGATCTGACCATGGCACTTCTTTTGTTTCACTTTTACTTAATGTCAGATCACCAACATCCATAGAGGTAAACACCAAGTCTAAGTCATGTCCGCGGCTATGAGCTGGGCCAAACTTATTCAGGGACAGCCCCATGGAGGCCATGCTTTCCACGAAATCCCAAGCGGCCCCTTGTAAGGTCGTGTCGGCATGGATGTTAAAATCCCCCAGGACAACCAAGCTAGGTGTCTCCAGGAGCATATCCGCCACGACCTGAAGCAGCTCGGGCAGGGAATCCTTGGTGCAGTACACCAATTGGAATCCTGTACTGCCCCTATTGCCCAACTTCCAGAACATGCACTCAGAAAACTGGGTCTTCCCAATAGGATGCCTGGTGCAGACCAATGACTTCCTAAAAATCACTGTAACCCCCCCTCCCCGTCCACATGACCTGGGTTGCTGTGTGTAAGAGAAACCTGGTGGGCAAGCAGCGGCAAGGACAGGCCCATCTGCTTCATCCAACCAGGTCTCTGTCACACATGCCAGGTCAAATCCTCCATCCACAATCAGGTCGTGGATGGCAGTGGTTTTATTCATCATTGACCTGGCATTGCACAGCAACACTTTCAGGTCATGTGGGTTTCCCTTGCTGATTCCTGTATCCTTCCGGTCAGGACCAGACCTGGAGGCAGGGATAGTCCTCAAACAACGACTAACCCTGCCTCCTCGGTAATGACATGGTCTGGTCTTAGCGTATCTCCTCCTCCTGCCCGTGATCACTGAGATCGGGTGTCCCAATACATTCTCCCCTGTGGAACCTGCCCCAGCCATTCTATTGGCTGAGGCCCACTCCCAGGCAGCCCTGACCCTTCCCCTTAAAAAGCAAAATACAAACTATATAATAACTTAACAGAATAATAAAAATAGAAGCAAAGCAAGAAACAATAGTGCTAAAATTAAACTACTCCCCACCCTGACTAAATACTTATCCAACCCCAAGCAGAAATAAAACAATAAAATTATAGAATATTATAAAAAACAACCACCATTTAAAATGCAGCAAATTAAAAGCACTTAAAACATTAAAAACCATTTTGTCACTTGCTGCAGGGAGCTCCTCAGGCCCTCAAGCTGTGGCGGTGAGTGCTAGGCCAGATGGAGTTGGCAGGAAAGGGAGCGGCCCACCCAGCACTCACTAGAGCAGCAGCAGCAGCAGCAGCAGTGTCCTGGAAGCCTCCATCAGGCCTCTTAAGCTGTGGCGGTGAGTGCAGGCTCCGCCCCCTAGGCCAGATGGAGTTGGCAGGAAAGGGAGCAGCCCACCCAGCACTCACCAGAGCAGCAGCAGCTGCTTGATGTCAAGCAGGCAGCTTTACTGTACTCTTTTCAGCACCTGCTAGAAACATTTTTGTTTAGATAAGCCTACCCATACATTTAGAAAGTGGATGAGAATTTTTATCTGTTTTAGTCTACAGTGGTACCTCGGGTTAAGAACTTAATTCGTTCTGGAGGTCTGTTCTTAACCTGAAACTGTTCTTAACCTAAAGCACCACTTTAGCTAATGGGGCCTCCCACTGCTGCCGTGCCGCCGGAGTACGATTTCTGTTCTCATCCTGAAACAAATTTCTTAAGCCGAGGTACTATTTCTGGGTTAGGAGAGTTGGTAACCTGAAGCGTCTGTAACCTGAAGTGTCTGTAACCCAAGGTACCACTGTATTGTTATTTAATTGCCTGATCTCTCTTCCTGCATTGCTGGGTGGGCTGGTTAGCTATTCCTTGCAGCCCTGCAGGACTTGAACAGGTGAGTGGGACCACCCTTCTTTCAATGACTTTACATGATTGACAGATGGGTGGTCCCTCCCTCCTGACAAAGTTGGCCTGCTGAGCAGGTGGTGGGAATATAAAGATCTGACCCACTGGGTCAAAACAGTTTCCCACACACTTTCCCCAGAGGGAGTGCCACAGAATTCAAAGGAAACTTATGTTTCAGTAGACATGCCTAGGGTTGCATTGCAAGAAATTTCCAGCAAACCAGTACTTCTGAAGTCGGGAGATGGAGACTTTAAGATGGAGTTGGGTTGCAGTAGGCAGAAGTAGTAGCAAACAGGTGCCCCCTGCTTCATTTTGCTCCTTGGGCTGGCTCTGGTCCCACACTGTGTTCTGCTGCTTTCTAATTAAACTTGGAAGAGATCTAAAATTAATTGTAGGGGATCAGTGCCGTCTGCTTCAGTTTCCCGGAGTTCCTCCCTCTTGCAGATTATTCATATGCACATATGTTCATCGCTGGGAACATTGTGCAAAGAGGAAGGCTGTTGATGCAATCTTGGAAATGAGGAAAATTTAATAAAGCTTTCCTAGAGAGGAAACTTTGCTCAGCTGACTCCTGGGATTTACAAGAAGCCTAGCCAGAACTGGCCCAGTAATACCCAAGCACCCAAGCAGAGTGGGTAGCGTCAAGCTCCTGGCCCTGCTGCTACTTTCCTTGCAGTGCAAGGCCATAGCTCAGGGACAGAGCACCTGCTGTTCATGCAGAAGTTCAATTCCTAACATCTCCAGTTGGGGAGATGTTCCGGAGCCCCATTCGTATCCTGAAGTAAATGTAAGACACGACTGTGCGAGTCGCGTTTTGCCGCTTCCGCGCATGCAGGTGATGTCATTTTGAGCATCTGCACATGCGGGAGCAGCTCTGTTATTTCTGGGTCACCACGGAGCACAACCCGAAAATATTCATCCCGAAGCTACTTCAACCTGAGGTATGACAGTCAAACCAACAATTCACGTTTTGCCAGATAGGTACATGAAGGGGCTGAGGCTCACTGAGCTTTCCTGTAAAATTTGCTAGAGATCCTTGCGGCCATGATTGCGTACAGAAAGACTCTTTTATTTTCCTTTGGGATGAGATGTCCGTTGTGAAAATTCCTAATAAAAATAATTTAGTTTTTTAAAATATGTATGTCTAATCATTTTTTAAATTTCTTCATATATCATATCCCAGAATTCTGGGACACATCCACCACATGTGGAAAAGACTCCCCTCTCTTTGGTTACATTTCCAGCATTTGTTACTGATCTTTTTATTCATTTTAGCCAATTTTGCTGGAGTTTTATACCACCGGTACATCATTTTAAGGAAATTTTCTTTAATCATAGAACAGGTCGTGAATCTGATATCGTTTTTCCAGAGGTTTTCCCATTTTTCTAGCTCTATATTATATCCCAGGTCTTGCGCCCATTTTACCATTACATCTTTGATTTCCTCGTCTTTAAGATGTCATTTTAATAATAATTTGTACATTTGAGACAAGTTTTTTTTTGTTATCCGAGAGGAGTTTTTTGTCTAGTTTAGAGATTATTTTGTCAAATCCATTTTTTCTTTTGTCTTTTTCAAAAATTCCGTTAAATTGATAATGTTTTAGCCAGCTTATGCCAATTTGTTTTAGAGTGTCATAATTTTTTAATCTTAATTGATTATTGCGTTCTTCTAATAAATTTGTATAGGTTGGCCAATTGCTATCCATGTCTTTTCTTTTAACTGCTGTTGCCTCCAATGGTGAAATCCACCATGGGGCTTTTGGCTCTAACAAGTTTTTATTTCTCTCCCATACCTCAGATATTGCTTTCCTCACAATATGATTTTTTAATCCCTTATGTATTTTCACTTTTTCATAGCACAAATAACCATGCCATCCCACTACATTGTCCCATCCTTCTATATCAAGTAAGTTGGTATTCTTTAGAAGCATCCAATCCTTTAACCATACAAAACAGGCTGCTTTGTAGTATAACCTAAACTCTGGTAATGCAAATCCATCCCTTTCTTTTAGGTCCAAAAAAAGACTAATAGTGACCTGGCTGGGAGTGGAAGAAGATGAGCTTGCAATGTACATTGACAAAATATTCAGAATACAGTCAAATAAGTTGAAAAATAAGAAGTGGCCAGGAGACTGCTTGATCTTCCTAAATATGAGACTTTTAAGAGATAAGATATTACAACACAACAGGAATGTAAGACTAAGAAATGGTGAGAAAAACGTAGAGATAATGAAAGAAATCCCAGCCTGCCTGCAGAAAAAGGGGCAATATAAAACATTGACAACTGCTTTAAAGAAAAATGGAATTCCTTACAGGTGGGAGTTTCTTGAGGGGATTACTTTCACTTACAAAGGTAGAAGTAAAACACTTAGATTGGTAGCAGAAGCTGGTGGTTCTTGGAGGAAATATTGCAAGGATCTAGGAGGAGAGAATGTTTTGGAAATAGAAGAAGGGGGCCCAGAATAGTAAAAAACCAGAAAAGATAGAACAACTGAAAGAAGGAATCATTAAGATTTAGAGTGACGAAAGCAACCTGATTTTGGTAATTTTGAACATTTTTAATAAAGTGTATGCATATCTTGGAATGTGAATGCTTGAATAATAAGTCTAAAAGAAACAAAGTAGAGCACAGTCTAAAGAGAAAGAAATGGGATATTATATGTCTTCAAGAAACACATATAAATAGGAAACATAATAGAATTCTAAGCAATAAAAAACTAGGATTTGAATTTATATCTTCAAATTTGGGGGGGTGGGGAATTGTAATATATGTAAACCCTGTATTAGAATCAAGGCAGTTATTTAAGGATGAGGAAGGCAGAATCATTGGAATTGAGATAAAATATGGAAAAGAAAAATTTAACATAATAGGCATATATGCCCTAAACGGTAAAAAAATCAGAATTTTGTAAAAATTTGGAAGAAAAAATATGGAAATACTGCACAGAAAATATTATACTTCTAGGTGACTTTAATGGTGTTACATCTGTGGAAATGGATAGAACAGAAAGAGAAAATAATACAAAAGATGAGAAACTAACTCTTACATGTTTTCAAATGGTGGAGAACCTAGATCTTTATGATGTATCGAGGGTTAAAAACCCCAATGCAAAAGATATCACAGATTTTTCAGATTCCAAAAAATCTGGAGGAAGAATAGATAATATCTGGGTGTCAAGGAGTCTAATTTTACTTACCAAAAAAGCTGGAATTAAAACCAAAACAATTTCGGATCATAATCCAGTAACATTAGAATTGGAGTGAAATATCTGGGGGTGAACTTAACATCTAAGAATGTGAATTTATTTAAAGATAATTATGAAAAATGCTGGACAGAAGTGAAGAAAGATCTAGACACATGGTCTAGGTTGAGACTTTCCTTGTTAGGCCGGATTGCTGTTATCAAGATGAACGTATTGCCGAGAATGCTGTTTTTATTTCAGACATTACAGATTGTGGACAAAATGGATTGCTTCAAGAGGTGGCAGAAAGATATATCTAAATTTGTCTGGCAGGGCAAAAAGCCCAGAATAAAGTTTAAGATTTTAACAGATGTAAAAGATAGAGGGGGATTTGCCCTGCCAGACTTAAAACTCTATTATGAATCAGCAGCATTTTGCTGGCTGAAGCAATGGCTACTTCTTGAGGACACAGACATTTTGGACTTAGAAGGGTATGACAATAACTTTGGTTGGCATGCTTATCTATGGTATGACAAGGTAAAGGTGCATAAGGGCTTTAAAAACCATATTGTTAGGAAAGCATTGTATAACGTTTGGATTCGATATAAAGATTTGTTGGAAAGTAAAACCCCCAGGTGGTTATCACCAATGGAAGCTAAGGCAGTGAAAAAACTTAACATGGACACCAATTGGTCAAAATACTGTGAAATCTTAGAACAAGATGGTGAAAAGCTTAAACTTAAGAGTTATGA
The DNA here is from genome assembly GCF_964106915.1 of Podarcis gaigeae. Classification (NCBI taxonomy): domain Eukaryota; kingdom Metazoa; phylum Chordata; class Lepidosauria; order Squamata; family Lacertidae; genus Podarcis; species Podarcis gaigeae. The sequence goes on along the minus strand of NC_139685.1, from coordinate 597,871 downwards.
CAAGCTAAAGCATAAAGTTTGAGATTGGTTACATTATCATCAGATAAATGAGGTATTTAAGCAAGACAGGAAAGTAGGATTCCAGAAGGAGAGGTCGAAGTTAGAAACAGAATTGTTAAAACCCAATACTAAGAATCTGTCTAGAATGTATAACTTGCTGCTGAAATGGAATACACAGGAAGAAACGGTTAAATCAGCTATGATTAAATGGGCACAGGATATTGGTTATGACATTATGTTTGCTGACTGGGAGCAGTTATGGACCACTGGTATAAAATTCACGGCATGTAGTGCCTTAAAAGAGAACATAATGAAAATGATCTATAGGTGGTACATGACACCAGTCAAGCTTGCAAAAATCTATCACTTGCCCAATAACAAATGCTGGAAATGTAATGAGTCTGAAGGAACCTTTTACCACCTTTGGTGGACCTGCCCAAGGATTAAGGCCTACTGGGAAATGATCTATAATGAACTTAAGAAAGTCCTTAAGTGGACTTTTTCAAAGAAGCCGGAGGCCTTTCTCCTGGGCATGGTTGGCCAATTGGTACCAAAAAAGGATAGGACATTTTTTATGTATGCAACTACAGCGGCAAGAATTCTTCTGGCAAAGTATTGGAAGACGCAAGAACTACCCACTCTGGAAGAATGGCAGATGAAGGTGACTGAATTTATGGGACTGGCGGAGATGACCGGCAGAATCCGTGACCAGAGGAAAGAGACAGTGGAGGAGGACTGGAAAAAATTTAAATTATATCTTAAAAACTGTTGTAAGATTGTGGACTGTTAAGATGTCAGGGGGTAAGAAACAGAGAATTACAGCTGTAAATAATAATATTAAGAAATTGGAGAGAGATACAAATAGAAAAAAGGACCAAAGGGTTGCTAAAAAATTGCAAAACAAGGATGCAGTGTAAGGGAGGTATGGGGAAGTCACATCTTTTGTGTTTTGTATATGTCTATTTCTTTTCTTTCTTTTTTTCGTGTTTGTTGTTGTTTTCTTTTTTGTCTTTTGTTAGTTGTGAAAATTAATAAATATTATTTAAAAAAAAATGTTTGCCATATTTTGCATCACTTTGCAATTTTAAAAAAAGAAGTTCTCATGAAAATTCATCATCATTTTAGTAACATTCCACCTAATATACAACAGTTTCTATTCGGTTTTAGCTGATACATGCATCTTAACAAGCAATTTCCCCTATTCTTAAGCCCTTTGTATGTCCCATATCTGACTTTGCACCAAATCTGACTCCCTGCCCCTATCATTAGCAGGATGACATGAACCAGGATGCTGGGTTAGACAAGCCCATGGTTTTTCTCCATGCAGTGTTTTCATTCAAGCAATGGTTTATTGCAATTACACTGCATGGTGGTATTTGTAGTGTGTGTTTTCTTATTCATGAAAATAAAGGAAGAGATGTGTTAAAAAGCTTATACAAGAGAAATGCCATGTGGCCCTCCAAAGGTGAAGAAGCTGAGCCAGTGGTGGTGTAATGGTTAGAGTGTCAGACTAGCACCTGGGAGAGATCAGAGTTCAAATCCCCACTCAGATATGGAACTCGCTCACTCTCAGCCTAATCCAGCACACAGAGTTGTTGTGGGGATTGAGGAGGGAGAAAACTATGTGGGCCACCTTGAGCTCTTTGGAGAAAAAGGTGGGAGATAAATGAAACAGACAAATAAACCTCTCTCACCCAACTTGGTTTAAGGCACTTCACAGAAAGGGCAACACAACTGTCAGAAATCCAGACAGGATGAACAACTATTGAAGAAGTTTTTACAGAAGAGGGACAGAAAATGAATTTTGTTGGTTTCACCTTTAAAAAAAATGAAAACCTTACTAATCCAATCATCTTGAACTAATACAGGAAGAGAAATGCAGCCACCCTTCACATCCCACACTTCTCTGATTTTTGCAAAGCAGTTTTCCACTCCACCCCACCCCCCAAAAAACCTGCATTAAAGTGTGTGTACTAATGGAAACAGCATGGGCAGGCACATTGCACATGGGGAAATGGCTTGCAATAATTTGTGTTTTAGGAGAAATACACCTAAAAGCGCATACTAATTTTTCATGAGGGCTTTATTCAAACTGATGCAGAAATGGGGCAAATAAAATTTAAGACTGGGAAGATTAAAACCCGGGCAGGCAAATCCATCCTTGCAACCCACAGATTCCCTGGGATTGAACAGGGACCAATTAAAGGCGCCACTGACAGCTTGCAGCACTTCTACCCCTCTCTGTGGGCTGAAACATGCAATGCCACTGGCCTTCCTCTGCCACCCTTTGAAAGCTGCAGCAAGGGACCTGGCAGCTGAAATAGCCACCAGATGGAAATTGAGTTATTCTTATTCCCTTTGCAAAAAACAAAATTAAATAAAAATTAAATGTCTGCTGCATCAAGGTATTTTCTTATTTTTCCCTCCCTGGGTTCACTCTCCCAAAGGACAAGAGCTTGTCATTTTCTGGTGTGCATCATTTACAAGCTGCTCCAGAAGGTAAGGAGATCTGCTGTATGACACAATGTCCAAATCCCATCACACAGTACTCCGCCCCCCCCCCACAGTACAAAGCAATCAATTTGACAACAGTAAAGAAACCAGTTTTCACTTCTGTTAGCATGTTTATTGGGGAGGTGGAGGTGGAGACTTAAATTATTATTATTATTAATGCACATTTTCAATATAAAACTTCACAGCATGTTGAGACTCCAAAGCCATGCAACAGACGTCAACATTTGTTATGTGTCCCTGATTTCCTTAAATGGAGAGAATCCAGAGACATCCTATGTAGCTGAGTTTACCTTTGGAGAGAATGACCTCACTTTGCCATTCTTGTGTATTGTATACTTAATTTGTAAATATAAAAGCAGAACTCACTGAAAAGAGCCAAACTCCCTCCAAAACAGGCAGCTGCTCTATCCAGCCAGAGGACAGTCCTTTCATGAAAAGTCCCTGACCACTCAGTTCCCCAACGGCAGGCCTACTCACAACATTCCAGCCAAACATAATAATAATAATAATAATAATAATAATAATAATAATAATAATAATAATAAATTATTTATACCCCACCCATCTGGATGGGTTTCCCAAGCCAGACTGGGCAGCTTCCAACAAAATATTAATATACAATAGACCTTCAGATATTAAAAGCTTCCCTAAACAGGGCTCCTTTCAGATGTATCCTAAAAGTCTGGTAGTTGTTTTTTCCTTTGACATCTGGTGGGAGGGTGTTCCACAGGGCGGGTGCCACTACCAAAAAGGCCCTCTGCCTGGTTCCCTATAACTTGGCTTCTCGCAGCGAGGTAACCACCTGAAGGCCCTCAGCGCTAGACCTCAGTGTCCAGGCAGAACGATGGGGGTGGAGACGCTCCTTCAGGTATACTGGACTGAGGCCATTTAGGGCTTTAAAGGTCAGCACCAACACTTTGTGCTTGAAAACGTACTGGGAGTCAATGTAGGTCTTTTAAGACTGGTGTTATGTGGTCTCAGTGGCCGCTCCCAGTCACCAGCCTAGCTGCCGCATTCTGGATTAGTTGTAGTTTCCGGGTCACCTTCTGTGATGGCCTGGGATTCGGACTTGGATGCTGAACCTGAGGGATCCCAGCCTGCACAGGATTCCCCACTTCCAGAACCAGCTGAGCCGGGGCTGGGGCATGAGCCTGAAGGGTCCTCACCTGTGCTGGATCCTCAGGTGCAGGGGTCAGCTGAGTCTGCTCTGGCTACTGATGTGATGGTGAGGCATCTAATCATAAGCCTGCATTTTTTATCAAAGCTTATATATTTCAATCAGGGCCTGTATCTTAAAGATTTTCAAATGTTTCATGCCAGGCAAAAGACCAGCTGCCTAAAAGGCCTTGGCAATGTTTTTTCCTCCTAGACAAGGGGCCCCCTGATTTATAGCAGAAAACAATTCTCAAAGTCGTAAAAAAGGAAATTACAGGCTGAGAGCGAGGACACTGATCCTACATGTTACAGAAGATAAAAAAAGCAGAGATAAACATAATTAGGAATGAGTAAATAATAAAATGATACCATGTGCCTCCCAGTAAAATGAGCCATATCTTCTTCCTAAGGTTAAAAAGGCCAAGAGCAAATGGAAAAGAAAAGCAACTGGTCTGGCTGGAAAGGAGGGGTGAAAGGAGGGGTGTAAACTGAAGAGGCTTCTTTTGAAGCTGTTTTTTTTTACTGAGTTCCTTTTTTACTTTACAAAGGCCTTATTCCTTTTTAAAAGGCTACCTATGATAATGTATTAAATATATTGGCTTAAATGTAATTATGCAAAGGATTTAAGAAATGCTAGATTCTTATTTCATATAGTTGTAAGAGTTTTAACTATCCTGAAATTAAGTCAGCCACCAGCCTAGCCCCCCTGCCAGACAGGAGACGCCATAGAGCACTCCTGATATATAGTTGTCAGGCTTTTTGTTTAGAAACCTTCAAATGAAGGAGATCTTTCAATGTTGATGTGAACTCAAGATCCTTGACATCTGTTGAAGATAAAAATTCAAGATTAACTATCTGTTTTGGAAGGCAATAGGGCAAGGAGGGCAAGAGGTGAGCTGGTAATTAAGATTCCTTGTTGAGACACATGTAAGATATATTACTACTTATTTGTCATTTATAGATGGAAGAATATATAGCTCTTTGTGTTCCATAAAAGGACAGAAGGAAATGGGTGTATCTTTTGTGATTGGTTCTAGCAAACAGCCAATAGGAATTTCAACCAGGCTGATTGGACAGAGGCAGCCAAAGGAGGAGCAAGGGGGCTGGATTAAGGAAATATAAGTGCTGGCCAGAATGGCAGGAGGCCAGGCCAGAGCTTGGTAACCATACCACTGTGCCTCTCATTTATTTGTCTGACAAATAAATTATTATTTTAATTTCTCTATTGCTGCGTTGAATATTTCATTCCAGCTAAGCGTTAACCACAAGCAGGGTGTTACAATGGAGGACCCATTGCCTGCAAGTGCTCCACTCTCAGCCCCATCAGAGGAAGCTGAGGTTGCCTCTGGGTCCAGTAACCCTCCAGCCTCTCCTGAGCTGCAGAAGCTCAGGGCAGAGAGGCAGAGGGAACTACGTTCGCACAAGAGGAGTGCTCACCTCCAGGCCAGGAGAGGCGAGTCACCTGAGGATCGGGGCCGCCCTGTGCCTCGGGGCAGATAAAACCCAGCCAGCCCCAGTCCCAAGTTGTGAGGGCAACATTGTTGGTTGCTAGTTCCTGCCTGAACTCTATCCTGCTATTCTGCCTGAGCTCCTGACCTGCCCTGGCTCCCTGCTTGCATTGCCTGACTTTACCTGACTCCCTGCCCTGCACCCAGCTTCAGCTACTACGGACTGCCTCCATGTTGCACCTTTGACCACAGACCGGACTTGGACCTCGGGACCAGCACACCTTCAAAGGTAGCCCTACTTTGCAATAGTCCAAAGAAGAGATAACTAGAGCAAGCACCACTCTGGCAAGACAGTCTGCGGGCAGGTAGGGTCTCAGCCTGCGTACCAGATGGAGCTGGTAAATAGCTGCCCTGGACACAGAATTGACCTGCGCCTCCATGGACAGCTGCGAGTCCAAAACGACTCCCAGGCTGGGAGCACAGTTACCCTATTCAGGACCAGGGAGTCCCCCACACCTGCCAGCCTCTTGTCCCCCCAAAACAGTACTTCTGTCTTGTCAGGATTCAACCTCAATCTGTTAGCCGCCATCCATCCTCCAACCGCCTCAAGACACTCACACAGGACTTTCACAGCCTTCACTGGTTCTGATTTGAAAGAGAGACAGAGCTGGGTATTATCCGCATATTGATGAACACCCAGCCCAAACCCCCTGATGATCTCTCCCAGCGGCTGCATATAGATGTTGAAAAGCATGGGGGAGAGGATGGAACCCTGAGGCACCCCACAAGTGAGAGCCCAGGAGTCTGAACATTCATTCCCCCCCACACACACACACTTTCTGGACACGGCCCAGGAGGAAGATGTGGAACTACTGTATAACAGTGCCCCCAGCTCCCAGCCCCTCTAGACAGTCCAGAAGGGTGTTATGGTCGATGGTATCAAAAGCTGCTGAGAGATCCAGCAGAACTAGGAAACAGCTCTCACCTTTGTCCCTAGCCCGCCAGAGATCATCGACCAGTGTGACCAAGGCAGTTTCAGTCCCATGATGAGGCCTGAATCCCAATTTAGGCACACAAGCCTTGTGATCCACCACTAAGGCTGCACGCCTTCCCTGAACAATATTCTCCTGACTTACCATGAGGCTGGATCAGAAAATAATTTCCCTCCCGAAGAGCACATGTGGGGGCAGCAAGCAGACCTCCTCTCCACAGAGCCAAGGTGCACTTGCTGCTTCTGCAAGTCATGCAGGAATAAAATATCCAAATACAGGCTACGAACAGAAAACTAAGTGTGCATAGGCTAAAATCACACAATGACAACAGGGTGGTGGTTGTGTGTTTTACTGTGAATTTGTCTGACTCCTTAGATTTTATATGCATAGTCATAAAATACTCTGGACCTACATGATCTAAGGTCCCCGCCCCCCCCCACTCTCTCCTTCGCATCTTCTGTTCTCCTACAGTCACTTAAAAACAAAAATCTAATTATTTGGAAATCTGGTTCTTCGAAGCAAAATAAAGACCATTTGCACAATTTAGAATGATTGCACATATTTGCCTAATTTAGAAAGATTGCAAAATGTGGATCTCCTTGGAGCAGAATTCAGATTAGGGTCAACCTCATGCAAACCATCCATTCTCATTTATAAAACTATAAGGATGGTTCGATGAGTAATCATCTCTCTTATTATATACACTTATACAGACATGGCTATTTCCATCATTTTTGCCACACTCTAGAGTGACTGAAAAACAAGAGAACTGCCCAGAACTGAGGACAGCTTCAAGTCCCAAATCCCTATGCCCATAAAAGAGAGCTGGTGCTGGTACTGTGATTAGCCTGCTGGACTAGGACCTGGAAGACCTGAGTTCAAATCCCCCCACTTGGCCATGAAACTCACTGGGTGGTCTTGAGCCAGTCACTGCCTCTCAGCCTGGCCTACCTCACAGGGTTGTTGTGGAGATTAACTGAGGGAGAACCATGTATGCCAGCTTGAGTTCCTTGGTGGGAAAGGTGGCATATAAATGCTATGAAGTAAAAGAAAGAAATCCACCTTTCCTTGAACATTTGCAGGTCGCTCTGGGGGTGGGGAGAGAGAGATTGCATAGATTTGTCCTAGTCCACTTCCCCACAGTGACTTTAAGGAAGCTTACAAAAGATGTACGCAATAAATTCATCACTGTTTTAAATCAAGTCTGAAATATATGCATTTTTATATTGTTGAAACCTACCTTGGGACCTTACACTGAAGGGTTGATAAGAAATCTAAATAAATGAATTAATCAGTAATAATAAAGGATCCCCCCAAATCACAAAGCCATGATGATGAAATGGTAACATTGCAGAGCACATTTCTTGATTCCCAATGTCATAGATATTAGAGGAAAACAGACAGATATGGTGATCCCTATCCCTACCTTACCATGCTTAATGCATCCTTTCACTTAGTTAAATGAACTTTGTACATCCTTGCATTTCCTTACAGCATGTAAAATTTTTCCTTAAGGCATGTAAAAAATGTAGAGAAAGGTTGACAATACAGATTCTGTTCACCCTTATATTAAGCATGACATACCAAATCTTTCACCTAGAAATTCACTGCAACTTTTCATTCCATACTTTCAACTCAGTGATTTGTAATCAGTTATCTGACATCATGGTTAGTCATTGCTTTATGCCTATCTCTGGAAGAGTAAAGGAGGGCCTTTAAGGGGATTAAGAGGAAGGAAGCTGCTCAAGATGACACTGTTAATACCAGTTTCTCACACAGCAAGGTCTCAGGTGTCAATGCAACAAGAGGCAGGCACACTGCGAATATGCTTGGAACTTCAGTGAAGCTGATGGTTGGAAGATTCAGAACAGATTATGATGATGATTGTGATGATAATGATATTTATATTTATATGCCTCCCATCTGGCTGGGTTTCCCCAGCCACTCTGGGCGGCTTCCAACAGGATATTAAAAACACGATAAAACATCAAACATTAAAGACTTCCCTAAACAGGGCTGCCTTCAGATGTCTTCTAAAAGATAGTTGTTAATTTCCTTTGACATCTGATGGGAGGGCATTCATAGAATCATAGAATAGAATAGAATCATAGAATCATAGAGTTGGAAGAGACCACAAGGGCCATCGAGTCCAACCCCCTGCCAAGCAGGAAACACCACCAGAGCACTCCTGACATATGGTTGTCAAGCCTCTGCTTAAAGACCTCCAAAGAAGGAGACTCCACCACACTCCTTGGCAGCAAATTCCACTGTCGAACAGCTCTTACAGTCAGGAAGTTCTTCTTCCACAGGGTGGGCACCACTACCGAGAAGGGCCTCTGCCTGGTTCCCTGTAAACTCACTTCTAGCAGTGAGGGAACCGCCAGAAGGCCCTCAGCGCTGGCCCTCAGTGTTCGGGCAGAACGATGGGGGTAGAGACGCTCCTTCGGGTATACTGGGATGAGGCCGTTTAGGGCTTTAAAGCCATTGAAGGCCTTTCAGGACCAGTGTTATATGGTCTCAGCAGCCATTCCCAGTCACCAGTACTTCTTCATGCAGTGCATAATTAAACAGGAGGAAGTGATGGCCACCAGCTGGATGGCCTTAAAAGAGGATTGGACAAAATATTATTATTATGTAAATGTATTGATCACTTTTTAAACAAGGCAGCTCAAGGCAATGTACAATATGTAAAGAAACACACAATACATTAGAACCAGCATAAAAGAAAAACAAAGAAAAATCTAACAGACAATCAAATTTTTAAAAGGCAGCTTTAAAACATTCCACACAGTCAAAGTGACCAGAGCTTATTAAGAGTCAAAGGCCTGGCAAAAAAAGAGAAATGTTTTTGCCTGGCACCTAAAGAAATGTACTGATGGTGCCATGTGAGCCTCCCTGGGGAGAGCATTCTACAAGTGAGGAGCCACTGCAGAGAAGGCCTCTTCTTGTGTTGCCACCCTCGGGACCTCCAAGGGGGGCTCCAGTGATGATCTCAGGACCCAAGTCAGTCCATGTGGAGAGAGGCAGTCCTTGAGGTATTGAGGTCCTGAGCTGAGAAGGCTTTCTGAATTGTGAAAGAGAAAGAAGTGGCATGGGCTCAATAATTTGCAAAAATAAAATAAAAAATGAACAGACTAAGCGGACTCCATGAAGTATAACCCTAAGGTGACAATGCAGCATTTTGGGGTTTCCCCTGCCTTCCCCACCATTTTGTATCCAGACTGATTGAGAGCTCCAGAGAATCCAAAGTCTTCCTCATTATCTTGTGGCGATTGGGTTGCTCCTATGTAAGCTGTTGTGCAAATGTGGATTGAAACCTGTGGGCCTTCGCTGGTGAAATTTTAGAAAATGGAAGGAAATTGGGGGAAATGGAAGGGATGGAATGAAAGTGGAGGTCACTGTTATTCTATTAATTTGGGATCAGGCTTGGGGAGGGTGGGTGATAATAACCCCTGAGCTTTATCATTCATGAATACACTTTGGCTTGATGCTTAGCCAGATTTTTTGACTCCATGTCAGACTCTGTGGTCTATTTACTGATTCTGAGAAGTGCCTCCCTGTACTCCATTGCCATGTCTCCCTCACTTTAGCATCAATTTGTATCTTTAAGCAGGAGGCATCCCTCTTAAGGTTAATCATGTCTCTCCCCCTCCACCCCTTTTATGTTTACTGTGGAGATTAATAAGGAACTGCAGTGTAAGGAGAATCTGAAACAACTCCTTCTTTATTGTTTAATTTAGGGAAATGCCATGGACGATTGAGTTTTAGCCTCTCCTTTGCTACAGTTGCTAGAACAATTTGTGTTGGGGATTAGTTGAGCTTCACAGCTTCTACCGCAAGCCCTATGCTGACCCTTTGTGGAATGCGCTGAATCAACATAACTTTTTAAAAATATGCCTTTTAATAATAATAAATAATAATATTATTATCAATAATAATAATTATTATTATTATTTATTATTTCTACCCCACCCATCTGGCTGGTTTTTAAAAACACACACACCACCACCACAACCAGATTATTCTTCCACATTGCCAGCACCTCTGAGCAAGTCTCACATGGAAGTAGCTAAACAGAAAACATCCCATTGGAACAAATGGGGCTACATTTTCTTACTTTTCTTTTGGCAATGGGATTTGCAAGAACAGAGCAGCCCTGATCCTGACCAGGACCACAACAAAGTGTTACATCCTCCTATATGCTCAGTTTACAAACTGGATCAGGAACTCTGCATCTGTAATTTATGAAGGGATCAAAAAAAGAAACCTGCACAGAACTGGCCCTCAGCTGACAATTGGTACCGGATAGAGTATCCCATTCCTGTCACTGAATGGTGATGGGCTGCTTTGTGTGGAGGGAATTGGAGCTTAGATTTGTCAAGGAACCCTTATCAGGGAAGGTGGATCTGTACCTTGAACTGGTCTGATTGAGTTTGGGATTTGACCAAATTTGGTACACATCTCTACTGCATACTGGTAGCTATATCTATATATGTATATAGATATATTCACACTTTCAAAGACTACAGGCTAACTGGCAATTTATGGAGCATAAATGGGTTCACATTATCCTGTGCCTCATTACACCAGTACATTGTAAAAAGTCACAATTTCCAAATGAAAACATGGCCTGCCCATTTTGGTTCTCACCATATATGTAAGCTTAACCAGGCATACTCTGTCCCAGATTCTAGATATACATTCTCTCACAGCTGGTGTTCTCATCCCACCCACCACCCACCTCCATGCTGAGGTTTTTAGAAATAATAGTTCCAGGAGCAGTTAAGAAGTGTTGCATTAATTCCCTGTCCTTTCTTAGTACAGCTTCTTTAACATATCTGAGTAGTGAAATTAGAAAATCCACGCGCAAATTATACTTTGCCTATCTGATTAAATCATAGTTTGTTACAGTTTTGTCTTTTTTGTTTTGTTTTTAAAAAACTTGTTCTTGCCTTCTATCTGACTCAGCACCCTGTTTCCCCCGTCCATGCCTTTCATGGCTAAGTGTCCCTGCTCTTTCCATCTCAATCCCTTGGCAAGTGGCTCCCAAGAAAAAGATGGCAGGAGCAGAAGCAAGGATGGAACTGTCAGAGAAAGGCAGTCAGCCAACAGCTGCTGCTCCCCTGTGTGTTTGCTTGGGATCCCCTGCTGCTTTCTCTGCAGGCCTTCTACAATTTCCATCCATCAGAGTTCGGCTTACACATGTGGCTCCCTTTAATGCAATTAGTGCATCTATCCAGAACAGGGCATCACAGTGAGAATAGAAATGTATAGATAAACATTTTCCTCTCTGATAATGCCATGGCTACACGATGCAGAGTTAAAATGGAACGGCAGCACATCCAGGGCAGACAAAGCAAAGCCATTTCCCCACAAACACCAGCTCCCTCAGCCTGAAAGCGAGATGAGCACTGCCACCCCATAGTTGCCTTTGACTGGACTTAACCATCCAGGGGTCCTTTACCTTTTTACCTTTTACCTTGTTTAGTGAGTGGAGTTATAAATGGTGAGTTTCTTTTGCCTGAAGATTTGTAGATATTTAGAGAATTGCTGTTTTATTTTTTGTCTGAAGCCTTCCAGGCCCAGTGGAAACATCTGCAAAGGTGACAAATTGCTGCTTTGTTTCCTTATTTGCAGCACAAATGAATAAAAATCCATTCATATCACATGTGCTTGCAAAGTCCTATGGCAAGCAATCCTGTCATGGTCATCATTCATTCACACTCCATAGGACCTGACCTCACAGTGCTGCATGCACAAATCAAGGTGTGCAGACTTCGTGTGATTCTCATGGGGCAGGTACTTTGACTGAACATGGCAGGTACCAGAGTAAGGGGGGCACATATTGCAAGCAACCAAAGTTCTCAATAACCCATGTTTAGCTGGTGGTTCCTCTAGGGCAGTGGTTTTCTACCAGTGTCCTTCCCTCCCTCCTCAGATGCCCTCTTGCGTCTCTGCCTCCTAGAGCTGCTTGTGGCAAAAGCCCTAGCTACAAGCTCCCCTGGTGAATGGTGCCTCTGGAGCTGGCCAGGGGGTGCTGGCCAGGGGCCCCTGTGGGACAGTGTGAGGAGGCACCTCTCTTTGGGGCACTTGGATTTGCTACCTTCTCTTCTTGCCTAGGTCTGTGGGTTAGAACTGTATTAGAGATTCTACGCACACCTTTGTGGCAAGTTAGACAGATGGCAAAGAAGAGTCAAGAGACCCATATTATCCAAGGCCCCAACCCTAACTTTCAGACTTTTGATTAGCCCCTGGATATATAAAGAGGGGCTAAGCAAAAAGTCTCTGGAAGGTGAATCTAGATCACTCTTTTAAAAAAATAATTATAATTTTCTCTGGAAATGCAACAAGACAAGAAGTCTGAAGCCCAAGTGCACATTATCCTCCACTACCACCCAAAGATGTCTCTCTTTCCTATTAAGCCAACAAAGGTACTGCTCCTACCCATGTGCTGGGCAGGTTGGGAAAATATCAATTGCATCCCATTGAAGGGACAGAGGTCAAGATACTGCACATGTGTGGTGAGCAAGGTGCAACATCTAATCAGAGGAGGGATTCAGGCAGTCTTAAGAGACTATCTCCATCATCCCCTCCCTTTGGGGTGAGGCTGTCTGCTGTTTTCCTCAACAAGGATGTTAGCTGCCATGAAAGATTTATGATCAAGTCCCCATCATTGGTCCATAGGATGGGTTCCAAGACTGAATGGGAGCTGTGAAAGTGTTTGTTCCAATGAGTTTCCCTGCCACTCTTCAAAGCTGAGGTGGAGAATGCCCAGCTACTTGTAAGAATCCTGGCCTGAAGGGAGCCGCTCCACCTTGGCAGACAAGTGCCATCTTGATATACTGCGTCTCTGCAAGTGACATCACCAAACCCACCTTCTCATGCTCTGTTGGAGAAACAGCCACAACTGTCTCTAATAGTCCCTTCTGCTGGTGAGGGAGAGGCAGCTTCCAGGACTCCATCCTCACCAGTAGATTTGGGCACATCTAGCAGCAGTGAGTGTGTGTCCAAAGGGCTCTGTTCTGTAGTCTCATCTTCCCCTTCAGTAATCCTCCTCAAGAGACCAACTGCCAGGGATCCTTGAGCTGCAATTCCTGCATTGCAGGGGGTTGGATAAGCCTTGTGGTCCCTTCCAACTCTACACTTCTATGATGCAGTGAAGTGGTTCCCACTCCTGATCCGAATCAGAGCAGCTCTAGTGACACCCCCAAGAAGCAGTTTGGGTATGCTCGCCAAGGAAGGTACAAGAATCACTGAGCACATTGTAAAATGCCAAACATTTGCATCACTCCCCACAAACTGCTAAGATCTCCTCAAAATGGCAAGCAGAGCCATTTTTGCTGTAAGTATATAGCCATCAGGAGACTTTCCAGTTGCAGTCTTGCTCACTTGGGGGCCGTTCCCCAAATCTTGCCTGAACCAGCCCCAGGGGTTCATTGAAGGCAGGGTGTGGGCAGGGAAACAGATGCTCCATGTGTTTCGACAGCATGCATCAAATCAGGCTGGAAGGCCCTTTATGAGCCCTCCGAATGCCATTAGCAGCCCTTCAGAATAGTGAAACAAAACTTTACCAATTTCTAGCCAGACAGCTGTCAAAGAAACATGTTTCAGAGACTCAATTACAAGACACATTCAGGAACAAGAAAGAAATGGACCTCTAGCATACACCACCAGATGCAATTTCTCCTAAATGCTATCTGTTACCAAAATTGTTAGACATTTGACACACACCAGAGGAAGGACAAGACTTACATATGTCATTTGGTCACCTACCAACACAACATCAAGCTGCCCTCCCCACCCTGAACATACTAACTCCACTTTCTACCTTTCCACTCTCAGATAAAAGCTTTGTGGACCTTATGAATAGGTTTCCCTTGAAGTTTTGCCTGAGACGATTGCTTTCTATTTCCACCTTCAGGTGACATCTCCCACTTCAGCTTGGTGAAAAGGCTTTTAATAAAGAGTTTCTGCTTTATTTTAATTTAAAGTCCCCAACTTAGATGGCTTTAAAAGGGGACTGGACAAACACATGAGGATCAGGCTAGCAATGGCTACGAACCACAATGGCTTGGCTCTGCCTCTCCAGTCAGAGAGAGCAATGTTTCTGAATGCCGCTTGCTGGAAACCACAGGAAGGAAGGCTGTTCTTGTGTCCAGGTGCTGCTGTCTGGCTGGCTTCCCTTAGGTGTCTGCCTGGTCACTGGATGCTGGAGTGCATGGGGCACTGGCCTCATCCAGCAGGCACGTTCTTGTGGTATCTGACACATTTTCATCTACTGTCTCTTGTTTTTTAAAAGTAACTCATCGCAACAACCCCCTTTCTTGCTCCACCCTATTCACTTGTGTGCATCGTTAGCTAGATATATATGTTTCTCCAGAGCCAGCATAGCATTTATTTCACAGAGATATTTCAAACTCACCCTTCATCCTAAAGATCTCACAATACCAACTGATGATACTTTGGCAGCCAGGAAGGGGATGATCTGTTAAAGTGAACCATCTACCTGCCTGAACAGTATAATGTTGCAGCCACATTAAAGAACCACTTCTAAGAAAAATGACAGCAAAGTGTTTTACTTCAAAAAAGGAAACAAACCCAGCAGAATTGCATTCAAAGCCAGTGTGGACAAGTTAAAGCACAAAAGTGAGGAAAAGCAGAAGCAGGAGAAATCGGTCCACCTCTCCCAAGCACTGCAAAAGATGCCACCTAGTTGAAGCTGGCCCACTAAATCCCATCCAGGAGCCACTGCTGAGAAGGTTCTGCCCCACCAAGGGCACTTCAAGTATTGGGGGAACATGACTGGTGATGTCACAAATGAATGGGTTAAGATTGTTAAGATATCCTGGCCCCAAATCCAGAGCCCAAGTGTGGCAAAGCAGTTCAAGTGCCAGACTAGGACCAGGAAGACTAGGGTCCCAATCCCCACTCAGCCATGAAGCTCACCTTGGGCCAGTCACTGCCTCTCAGCCTAATCTACCTCACAGGGCTGTTGTGTGGATTGAATGAGGAAGGGGAGAACCTTGTACAGTACACCAGCTTGAACTCCTTGGAGAATAAGGTGCGATATGAATGCAGTAAATAAAAACAGATGAATATACCCTTAAGAATGCAACATAATTCAGTCTATTGATGTGACACCCAAGAAGAACTCCAAATAATATTTTCACCGTCTGAAGTTCAGAGAAGCAGGAGAGCTTAAAACATCCACTTGAGGTGAGATCAGGTAGTGGGTCACTTAAAGGAAAGAAATAGCCAAGGAAAATTTGTGCATGCTGAGGCCACTGGATGAATTTTTATCATCAGGGCAGAGCTCACGCTTTGCATCTGGGAGGTCTCAGCATCAGTATCTGGCATTTCCAGTTAAAAAGGATTCGACAGCAGGTGATGGGAAATTAAAAGTTAGAAAGGATTGGACCACTGCTGCGAGTCAGAGTTGACAATAGTAGCATAGATGCACAAATAACCTGACTTGGTCCGAGGCAGCCTCCTATGTTCCTTCAGCAATCAAGGTTACCAAAATCTCCCCAGCATCCCTCTGCAATGAGACAATAACACAGGGAGTGTTGCCACCTTTTCTGTTTGGTTGTTCCTTTGGCAGCTATGTGACAGGCAGAAATCCACCAGCAAGTGATACTGTGGCAGAGAATAAGCTTTATCACATGGTGGGGTGTTGTTGTCATTGTTTGTCCACCACCCATTAAAGCTTTAGGAGCTCTGCCAGCCCTAACAAAATTGGAGTCCAAGAGTAGCCAAGCCATTAAAGACAGACAATAGCATAACTGGAAGGAGCCACTGGCACAAAGCAGTTTTCCAAGAGGCAAGAAACAGAAGAGGAAGCTTGCTCTTCCTCTTTGCCTGCTCTTCAGGCACCACCACAGATTTCCCATCCCCACCTGATCGCTGCGTTTGAGCTATGCTTAATCAATTTTTCAGAAGGAGCTATTCCATCATGTCAGATCCAGCAATCTAGATCTCTGCCTCATTCCACCCCCACACCGTGTCCAGGGCTTCCTTTGTTCAGCATTCAGTTCTCTCCATTCCATCACCCAAAAATACACAATGTATCCACACCCTGTTTTCAATATAATAATGCACAGTTGTTAAGCATGCTCATACAAGTAGATGTCTGCTCAACAGTCCCATAAGGTGGGTGAGTCACATTATCAGCTGCCAATCAGCTGTGTGTGGGGGGTGAGGACTACCATTAATTGCACATGTAAGTGCATTAGGGAGGGAAGGCATCCTCCCTTATTTTTAGACCACAGATAATGCTCTCTTAAGAGCTGCTATACTCATGGCCAACTCAGTGTTCTTTTTCAAGTAAAGTCAGCAGATTTTACCCACTAATCATCTATTATGCTGGAATCTTAAATGAACTGGTACACACGACACAGGAAGGCAGGAAGGCAAGAATGCCATGAAAGTGGTTGCTTGACCCCTGCACAAATAGCATCACCCTCCATTACTCTGGGGCAGGGACAGGGCATATTTTCCAGCTGGAAGGCAGTATTCCCTCCTGGTCAACCCTTGGGGTGGGCAGGCATATGCCAGGGGTGGGCAGGGATTAAACCACAGGCTAGTTCACACACGCTGGCACAACCCATCTAGAAGAGCCAGAAGCAGCACCACAGGCAGAAGGACACATCCAGGCGGGCAAATTACACTCCAGGAAGGTGCCAAGCAGGGCAGGATGGGGCAAGTCCTGGGTACCAGACAGAGATGCTTGAGGGGCTGCATACGCAGCACTAGGACCCTCAATGCGGCATCGTATTTTGAAGCAAAGGATGCAAACACACATCACCATCTAAGGAGGAGTCCCCAGCAGACCAGAGTCTAAGATTTCCTATCCACACCACTGTTTTCTCCGCATCAGAGTAGGTTCAGGGTTGTTGTAGCCTTGATATTGAATACAGCCAAGAGCAGGCCTGGAAATCCACCCCCACCCCCCCATCCCACACTACAAACATCAATGCCAGGAATCACAGCAAAGCTGTGTGCAGAGACTGAAAAGGCAGTGCCGCATAACGGTTAGTGGGAAGAGCTCTGACAAGGGAGAGCAGAGTTCAAATCCCCACACGCAACCACCAAAGCACACTGGGTGACCTTGGCCCAGTCACTTTCTCATACTTTGTTCTAGGAAAAGGGGAACTGTATCTATATCACTGCGTATAATTTTTTAAAAAATTGATTCATAATAATAAATGAAATCCTGCTCACAATGTTGGACACTCTTGCTTGAATGCAGCATTAAAAACTCCACAGACAGAACAAAACAGAAAGCAGCCCTCAAGGAAAGAGCACCTCCTAGCATACGCAAAGCGCCTGCCCTTTCCTAGTTAGAAACCAGATCCCGCCCCCGCCCCCGCTTTTCAAAAGCAACATCTCCGGATCGCAGCGCGCGCGGCATTCTCCCCCGCCGCCCCTCTGAGGTCCGCAGGCACCCAGCTCTACCTGGGTTTCACCCACCCGTCTAATAAAGCATCCGGACGTGGAGCCGCGAGAGAGGCACCCCCCGCCCCAGCGATCCAGCGCCCACCCCGAGGGGAACGTGCTACTCACCCGGTGCCACCGCCTGCCGCGTCTCTCCGCGGCCCCTCGGAACGTGGGAAGGGTGCAGCGGCCGCGGCGTTGCTTGGATTCCCGCGGGCTCGGGCAGGACAGGGGGCGGCGAGAGGGGCCGCCAACTTCTCCCCTGCCTACGGGCCCTGCCCAGAGAGGAAAGAGCTTCGCTTGGTGGAGCGAGAAAGCGTCCCCGCGGCGGAGCCTGGCGAGCGTCCCTCCGCGCCGGCGGGGCTCGCTCTCCTCCAGCTGCGATCACTGGGGCGTCGGCTGCCTGCGCTGGGCCAGAGCCCGGAGCCCGGCAGCGGGGACAAGACAAGGCGCCGCCAGCTGCGACGAAGCGCGCATCCTTGCCAAGCGCGGCGGCGGCGGCTCTCCGGCTTTCCTTTCGCCCCGCACCGTCGGCGCAATCCCTCGCAGCTGGGAAGCCCAAGCGCCCTTCCCAGGATCCGGCAGAAGCTCAGCTAGCAAGAGGAGCCGCGCTCCGGCTGCCTACATCTCCCCGCATCCGTCAGCCCACGAGCAGCTTCAACCCGCGGCTGGTAGTCGCCGCTGCCGAGGCTGCGTGGCCCGCGCAACTGGCGGCTCGGTTCCCCCTTTCGGCTCGAGCGCGCAGGCACAGCCTCTCGCAAGCGGCCGATGACATCAGCCCGAGAGGCCGCCGCTGCTTTGCCTGGATGCGGGCGCGGAGGCTCCCCGTGGCGGGGGGAGGGAGCTGTCGGTGCAGCTTGCAGCCCCGCTGAACCTCGGCGAAGAAAGGCAGGTGCGCGCCGAGGTCTTCTGCTGGTGCCTCTTGAGAGCAGACGCTCTCGACCGCCCTCGTCCCTCCCCCTCTGTCCCCCTAGGCGCCTTTACTCGGGAGTAAGCCCGGCTGACTGTAGGTAGTGAGGCAACCGTGTTTCGAACGGTCTGCCGTAAGTAGGACTGGCTCCCCACCGAGAAGAAGTAGTGGCCATGTCCAAAGGGCAAAGGGCTGCTGGCTTTCAGGGGAAAAGTTTGTTACCTTGAGGTCAAAGTGGTGGACCTGCAAAAGGTAACAGAAGCAGAGAGCGCGGTCGAGGAGGCCGCCAGGGATTTCATAGTAGTGCCACACTCCGGGGAGAAGGATGGTCTTGGGGAAGGAGAGTGTCCCCTTGAGGAAGAAAGAAGCATTACGGGGGAGCCTGGTTGGGGCTGGCAGGTGAAGGAGGCTGATCTCAGCTGGAAAGCCAGAAGTTCGCAATCCCCAGCATCATGTCTGGTAACACCTTGAAGACTTAACACACTTATCATGGCACAAACCTGCATGGACTACTGTGCACTTCATCAGAGGAACCACCAGGTGAAGGAGCCATCGCACTATGGCCCTCATACCGGTCCTGAGACATGTATTGATACATTGCCCAGGCCTAGTCAGGATGATTAGTTGATGAATGAAGAGTGGCTCATTTGTGGAGACCTGCTTTGCATGCAGACGTTTCCAGGTTCAGTGTCCCACATATCCAGTTAAAAATATTGTGAAGCAAGTGACAGGAAAGAGATCCTACAATCCAGGAACAATGGGAGTCAGAGCCCAGCAACATTTGGAGAGCCACACATTCCCTACTCCTGGAGTATTCATAGGAGCACAGGGTACCTTCCATCCACTAAGTCATTTCTTTGGTCCATGCTACTCTGTATTGCCCACAATGACTGGCAGCAGGTCTCCAGGGTTTCCGGCAGGGGCCAGAGATGGAACCTGCGGCCTTCTGCATGCAAACCAGGGGCTCCATCACTGAGCTATGGCTCTTCTCAAGGTAGCAATATCAAAAGCAACAAGATGGCCAGAAACAATTGCAATGTGAAAAACTTTATGGAATAATTCAAAACATCAAAACTAACAAACTGAAGTCTCTGAAAGTCTCTGAATCATATTTTGCAACACAAGGGGTTGTTTATTCATTGTCTTCCCAAGGTAGACAGGAGAGTGCTAGTTGAACAAATACCCTCACAGGGTACAAGACAGCTTCTAGCACAAAACTTTAGCTTGGTCAGTGACATGCTACTTTTCCAGCTGCGCAGAACTCAAGGGGCCCATTCAGGCACACAAACCACTCCTCACTTTCAGCTCCCTTTAGCCATGGGGAAATGAATGGGCGCTAGCATGGCCATGCCTCCTTCTGCCCAATTAGGCGCCACTTGAGCAACCCATTCACGGACACTGCATACTCATGCCAACGCGTTTGACCTTCTGAATGCCACAACGCTGCCCTCGCTCTCACACAGGCAGATGAAAGGGAATGCTGACATGTGCAAAGTGGTGGGCATTGGGAAAATAACCCTAATTACACTTACACAGCGCTGGACTCTGAAATAGCTATTATCACTCAAGAAAGATGTCTGGGAGTAATTGCAGATGGCTCCCTGCAAACAACGCAATATGTTTCAGCCTCAGGGAAGAAGAGCAGTAAGAACACTCAGAGATATTAGGGGAAGGAGAAAGAAAGCAATCTGGGCCACAGGGAGGGGAAATTGTATCTGTTTTTAGCTTGATGATGCGTTCACACCCTGAACACTGGATGCAATGGAAGGATCTCTGACTTGCTCCACTCAAAGAAAGGTTAGGGACACTGTGGCTCCCTCCAGATCCAAGGAGGTGCTTCTGCACACAGCGCATAGTAAACGATGGAACTCCCTCAAATTCGTGGAGGAGAAGGCTATCAAAAACTACTTCCCATGATGCCTGTGCTCTGCCTCCATGGTTGGAGGCAGTGCTTCTGAATCCCAGTTGCTGGAAACCATGGGCTGGAGGAGTGCTCTTGTGCTTAAATCCTGCTTGTGGAATTCCCAGAGGCATCTATCTGGCCACTGTGAGAACAGGATGCTGAACCAGATGGGCTACTGGCCTGGTCTGGTGGGCTCTTATTGTGCTATTTCTCATACTTGGGTTTGTGTCTGTGTGAGTCTTGTCAGGGTGGGGGGGGGGCAATTTGGATCAGGATCATGGAAAGGGCAGAGGCTTAACGTCCCATCGCCATGGCATGATCCTGATCCAACTTGCTCCCCACATAACAGCCATTGGTTTAAAAAAGTGAATCACACAAGGCCAAACCATGTGACAGGGTGAATTCGGGGGGGGGGGGGTCAGAGCCCAAACCTGTTTTCACTGTAACTCTTGTATTGAACTTTATATATTTATTTCATAACATTTATATATTGCTTGATTGCAAAAGAAGCCTTCAAAGCAGTTTACCAGAATAATAAAATGATAAAATTAATGGTAAAAAGACTTAGGAAGAACAATTTAAAACATTTTTTTAAAAAAATAAGAAGTCCACACTAGATGAAAAACATATTTAGATTGTTCTTTTGTTCTTGTAATCACTATGCTTGTAACTCTGCCATACTTTCTAAGTTGCTCACAGTGTGTTTGATTTGGGTGACTAACAAATCAACTAATGAATGAATGAATGAATGAATTGGCCCTAGGTCAATAGAATCCAAGCATCACTTAACAAAACCAGTGCTGGGGTTTCTGGGATTGATTCCTGTGATGAAGGCCCATCACAACATCTATTGTGGATGGTTGGTGGGAGGGCCTCATTCCTGCTTAGGCAGCCTTCTAAGAGACCAGAGGCAAGCAGTGGATGGAGCATTGGGCGAGGGGACTCTTCTTTTACACCGGTAGCTCTATTGTGGCCCCACAAAAACCAGGTTTCTACTAGGCTACTGTTAATTGCTCTGAAATGATCCCTCCACATCTTGTGTTGCTTGTGTTGCTGATTGGTGCAGTTTTTGGTCCATATGATTTACAGTAATGGTACACATTCTGAAGCCGTTACGCTGCCAGACATATGCAAGGAGGAAGTGACATAGCTCAGGGACAGAGTGTATGCCTTGCATGCAGTAGATCCTGACTTCTCTGCATCTCCAGGTAGGGCTGGGAGAGAACCCTGCTTGGAACGCAGGAGAGCTGCTGCCAGCCAGTGTAGACAATACTGGCTAGATGGACCAATGGTTCCAATGGATCTTCAGCTTTCCATCCTCCAGTCAAGTAGAAGTACTCAAAGAAAAGTGCAGAGCAGGGCTGGTGTAGTCTGGAGAGAGGGGGCTTGGGTTGGGGAGGAGGCATGGTCAAGGGGAGGTGGTCCTAAGGGACATATTGAGAGGCATGGAAGGCTCCTTGCCTCTGGATTCATGTATGCAATTCTTCACAATTCCCCGTCCCCCAAAGTCAGTCATAGATTGTCTCATGCATCCCGCCTTTGTTTACAGAGTGACCTTTCAGCAAAAAGATGGCACCATGCGTGGCTGGCTACTTGGCCACTGCAGTGCTTTCTCGCCCTCACTCCTCTAGACAACAGGCACAGCAAGGCACACCAACTGTAACTCCAGATAACATCTGCGTGGCAACAGCAGATGTTTACTCGGTGACAGGCTGAGCATCATCTTGGCCTCACCACTGCTCTTCCCTCAGCACCCTTCAAACTCATCCCTCTGGATCGAGATGTCATCCCCATCTGCCACCTTGGGGACTTGCACTGGAGAGATCTCCCCCCAGGCATCCTAGTTATGGGAGAGAGAGAAAGAGAAAAAGAGAGAGCTGGACAGTGCAGACATTTCTCAAGATGTTCCCAAGGTTCTGGACAGAGGAATCAGGCTCATATTTGGGACAGCCAGCTCTTTCAGTGTCAGAACACATTTACTGTTTGCTTGTGTGGAAGATTTTATATACTGCTCATTCTCAAAGTTAGTGGAGCTCGGCCCATGAGGGCAAACAAAGTGTCGCCCCACCAACCTTGGCCTCCCCCTATCTACCTGCCTTCTCACATCTAAATAAATTAAAAAATTGTCCAGTAGCACCTTAGAGACCAACCTTAGAGACCAACTAAGTCCGGTGCAGCGCGACGTCGTTGCAAGCGGGGATTTTTCCGTGAGGAGAATCCCGGGCTATGGAGGTTAAAGGGGTGCTACAGGGCGCGGTGGCCCCCATAATACCCTCTGGAGGGTGTCCGGAGGGGCAAGATCCCAGCGGGACCAGGAGCGATCAGCCCGGCCGTCAGGTAGTCTCAAAAGAGGTGAAGAGAACGGCGGAGTCGATCGGCGGGTTGAGGGAAGCCATTATCTGCCTCCAAATAGCGAAGCCCCGAGCTTGCCGAAGAAGCGCTACGCTCTCAAACTAAAGAAATCCGGCTCCAAGCAAGGTAAAATCGGGAGGTACAAAGTAAGGAAGCCCCGGAGCGAAAGGAGAAGTGTGCGGAGCTCAGCTGACAGCCGAAATCAGCTTAGACACAGCACTACCTACAGAGCTGAGAAAAGTGAAAGTTAGTTGCCCTAGCGGAAGCCGTCTTTCCCCTTTTCTGAACTCTTTAAAAAGTATCTCTCTAGGAAGATACATTATATTAGAGATATTACTTCAGCGAAAAGGGGAACAGAAGACTAACTGTTGAAAGCTACAGTTCTGGGTGTAACAGAGGGAGCGAGTGATAAGAAGGAGCGCTTCTCCACTTTCACTTAAGAATAAAGGGCAGGGTAACGGAACAATTACGAACCAGCGTGCAAGGAAATAAAAAGGGACATGGAGGTGTGGGGGAGGCTGAAATTGTCATTCTGGGGAAGGATCTCTACAATCAAAATGAATGTGCTCCCGAAGATATTATTTTTATTTCAGACTATCCCTATAATTAAGGGGAATAAGATTTTTAAAGAGTGGCAGAGAGCGATCTCTAGATACATCTGGCAGGGCAAAAAACCGAGAATTAAATTTAAATTATTAACAGACTTAAAAGAAAGAGGAGGCTTTGCCCTGCCGGATCTGAAACTGTATTATGAGGCATCATGTCTCTGCTGGGTGAAGGAGTGGATTAAGTTAGAGAATAACAAATTGTTGGACTTAGAGGGGTTCGATAACAAATTTGGATGGCATGCCTATCTATGGCAGGAGAAAAAGAGAGTCCATAAAGGCTTCGAGAACCACATCTTCCGAGGTCCCTTAATTGAGGTCTGGGATAGGTATAAAAATCTATTAGAACCTAGAACGCCACGTTGGCTATCACCTCTAGAAGTTATGAGCGTAAAGGGAATCAATATGAGAAGCAATTGGACAACATATGGTCAACTGTTATTTAAGGAAGGGGGAAAGTGGAAAATAAAACCGTATGAGCAGGTAAAAGAACATGTATACGATTGGCTGCACTACTTCCAAATAAATGGGATGTTTAAGAAAGACAGTAAAGAACGAGGCTTTGCGGATAAGGAATCAAATTTTCAAAGTGAGCTTATTGATAATGATGGCAAAAATTTATCTAAAATGTACAAACTGTTGTTATATTGGAATTTGGAAGACGAAGAAGTTAAGTCGGTGATGATCAGCTGGGCCAGGGATGTGGGTCATAATATACAATTCGAAGAGTGGGAGAAACTGTGGAATGAGGGATTAAAATTCACTGCTTGTATGACGTTAAAAGAAAACACGATGAAGATGTTCTATAGATGGTATATGACGCCGGTGAAACTGGCAAAAATGTACAAGACATGCAATCGGTGCTGGAAATGCAGGGATAAAGAGGGTAGTTTCTTCCATTTGTGGTGGGACTGTAAGAAAGTGAAAGACTTCTGGGAGAAAATATACAATGAGTTAAAGAAGATTTTAAAATACACATTTACGAAAAAACCAGAAGTCTTTCTGTTGGGAATGGTAGGAAGTGAGATAAAAAGGGAAGACTGCAAATTCTTTAGATACGCAATCACAGCCGCAAGAGTGTTACTGGCCCAGGGTTGGAAACAACAAGATATACCGACCATAGAAGAGTGGAGAATAAAACTGTTAGATTACGCAGAGTTAGACAAATTGACAGGGAAGATCAGATACTTAAGAGACCAAAAATTCATCGAGAACTGGGGGAAATTTGTGGAATATCTGGAATGTTTAAGTGAAGGACAGATGACGCTCAAGGGATTTAAAGAAGCACTGTAAGAAAAGTAAGAAGTATTGTCTAAAGGGAATAGAAAAAAAGGAGATAAATAATGTCAATACAAATTGGAGAAATGTGTAATCAAATTACGACTATGAATGATTTACGGAACAGTTGAGGGAAGTCCAAAAGAGAAATAAGTAATGGAAAAGATGTGAAATTTATGCACGTTGTTTTGTTTTATTTGTGGATTAATTATTTATTTTTGTTTTGTTATTATTTATTTTTGTTTTATTTGCGGATTAATAAAAATTATATTGAAAAAAATAAAAATAAAAAATCATTACAGGAATTCTAATAAGTATTATAACTGTATAGCTAAAGGGAAAATGAGCATCCCTTCCAGTAAAAGTAAATTGTTTGTCAAAAGTAGAGCTTCCATGTGCAGCAATCACCTATCTGAGATTGGGTTTTGACTTGGAAGGAAGTTAAAAGGAAGCATTTCTTTAAGATCATCCAAGGCCCTGAGGCTTCCTTTTAAAATGTGGTTTTTTAAAGTTTCTTTTGCCAACCCTCTTATTGTTTCTGTGCAAAACCGTTCAAGCAGGTTTTCGGGTGGTTTTTTTAAAATTAATTAAAGATTTCTTGGTTTACAAAAGTATGTGCAATGTCCCTTTTTTCAAGTTACGTTTTCTACAGATCAGTTTCATTTGTTGAGACATTAGTGTTACATTAGGAAGAAAAGGGGGAAAGAGGTGGAGGGGGGAATGATGTGTGGGGTCAGGTCAGGTGGTAATGCTTCTATTATTCTACTTCATGTATGTGTGGGGGTTTGTGTCAGCATCTCTTTCCTATTCCCTTGTATTTCTTTGGTGGTGAAAGGTTGGGGATGGTCTAGGGGGTGGTTGGTTGTCTTTGACTGGCTGCAGTGAGATTTGTTTTCATGTGTGAGTGGGGTGCATGTGTGTTTTTGGATCAGGTTAGCCAGATTGATTCATGTGCTATTGGCAGATTCTTTTTTTTAATGCCTTATTGGTTTTAAAAACAAAACAAATACATAGCAAAACAATATGCAACGGTCAACAAAAGGCAATCCAAAATTAATTCTCCATACAAAAGAAGAAAAGATTGAGTTCACCAGTCACACAATTCAACATGACTTCCAATCCCCCTATTGTGATTACAACTGCACATTTAACTTTACCTCTCCTAGGTTATTCAGTTGTGTTAATTCTGTAAAGTTCTCTTATTTCATGCACAAATCCATCCAGGCCTGCCAAAGAATTTAAATTGTTACAATGTTCTTTTAAATAGTCTCTGTAAATATTCCACTCTCTATTAAATATTTAATCTGTATGGTCTCAGATTGCTGTCAATCTAACATTTTATTCTGCCAGTCTAATTTTGAGGGAGTACAGTCTCCTTTCCGTACCTTAGCAATTAAAATTCTTGCTGTTCCTACTGCATACATGAAGATTTTCCTTACTCTTTTTGGAATTCCATTGCTCATTATGCCTAGCAGGAAGGCTTCAGGCTTCTTAGGAAAAGAACATTTAAACATTTTTTTTAAAGTTCATTATATATTGTTTCTCAAAATTCTGATTTTTTTGCAGTTCCACCACATGTGGATCATAGTGCCTTCTGCCTCCCTGCATCTCCAACAGATGTTTGACCTAGATTTACACATTTTGGCAAGTTTTACAGGTGTTAAGTACCATCTGTAGAGCATTTCCATTAAATTCTCTTTTAAATCGTAGCACACAGTGAATTTTAAGTCACCCCTCCACAACCTTTCCCATGATTCCAGGATGTTGTAACCAAAATCTCTGGTCCATTGTACCATAATAGATTTTACTTCTTCCTCCTTGACCTCCCAGGCAAGGAGAAGTCTGTACATATTAGAGAGCAATTCTGTGTGTGTTTCTCAAGTCTTGAAATTTCTCTGGAAAAGCCTTTCTGTCTGTCCCTTTGGAATGTTTCACTTAGCTGAAAATACTGCAAGCAATCAGTCGAATGGGTCTGAATTTCTTCAAATTTCTTTAATTTTAACTTATTTTCTTTTTCTTCCAATAGAATAGATCTTTATAAGTTGCCTAATTGCTTCTCATGGTTTTTTTTAAATAACTGAGAACGCTTCTGTCGGAGACAGCCACCATGGCGTTTTGGGTTCTAGTAAGTCCTTATATTCAGCCCACACCATGTATAACGATTTCCTAATCACATGGTTCCCTTTGTGGACTTTAACCTTCTCGTATTCCAAACAAGCATGCCAGCCATATCTGTTATCGAATCCTTCTAGATCCAGCAAATCAGTGTTTTTTAACGTCAGCCGTTCATGATACAGCTTCAGATCTGGCAGTGAACCCCCCACATCAGTTAATAGTTTGTGTTTAAACCTGGGCTTTTGCCTCACCAGATAAATCTTGAGATGTCCCTATGCCAATCTTTGAAACAGCTTGCTCCCCCGATTATTGGAATTGATTGGATTAAGGAGATCATTCTTTGAAGCACATACATTTTTATTGTGGATTTTCTTCCCCTGCTGTTGGTGGATTCTTCTTGTTGTCTTGTTGGGCTATGTAAGTGATAAAGAGGAATCATACGTGAAGGCGTGAAGACGTCTTCTTCTATTTGTCCCCGGGTCAGTTTCAGTTTAGTTGGTTAGTTTTTCTACTAAGACTGTTTCCCATATTATTTGGTACCATTGGTCCATGTTTACTCCTGACAGATCTTTCCAGTGTCTGGCTATGATGCCTCTGGCTGCTGAGAGTAGGTGGGTTATTAGCTCTTTGTGATGTGAGTGGGCAATATTGTCTTCAAAGATGTTTAGTAGGGCCAGTTCTTGGGTGACTTCTAATACTTGCTTAGTTATTTTGCATATTCCTTGTATGATTGATGTCCAGAAGAGTTGGATTTTAGGGCATTCCCACCACATGTGGAGGTGTGTGCCTGTGGAGGTGCACCCTCTCCAGCATTTTGGTGAGGTGCCTGGGCATATTAGCATTAGTTTCCATGTTGTTAGGTACCAAACAATTTTGAGGGGTGACTTTACTCCCAACTAAGCTTCCTTCAACAGGGTTCATTTCAATTTTATTTTTGCTTGGTTACTCATTTTAGGAAATAATACTTTTGTAGTTATTTTAGGTTGCATGTAGGGTGAAGAAATGCTTTTTGAAAGTCTAATTTCAAGTAGAAAGTGCCCTTCCATAATGTTTTCCTAAGATTCTGTTACATATCTAAGGTGATTGAGAAATTAGTAAAAAAAAAATAGAATTAGCTACAGGATTTATGTGTCAAAAGTTTTTACATGTTCGTTCTGGGTCCTCCTTACAAGGGGAGGGAATTCTGTTGCAATAAAAAATAAAGACCTTCCTTGCTTTCCAAGCCCAGTTCCCTGCATCTAATTTCCTTATTCTCTCTGTCACCCCACCCCCACCCTGGGAGAAGCAGCACACTTACAGGTCAGAGCAGCCACATGGGGGGGGGATAGTTGCCCCAGCCAAGGAGCCCTGGAGGGACGGAGAGAGCCAGCCGCCTGCAGCCAAGTAGCACAGAGTCACAGGAGGGAGTCAGAAAAGCCCCAAGTGAAAGTGCTTTGGAGTGATGGAGGGGGGACAGGCAGCCCAGGCTCATTGCACATTGCCTGGGAGGCTAAGAGCTTCAATGACCCTGCAGCCCCTCAGTGGAGACTGCCATCTTCCCCCACCTACAGACTCTTGCTGCAATATAATAATAATAATAATAATAATAATAATAATAATAATAATAATAATAATAATAAAAATAAAATAAATAAATTATACTTATACCCCGCCCATCCAGTTGGGTTTCCACAGCTACTCTGGGCGGCTTCCAAAAGGAGACTAAAAATACATCAAAACATCAGTCATTAAAATACTTCCCTAAACAGAGCTGCCTTCAGATGTCTTCTATACATCAGATGGTTGTTTATTCCTTTGACATCTGATGTGAGGGTGTTCCACAGGGCGGGAGCCACTACCGAGAAGGCCCTCTGCCTGGTTCCCTGTAACTTTGCTTCTCACAGTCAGGGAATGCCAGAAGGCCCTCGGTGCTGGACCTCAGTGTCCGGGCCGAACCATGAGGATGGAGATGCTCCTTTAGGCCAAGGCCATTTAGGGCTTTAAAGGTCAGCGCCAACACTTTGAACTGTGGTTGGAAACATACTAGGAGTCAATGTTGGTCTTTCAAGACCAGTGTTATGTGGTTCAGCAGCCACTCCCAGTCACCAGTCTGGTTGCCACATTCTGGATTAATTGTAGTTTCCGGGTTACCTTCAAAGGTAGCCCCATGTACAGTGGTGCCCCGCAAGACGAACGCCTCGCAAGACGGAAAACCCGCTAGAGGAAAGGGTTTTCCGTTTTGGAGGCGCTTCGCAAAACGAATTTCTTTATGGGCTTGCTTCGCAAGATGAAAATGTCTTGCGAGTTCCTGTGGGTTTTTTCCCCTTCCCCCCCCCCTTTTCCTAAGCGGCTAAGCCGCTTATCAGCTGATCCGCTGATAAGCCGCTTAACAGCTGATCACTAAAAACCGCTAAACCGCTAATAGCGCTAATCCGCTAAGCTGTCAATGGGCTTGCTTCGCAAGACGAAAAAACCGCTATACAAAGAGCTTCACGGAATGGATTAATTTCGTCTTGCAAGGCACCACTGTAGGACGCACTGCAGTAGTCCAGGCGGGAGATAACTAGAGCATGCACCACTCTGGCGAGCCAGTCCGTGGGCAGGTAGGGTCTCAGCCTGTGTACCAGGTGGAGCTGGTAGACAGCTGCCCTGGACACAGAATTGACCTGCACCTCCATGGAAAGCTGTGAGTCCAAAATGACTCCCAGGTTGCACACCTGCTCCTTCATGGGTACAGTTGCCCCATTCACAACAAGGGAGTCCTCTACACCAGCCCACCCCCTGTCCCCCCAAAACAGTACTTCAGTCTTGTCAGGATTCAACCTCAATCTGTTAGCCACCATCCATCCTCCAACTGCCTCCAGGAACTCACACAGGACCTTCACCGCCTTCACTGGTTCTGATTTAAAAGAGAGGTAGAGCTGGCTATCATCTGCATACTGATGAACACCCAGCCCAGACCCCCTGATGATCTCTCCCAGCGGATTCATATAGAAGTTAAAAAGTATGGGGGAGAGGATGGAACCGTGAGGCACCCCACAAGTGAGAGCCCAGGGGTTTGAACACTCATCCCCCAACACCACTTTCTGGACACAGCCCAGGAGGAAGGAGTGGAACCACTGTATAACAGTGCCCCCAGCTCCTCTAGACGGACCAGAAGGAAGTTATGGTCGATCGTGTCAAAGGCCACTGAGAGATCCAATAGGAAACTGCTTTCACCTTTTGTCCCTAGCCCACCGGAGATCATCAACCAGCATGACCAAGGCAGTTTCAGTTCCGTGATTGGAAGGGATCCAAAGGGTCCACATCCTCCAGACATGCTTGGAGTTGTTCAGCAACCACCTGCTCAATGACCTTGCCCAAGAATGGAAGATTTGAGACTGGGCAATAGTTGGCCATATTGTCCGGGTCTAAAGATATTTTTTTAAGAAGCGGTTTAATAACCACCTCTTTCAGCAGGTCTGAGAAGGCTCCCTCACAGAGGGAAGCATTCTCCACCCCACAGAACCCATCACCCAGCCCTTCCTGGTTCACCTTTATCAGCCAGGATGAGCAAGGATCAAGGAGACAGGTGGTCGGTTTCACTTGTCCAAGCAGCCTGTCCACATACTCAGAGGTAACAGATTGGCATTGATCCCATGCAACTTGACTAGACAGGACTCCAGCACTCTCCCGCCCCAGCCCTTCTCCCACAGTGGAGTCTACTCCATCCAAATCTGAGTGACTTTATCTGCAAAAAAAAACGTTGCAAAATCGTTGTAGGAGATTTTGGAGTCTTTACAAGGCCCCGATGGCAAAGGTGGTTCCATTAAATTGTGAACCACCTGAGTCTCCTGCTGCTATTTTCTGCAGATGCAACAGAGGCAGTGAAGAAAGTCCTCTTCACTGTCACTATTGCCACTTGGTGGGCTCGATGTTGAGCTCTAAGCTGTGTCCGGTCCAATTCAGAATGAGTTTTCCGCCACTGGTGCTCTAGCTGTTTCAGCGATTGCTTCCTCACCCTCAGCTCCAGGGAAAACCACGGGGCTGTCCGGGTTCCATGCAATCAGAGAGGGCCCTTCAGAGCCAGACAGTTGATAACCCTGGTTAACGCCGCATTCCAGCGGGCCACCAGGGAATCAGCCGAAAGGTCATCAACATGAGATAAAACATCCCCTACCATTCTCTGGAAACCACTTGGATCCATTAAGTGGTGGGAGCGGGCCATCCAAATCTGTCCCACTTCCCTGCAGAGGAGAAGGGTCGCAGAGAAGTCCAGTAGCACCAGTAGCAGGAAGTGATCTGACCATGGCACTTCTTTTGTTTCACTATTACTTTAGTGTTAGATTACCCATGTCAATAGAGGTGAACGCCAGGACTAAGACATGTCCACGACTATGAGTTGGGCCAAACCTATTCAGGGACAGCCCCATGTAGGCCATGCTTTCCACAAAGTTCCGAGCAGCTCCTTGTAGGGTTGTGTCGGCATAGATATTGAAATCCCCTAGGACAACCAAACTAGGTGTCTCCAGGAGAACATCCGCCAAGACCTGAAGCAGCTCAGGCAGGGAATCCTTGGTGCAGATGGGAGGTTGATACACCAAAAGGAATCTTGTACTGCCCCTATTGCCCAACTTCCAGAACATGCACTCAGAGAACTGGGTCTTCCCAATAGGACACCTAGTGCAAACTAGTGACTTCCCAAAAATCAATGCAACCCTCTGCCCCACCCCGCCCCTATGACCTGGGTTGTATATGAGAAACCTGGTGGACAAGCAGCGGCAAGGATAGGCCTATCTGCTTCATCCAACCAAGTCTCTGTTACACATGCCAGGTCAAGTCCTCCATCCACAATCAGGTTGTGCATGGCAGTGGTTTTATTCATCATTGACTTGGCATTGCACAGCAGCATCTTCAGGCCCTTGTTGATTCCAGTATCCTTCTGGCCAAGACCAGACCTGGAGGCAGGGATAGTCCTCAAACAATGACTAAACCTTCCTCATTGGTAATGCTGTGGTCTAGACTTAGTATAACTCCTCCTGCTGCCTGTGATCACTGAGATCAGGTGTCCCAGCACATCTCCCCCTGTGGAACCTGCCCCAGCCGTTGCCTGGGGCCCACTCCCCAACAGTCCTAACCCTTAAAAACCAGATACAACCTATAAAAAAAAAAACAAAAACAAAAAAGTCACATTATATTAAGAATTAAACAAACCCCCAAACCCAACTAAACATTAATCCTACCCCCAACACAGCAAAACGAAACCAAAACCCAAAATTTAAAACACCACAAATTAAAACTATTTAAAAACATTTAAAAGCAGTCACTGGACTGGAGCAGGGTGAGCCTGGACCCCACCCCTTAGGCCAGATAGAAAGGGCCTTCCAGGGAGCAGCCTTCAGCACTCACAGTGCTGTCTCGCCAGACCCCTCCCTCCCTGCTGAGCAGCAAACAGCCACAGTCCTTATAGAGTCCCCCAGGCCCTGCCCCAAGCCAGATGGAAGAAGGTAGGCAAGGTCCTTCAGGCCCTCAGCAGCAGGTGAGTCCCTCGCTAGTCCCCCACCCAGAGTCTCCTGTGGCTGCTGCTGTGGCTGTTGGGGGGACTGCTGTCTCCCCTGCTTGGAGGTCTACTGCTGCTGCTGCTGCTACAGAAGCGAAGAGGACTGCAGAGAGTACTGCATGGACCAGGCCCTGGGCAGGCAGGCAAAGTGGGAACTGCCCCAGCTGGGCGTATTCAGAGTTCCCATGAGATCTCACCAGAGCCTCCCAGAGCCCAGGATGCAAGAGTGAGAGCTTAAAAGCTCTTTTCACACTGGGAAACCCCTGCACAAAAGAGAGCTCTCTCTCTGCCTTTTGTGTGTTTAATTTGTGCAATTTCAACCAGCCGGCTGCCATCTGCACCATGTTCAAATTGCATAAGTTAAACGTGCATAAGTTGTGAGTTCACTGTACTCTTAGGCTGACCAGTGGCTGCTGGTGACTTCTTCTGGTGACATCTCCCTATTACACTTTGCTCTCTAAACATTTTAGTTGGTCTCCATTATCTGAACAGGAGAAAAGCACAGGCATTTGGACTGAGTGTTGAAAACTGCTCAGCAGAAACCTAGTTTGTGGGGCTCACTCAATTCCCTGGCCAAAAATATAGCTTGTTGACTGAACACTCAAATATGACCAAAGCACTAATTATGTAGAAGTGTAATATGGCGATTGTGATGGGATAATGAGCTGCTTGTGCGTAAAGCTTGATCCCTCCGGGTTTTGGCTGGTCAGCCAACCTAAGTCTCTAACGGAGCCCCCCAAAGCATGACTCCGTCAGTCACTGGTAGAATCCGACAGTGGGCATCTACGGAACTTACTCCAACATAAAAGCTGTTTGACGGACATGCGCCTCCTGGACTCTCTGCGTGACAGCTTCCGGCGAGGGGTGGGGGTTGCTAAAGGGGGTCTTGTTACCTCCTCACTGTTCTCACTGGAAGTATCCCAGAGCCTCCCCTCCGACTCCCTTTCCCTTTGAGCTCCTGCTCTCCCCCTACTGGTTCCCTCTTCTGCTGCAGAGTCTCTCCTATTCTCCTGGAGCCTTTCTACCACCTGTTCTTCCGATGGCAGTTCCCTGACATCCACCTCCCTCCCAGGGCCCCCTTCACCCCCTCCCGCCTCCTCTCCCACTGGCGGTGAGGGTGGAAAGCCCCGTGGATTCAAACACTTCTTGCCACGGCTTACCGTCTCTTGCCCCGTCTTCCTCTTCTTCGTCGGAGTCTGCTTCCTCATCCACCCCTGACTCTGGGAACCCTTCAAACTCCCCTTCCTCATCGGTGGTCCCGAAATGTTCCCTTCTAAATCGTGCCACGGGCTGCGGTTTCCTTGGGAAACGCCTATGAAACGTTTCTATTAAAATCTCGTCATTGACTGCCTCTTCTGGTACCCATGTGTTTTCTGACTCTACTTCCCCCTCCCATTCTACCAAATATTCCACCTGATTCCCCTTCCACCTGGAATCAATGATTCCTGCCACGTTCATGTCGCGTTCTCTCTCTTCTATCACGGGCGTTTGGGTGACCTCCCTCTCACGTTCCCCCCACTCACGTCCCTCTCGGTACGGCGACAGTAATGACCTGTGAAATACGGGGTGCAATTTCATGTGACTGGGCAATCTGAGTTTGAATGCTACTGGGTTGACCTGCTGTATGACCTCAAAGGGTCCCAATCTTTTGGGTCTCAATTTCTTACTCCCTCCCTTGAACAGTAGTCCTTGGGTGGATAGCCACACCCGGTTTCCCACCCTTATAGTTTCACCTTCCCTCCTATTTCTGTCTGCTTGCTTCTTATATTCTTCCTTGGCTTTCTCTAAGTTGAGTTGGAGCTGACGGTGGATCGCTTCCATCTCTTCAACAAAATGTTCCGCCGCCGGCACGCTCCACCTCTCCCCTCCCTCTCCTGGAAAAGCCCGGGGATGACACCCATAATTTGCCAGAAAGGGACTCATCCCTGTGGACACATTCTCTGCGTTGTTGTAGGCAAATTCTGCCAGAGGTAACTTATCTACCCAATCATTTTCTCTGTCCTGAACATAACACCTCAGGTATTGTTGTAAAATCCCGTTTGCCCTCTCCGCTTGCCCATTTGTTTCTGGGTGCCGGGCAGTTGAAAAATTGATTTCCACGTGCAGTAAGCTCATGAGTTTCCTCCAGAACCTGGAAGTAAACTGTTTCCCTCTGTCGCTGACCACCCTCAAGGGGGCGCCATGCAACCTGAAAATATGCTCTACAAACAACTTGGCAGTTGCCTCCGCTGTGACCGCATGTGAACAGGCTATAAAATGACACATCTTAGTTAATAGATCTACCACCACCATGACCGCTGTCTTGCCTTTGGATTTTGGCAGGTCCATCATAAAATCTATGGATACTGCCTCCCATGGCCGTTCTGGTGTGGGTAAGGGTTCTAATAGCCCCGCCGGTGCCAGCCTCTCCCCTTTCGCTCGCTGGCACCTGTCGCACCCCCTGACATATTCCCGTACGTCCTCCCTCACCTTGGGCCACCAAAACTCCCTGGTAACCAACCACATGGTCTTGTGCTGCCCGAAGTGCCCCGCTGTGGGGCTGTCGTGCAACTGCTTTAGTACTCTGCCCCTCAGTTCCCCATCGGGTATGTACAGTGCCCCTTTGTAATACAACGCCCCGTTCTTTTCTTCAACCCCCCCTGTGTTCTCCTCTGTCCTCCTGAGTTCTCTTAGTTTCTCTTGGGCGTATTCATCGTTCTCAGTACTCGCTATCAATTCCCTCTGCCCCACCAAAGCCGCCCCACACACCCAGCGGTCCTCAGGGATTACATGCCTTTCCTCAGGCGCTCCCTCCCCCTCTAAGTACTCAGGTTTCCTGGAAAGAGCGTCCGCCCTTACGTTCTCGGAGCCTGGCACATAACGAATTTCAAAGTGGAATTTGGAGAACTCCTGGGCCCATCTCACTTGTCTCTGGTTCAGCACTCGGGCTGTTCTCCAGTATTCCAGATTTTTGTGATCAGTTCTGACTTGAACCTTGTGCTGCGCCCCAATCAGCAAGTGCCGCCATTTCCGGAATGCTTCATGAATGGCGAGCAGTTCTCGGTCGTATACTGTGTAGTTCCTCTCGGATTTGTTCAACTTCCGCGAGAAGAATGCACACGGTCTCCATTCAGATGTATCTTTTCCCGGCTGGAGAAGCACGGCCCCCACCGCTCGGTCTGACGCGTCAGTCTCCACTCTCATTGGTTGTTGTAGATCCACATGCAAAAGTTGCTCTTCCGACGCAAACGCCTGCTTTAAGCATTCGAACGCCCGCTGCGCTTCTTCCGTCCAAACAAATTTCTTCTTGCTGCTAAGACAATCCGTGATGGGCGCTGTTAAATGGGCAAAGTTTTTGATGAACTTCCTATAGAAGTTTCCGAAGCCCAGGAACCTTTGCACGTCCTTCTTGGTCTTTGGTGTTTTCCATTCCAGTACCGCTTGAACCTTGCTGGGATCCATGGCCAATCCCTTGTCAGACAACTGGTACCCCAGGAATTCCACCTCCCTGGTATGAAACTGACACTTCTCCAGTTTCACCCACAGCCGGTTTTCTCGCAGTTTGCTCAGTACCTCTCTTACATCTCGCACATGCTGCTCCTCATTTTCAGAGTACACCAGGACGTCATCTAAGAACGCTGCGCAGTTCTTGTAGAGCAATGGCCCCAGGACGTGATTCATGAATGATTGAAAACAGGCTGAGCCCCCTTGTAATCCGAAAGGCATAACCAGGTACTCAAAAGCCCCCAAGGGGGTGAACATAGTGGTCTTCCACTCATCCCCCTTTCTCACACGTATCAAGTTATATGCCCCCCTAAGGTCCAGCTTGGTAAAAATTTTCCCTTTTCTCACTCGTGTCAGAATGTCATCAATTCTAGGCATAGGGAAAGTCACTGGTTCTGACACTGCATTTAGGGCCCTGAAATCACACACAAGCCTGGGTTTACCCGTGTTTTTTTTGTCCACAAAGAACACTGGGCTGCCCCCCACCGCTCGTGACTCTCTGATGAAACCTCGCTTGAGATTCTTGTCAATGAACTCCCTTAACTCCTGCATCTCACTGTCTGACATTGCATACAGCTTGCCCACTGGCAATTGTGCTCCTGGGAGTAAGGTGATTTGACAGTCAAAGGGTCTGTGCGGGGGCAGTTTATCTGCTTCCTTTTCGCTGAATACGTCAATCAAGTCAGCGTATTGTCGTGGCACCCTCCCCTTGTCCATCACTTCCATCCCTGCTAGAGTGGCCCTGGCCCCTGCCTGAGCCTCTCCCTCCTTGCAGTGTTCTAGGCAATGTGCTGATCCAAAGGAAACCACCCTCTGATGCCAGCCTACTAGCGGATCATGTAGTGCCAGCCAGCTCATCCCCAAAATAATAGGAGCTCCTCCCAAGGTGGCTACGTTAAACGCTATCAGTTCTGTGTGTCTTGCCACCCTCATTATCATTGGCACAGTCTGTTGGCTCACTTCTCCTCCCAACAGTTCCCTCCCATCAATCGTGGTAACCTGCAAAGGCTTACTTAATGGGATAGTCTGTATCTGGTGTTCAGCTGCAAACTCCTTACTCATGAAATTACAGGAGCTGCCTGAATCCAATAGTGCTTTTATCTTTAGTGGGTGTCCGTTTGACAGTTCCAGCAACACCTCTATCACAAGCGCTGGTCTTGGAGGTTCCGGCGTGGGCACATTCACTACTCCTTGGCCTGGCTGCTGTGCCCTGATGTTGGCAGCCAGGCGTTGGCTTTTACTTGCTCCTTGATTTCTTCTTCCTCCTTCTCCCCAACCGTTCCCGCCATCCCTTGCCATTCCTTCCTTTGCGGACAGACTCTGGCAAAGTGACCTGGCTGTTGGCAGAGATAACATTTCTTGGCACTCTTTCCCTCCTTCCTCCGCCCTTCACTGGTGTTTGAAACTGCGCGCGCGCGCGCGCTGTTCCATGTTCCATCGGCTCTGCTGGCGGGAAAGGCTGCTCCGGAATCTCTGGAATGCGGAAGTCCTTCCAACGTTCCCCCTTTCCTTCCCGCTTTTCCAAAGCTCTTGCCTCCTGGCGCGCTCCTATGGACAGCACAGATTTAGTCAAATGATCCATAGACTCCGCCCTAGGCGCCCGGGAAAGTTCATCTTTCACTGCCGGAGAGAGCCCTTCTTCAAACAGCATTTGAATAGGTTCACTCGCTAGGTCCCACCCCAGTCTATGTATCAACATGGTGAACTCAGTCCAGTACTCACGTACAGATCGGCTCCCCTGTTTACACGCCATTAACTGCCTGCGCACCACTCCCTGCTCAATCTCGCTGGAAAACATCAGGTCCATGGCGCGGAAAAACTTCCTCGTGTCCTTTAAGATTTCATTGTTGGCTGCCATCAGGGGTCTAATCCAGTCCTTCGCCCCTCCCTCTAGATGGCCAATAACGTACGCCACTCTAGAGTTCTCATCGGGGAAGTCATCAAACAGTAGATTGAGAGCATATTGCATCTCTGTTCTAAAGGCTTGATAGTTCCTGGGATCCCCCCCCCCCCAAATTTCTGCACCAATCCAGGCACCTTTCTGGCAAGTGGGGTGGTTTTCCCCTTATCCGCATCTTGAGCCCTCCTCTCCTCGAGCCTCGCCGTTTGCAGTGCGAGCTGGACCTCCAACGCCCTGTACCTTTCTTCCAGGCTTGGACCCGCTCCAGCTCCAGCTCCTGCTCCTCCGGTTCCGGCTGGTTCGCTCATGATGCCCTCTGCTTGCACAAGCTGCTTTCAAAGACTGTCGGATTGCTGTGATGGGATAATGAGCTGCTTGTGCGTAAAGCTTGATCCCTCTGGGTTTTGGCTGGTCAGCCAACCTAAGTCTCTAACGGAGCCCCCCAAAGCATGACTCCGTCAGTCGCTGGTAGAATCCGACAGTGGGCGTCTACGGAACTTACTCCAACATAAAAGCTGTTTGACGGACATGCGCCTCCTGGACTCTCTGCGTGACAGCTTCCGGCGAGGGGTGGGGGTTGCTATGACTCCGTCAGTCACTGGTAGAATCCGACAGTGGGCATCTACGGAACTTACTCCAACATAAAAGCTGTTTGACGGACATGCGCCTCCTGGACTCTCTGCGTGACAGCTTCCGGCGAGGGGTGGGGGTTGCTAAAGGGGGTCTTGTTACCTCCTCACTGTTCTCACTGGAAGTATCCCAGAGCCTCCCCTCCGACTCCCTTTCCCTTTGAGCTCCTGCTCTCCCCCTACTGGTTCCCTCTTCTGCTGCAGAGTCTCTCCTATTCTCCTGGAGCCTTTCTACCACCTGTTCTTCCGATGGCAGTTCCCTGACAGCGATGTACTACAACTCTTAGGCAGAAATATATAACAGTGGTGCCCTGCAAGACGAATGCCTCGTAAGACGAAAAACTCGCTAGACGAAAGAGTTTTTCATTTTTTGAGGTGCTTCGCAAGACGAATTTCCCTATGGGCTTGCTTTGCAAGACGAAAACGTAAAACCGTTAATACCCAGGGTGCATTGCCTGAAGAGATGCAGTTGCGACTTGACTTCGAGGAGCAACACATAGCATGCGGTGTGGTAGCCTTTTTTGAGGTTTTTGAGGACTTTGCTGATTTTTGAAGCTTTTCCAAAACTTCTTTTGCATCCATTTGGTAAGTTAAACTTTTAAAACTTTTGGGGGTTTTTTTTTTGGATTTTGGGTTGGGGTGTTTGGAATTCAAGGACTTGGTGTTGGGGAGAGGTTTGCAAGAATCTGGGAGTTTGTGTGGTTTTTTTCTGCATTTTTATGATTTTTTGTGACCATTGGGCCATGTGGTTTTTTTTAAAAAAAATCTGGGTTTGAATTTCTGTGTGGTGGGTGGCTGGGGAACAGTTGGGGAGAGATTTGCAAGAATCTGGGAGCTTGTGTGGTTTTTTTTTTTTAATTTTTATGATTTTCTGTGACCATTGGGCCATGTTGTTTTTTTAAAAAAAAATTCTGGATTTGAATTTCTGTGTGGTGGGTGGCTGGGGGAACAGTTGGGGAGGGGTTTGCAACAGTTGGGGAGGGGCTGGGGGAACAGTTGGGGAGGGGTTTGCAATTTCTGTGTGGTGGGTGGGTGGCTGGGGGAACAGTTGAGGTTTTTGAAGACTTTGGTGATTTTTAAAGCTTTTCCAAAATTTCTTTTGCAGCCATTTGAGGATTTTGAAGACTTTGGTGATTTGCAGCCATTTCGTAAGTTAAACTTTTAAAACTTTTTTTGGGGGGGGTTGGATTTTGGGTTGGGGTGCTTGGAATTCTAGGACTTGGTTCTCGGTTTGATTTTCTGTGTGGTGGGTGGCTGGGTGCTTTTGAATTTTTTGAAAGTGAATGGAAGCAATGATTTATTTTTTCTTTTCCTGAGTTTACGAAGGAGCTGTGCTGCCATGGGACCCAAGAAGACTGCTGCTGCAGAGGCCGGCGAGAGGAAGAAGGAGAAGGTGACGCTGGAAATGAAGGAGATCATCCGGAAGCACGACGGTGGAATGTGTGTGACAGACCTCACCAGGGAGTACGGCAGGAATCCATCGACCATCGAGACCATCCTGAAGATGAGGGAGAAGATCCTTGCGATGGATGCAGCCAAGGGAGTCACCAGGATCATGAAGAACCGCCCAGCTGTTCTGGAGGAGGTCGAGAAGTTGCTGCTCATCTGGTTAGAAGAGAAGCAGCGTGCAGGGGACACAGTGACTGAGGCCGTCATTTGCGAGAAGGCCAAGGCCTTGCACGCAGACCTCATCCGGGAACAGCCAGGAACCTCAGGCGAGCCAGAAGTCTTCAAGCCAAGCAGAGGTTGGTTTGACCGGTTCAAGCGTGGTCAGGCATGGAGAGGCTGCCAGTTCTGATATTCCTACGGCTGAAGACTTTGCAGCGGAGTTCCTGGAGGTTGTGAAGATGGAGGGCTACGATCCACAGCAGGTCTTCAACTGTGACGAGACCGGGCTGTTTTGGAAGAGGATGCCCAAAAGGACTTTCATCACACAGGAGGAGGCCAAGTTGCCTGCCCACAAGCCCATGAAGGACCGTCTGACCCTGCTCTTCTGTGCCAACGCAAGCGGCGACCTGAAGATCAAGCCCCTGCTGGTGTACCACTCAGAGAACCCATGGGCCTTCAAGAAACACAAGGTCGACAAGGAGCAGCTCAGTGTCATGTGGCGATCCAACAGTATGGCTTGGGTCACACGTGTGCTGTTTGTGGACTGGGTCAATCTTGCTTTTGGCCCTGCTGTCAAACAGTACCTGCTGGACAATGACCTGCCACTGAAGACTTTGCTTCTGATGGACAATGCTCCTGCTCATCCTAAAGGCCTTGAGGAGGACTTGTTGGAGGAGTTCAGCTTCATCAGCATCATGTTCCTGCCGCCTAACACCACGCCACTGCTCCAGCCAATGGATCAGCAGGTCATCGACAATTTCAAAAAACTCTAAACCAAGGAGCTTTTCAGGTGA
The DNA here is from genome assembly GCF_964106915.1 of Podarcis gaigeae. NCBI lineage: Eukaryota > Metazoa > Chordata > Lepidosauria > Squamata > Lacertidae > Podarcis > Podarcis gaigeae. The sequence goes on along the minus strand of NC_139685.1, from coordinate 557,234 downwards.
TGCTTCGAGGTGACTGACTGCACCACCATCACCCATTCTGGAAGGACCACTTCGACATCATCACCTGCTTGAAGATGATCACCACGGTCTGGGACCGGATCAGCCAGAGAAATTTGAATTGCGCTTGGTGCAGCCTGTGGCCAGACTGTGTGGCACCAAGTGACTCTGATGCACCAGAGTCAACAGTGGTGCAGGACATTGTTTCCTTGGGGAGGACCATGGGCCTGCAGGTCACAGAGGAGGACGTCAGCGAGCTGGTGGAGGAGCACGACCACGAGCTGACCACCCAGGAGCTGGTCGAACTGCAGGCAGAGGCTGCGCAGGAGCAGGCCTCGCTGGAAGAGGAGGAAGCAACTGAGGAACGGCTGTCCTCCAAAGAACTGAGGGACATTTGCCAGAAGTGGAAGGATGTGCAGGCTTTTGCACAGCGGCACCACCCTAACAAGCACGTGATACATGACCTTGTGAACACTTTTGATACGACGGTCATGTCGCCTTTCAGGGAGGTGCTGAAAAGGCGGATGAAGCAGCAGACCATGGACAGGTTCTTCAGCAAGAAGCAAAGAGTGGAAGAGGAACCTTCTTCGAGTGGTCCCCCAGAGTCTTAGAAAATGTACGGTACACTTTGTTGATTTTTAAATGTTTTTCTGTCATGTTTAGAAACTTAATTTATTGTTCCTTCAATTTTTGAACTGCTCTTTACAGTATGTGTGACTTTAAAGAGCAGTTAATAAACTCTTGTTGTACCAAATTTGGCTTTGTTGGGACTTTTTTTGACCATAGGAACGCATTAATTGAATTTCAATGCATTCCTATGGGATTTCGTGCTTTGTAAGACGAAAAATTCGCTAGACGAAAAAACTCGCAGAACGAATTAATTTCGTCTTGCGAGGCACCACTGTACAACAATTGTAAACACCTGGTCCTTTTGGAAACAAAAAAATTACATTTCAGACCATTTAATCAATTATTACTTAAAACAAATAATGTGATCCAAATAGTAATACATGTCAATGATCTTTAAGAGATTCCTATGTTCTTGGCTTTTATTTTTGTAACCCTAGGAAGAGATTAAAGAATGACTAATTTTGCTTACAATTAAATTAAATTAAACAAATAATGCACATGTAGGAAATTGTGGACAAAATGCAGATCTTTGTTGCTGTTTTTAATGCAGTTGTGGTTATACTAGGGGGCAAAGGGCACATTTTCCTGAATTACTTGTGCATTTGTGTGTGTTTCTAGTTTACTGCAATGTAGGAGAGAAAGCAGCCCCCACTTCCGTGTTTTGCTATCAATTCACACCACAAGGTAATTAGAAAGGCAAGCTGCCGCCGCACTAACTTTAACTGAATGGAATAGATGACAGTGGCTAAACCTTATGAAAGAATATGTGATCAATTGCCCGGTGTCCCATGCCTGCCATATGGGGTGTAACCACCCCATAGGAACTGGGCCGCAACTACAAAGCAGCAAGGATGCTATTTGCCCAGAAATGGAAAGAAGAGAAAGTTCCAATGAAGGCGGAATTGATAACTAAGAAGATAGACTATGCTGAAATGGTAAAGAGGACCGGGAAGATCTGGGATCAAGATGAAAAAAGTTTATACAAGACTGGACAAAATTTATAGAGTACCTTAAGGTTCACTGTAAAGATTTAAAAACATTAGCAGGATTGATATAACATCTATGAAGTAATGTGAATGAAGGTTATAAATGGACTTGAAATTGAATGGAAATTCAAGATGTGTAAGCAAACAAAGGGGAGAAATTGGAAACCGGGGGGGAGGGAAGTCCAGAAGGGATAATTAATTACTGTAGCTCTTTATTTGTGTTATGTTGAAAACTTTAAAAATAAATATTTCAAAAAAGAGGTGGGGGGAGAAACTGGGCTGCAACTGACTTAGAGTAGACCAACTGAAATTAATGGACCCAAGTTCATTAGCCATGTTCATTCATTTCAGTGAGTAAACCTCAATTAAATACAGTTGGTAAGATCCAGTAAGAAAACTGGAAATGGAATGTAAGTATCCTTCTGTCTATTTGAATATTTTCAACTTCCAGATTGCCTTTCCTAACAAGTTTACAGTTGTCATGTTGAAGATGTACACAAAGAAAAGGGCAACCATAATAGTCAAGGGGAGGGTGCAACTCCCCTACGAAGAAAGGTTGCAGCTTTTTCTGCTGTTGCATCATACTGTTGACTCATGTTCAGCTTGTGGTCCACTAAGAACCCAAGATCCTTTTCACATGTACTACTGGCAAGCCAGGTGCCTCCTGGAGGGGCAGTTTTTTCTCACTGAAAGAGGAAACAATAAATTCCCTGAACCCAAGGAGTAGACGTATGGGAAAGGTATTAGTCAGGAAGCAAACCTGGAAGTGTAAGGGCCATAGGTTCAGGATATTCTGCAGAACCAGGAAGCACTCCTGAGAAGGGTCAACTGACTTGTAAGGCACAGACGCTCAGTTAGACGTCCAAGCCTAATTGTTTATATTGCAATAAATCTTCAAGCTACTTACGACTTGTGTGCTGTGTTATCAAGATGGCAGCCTGGGCTCCTGACATCTCCCATCTTATATTTGTGCATCTGGTTCTTCCTGCCTAAGTGCAGAACCTAACATTTGTACCAACTGAAATTCATTTTGTTAGTTTGGGCACAGTTCTCCAATCATCTTTGAAGCTGGAGTGGGTGCAAGAATGCTAGCATTGCCATTATCATGGTAAACCACTCTGTTTTGTTCTTCAGGACTGTAAACAATGATTTTCTTGGGAGGGCAATATCTCCATAGCTGAGTTTAAGAGGTTGCCGGAACAGGAGGCCACCTCTTGGAGTCCTTTTTAAAAATCACAATCCTCCAATTGCCCAGTTTGAACTCAAAGAGAATGCAAAAGAAGGCAAGGGGAGAAAAAGGAGCATGGTGGCCCAGGAGCTGAAATTGCAATTGATGCTGATGTAACCTATTCAGAATGTTCCAGCAACAAATAGCACATCATAATTTAAGAAGGAAGTGCGTGCTGGATAATTTGAGAGTCTTCCAGGGGGTTTATGGGACAGGCAAGCGTCGCAGACTGTCATAGACCAAATAAAAATGAAGTGGAAGACAATCTCATTTGACCATGTTTTCGGGATGTGGTGGAGAGCCAGGAAAGCAGAAAAGCAAAAGGAATGAAGAAAAAGAGGATGACCAGCTGATCCTTCAAAGATATCAATCAGTCCCCAAGCTTTGGAGAAAAAGAATTTCAAGTTGTGCTTTAATTATTGTGTTTTATGTGTGTAAGGGTCGGGATAGGGATGGGAAGAAATCTGCTTGGTTTGCATTTTATTTATTGCTCTTACTCATTAAATATATATATATCTATTTCACCCTTCTTCCTAAAGGAGTCCCAGACAGCAAACATGAAGAAGTTAAAACTTTTAAAAAGAAGTGCAGGCAAACCCCCCCCCCCCCATTTATATGGAGGTACCGCGTTCTGAGGTACCGCATATATACGTGAACTCACGTGTGATTGAAGTACCCATTGAAAAAGACTGCAAACACCCTGTAAACATCTGAAATCCCAGAAAGACCTTTTTAAAAACCAGCAGCTCTACCAGATGGGCAGGAACAGCGGCAATGGTGGCACTCCATCTTCTTCCTCTCTGGAGGACAATTTGCAAACAATGACAAGTGGCGTAGACCAGTACTTTGAAGTGCTTGGTTGTGGGCAGATGCACTTGTTGAGGTTGATGGTGTCTTGCTGAGGAACATGGTGATGGGCAGCTGGTGCTTTTGCCTCTTCAGCTGGTCAGGGCCCACTTGGGAGCCTCCTGGTCTGTGGATGCAGCTTCAACACGGGGCTGATGTTCTTCAGCCAGCTGGCTCAGAACTCCTGTGAAGGCTGCTTGAAGTGCACATACCTTTGCACAAGGTGCTGCAGTCAATGGGGATACACTGGCGGTTCAGGTTCTCCAGCCACAGGTTGAGTGCCTCCTGCGCCTTCACCAGGGCCTTGTCCCACACATGGTACTTGTTGCCCTGGTGCCTGGATTTTCTTCTCCCTTATCTTAATGTCACATACACCAGACTCATCCCTACCAAACCTGCATGTCGCAGCACATACACTCATGCCATCCCATAAACAGTCCATCACTTACAATTTCTCCTGCAGAATGGGTACCACTCACTGCCTCTTGCAATCACCCAAGGAAAATGACAACACTGTGCATTTAGATGGCAATCTCAAAGAATAGCTCAAAAAACTCCTCCAAATTCAGCCACAATTGCCACCGCCTTCCTCAAACTTGCCACAGGCCTCCAAGGTCTTTTTACCATGTATCTACAGAATGTCTGTCCACGGCTACAGTCTAACCAAGGAATCATTTCTTCTGAAATGCTCAAGGTCATAGGCATTGTGAAGGAATTATCCTATAGAAAAGTGGAGACTGTAGACAGCCAGCGATTAAAAAATAAAACCATGACATGTGTTTTCTTATAATTGAAAACCCGTGTCGTGGTTTTTAGAATTGAAAACCCGTGTCAGTGGGGGCGGCGCAATCCTCCGCTTGCGGCAGGGGCGGCACGATCCTCCACACATGGCAGCAGCAGGGCAAGCCCCTGCAGGGTGCCTTTTTGTCACCCCCGCTCAGAGATGGCACCCCGGGGCAGACCACCCCACCCCCTTCCCCCGCCAGTGCGTGGGGCTATCTTTAAAGGTGACATGGAAACTACAACTAATCCAGAATGTGACAGCTAGACTAGTGACTGGGAGTGGCTGCCAAGACCATATAACACTGGTCCTGAAAGACCTTCATTGGCTCCCAGTATGAATCCAAACACAATTCAAAGTGTTGGTGATGACCTTTAAAGCCCAACGGCCTCGGCCCAGTATACCTGAAGGAGCGTCTCCATCCCCATTGTTCAGCCCGGACACTGAGGTCCAGCTCTGAGGGCCTTCTGGCAGTTCCCTCACTGTGAGATGTGAGGTTGCAGGGAACCAGGTAGAGGGCCTTCTCGGTAGTGGCACCCGCCCTGTGGAACGCCCTCCCAAAGAAATAAACTACTATCTGACTTTTAGAAGACATCTGGAGGCATCCCTGTTTAGGGAAGTTTTAAATGTTTGAAGTTTTATTCTATTTTTAATTTGTTGGGAGCCGCCCAGAGTGGCTGGGGAAACCCAGCTGGATGGGCAGAGTATTATCATCATCATCATCATCATCATCATCATCATCATCATTATGCTCACTAAACCTTTTTGCCTCTTTAGCTTCTGACACCTCCTCCTCCCAATTGTCTCCCTCCTCTCCCTCTGACCACTCATTGCTGTTCCTCCACCCCTCCCTTGGCTCTGAGCCTTCTTCCCCTGGGGGTTCCCCAGTTGGTGCCTCCCACCACTTCTCTGCATCCTGCCAGTCCATGACTTCAGTATGCTTCACCTGCAGAAGATTTCTGAATTGATTTTGGACCATTGTATGTGACATGAATCTTGCAATATGGACCCTATCACCTTTGGTTATGTAACTTTACTTACATGTGTTGCAGTGGGGGCAGAAGACTGCCTACATGATCTACCCTTTTTCTCCCACCACAACCTACAGTATGTGTGAAAGTGAGAGAAGGAGAGAGACTGAGGGACTGATCAGGGGCAAAGGGCTACTATACATCTGGGATTTCCTACCTGGAAGTAGAAATGCACTGCATTTCCAGCTTTACCACATGGATCACCTATGTGATCCAAACTAAACTTGATGCCTGTTGATGCTTTATAATACTTTGTGATGCTTGAACTGCTTTGGTTCTAACTTTGCACAGCATTCACATAATACTCATGACGTTTGTGGAAGGAAGATGTTTTGCAGAAGCATTTAAGGGAATCTGAGTGACTTGATTTTTTGAAACCAAATGATAGTTCAGAGGTTCTTTTCAAGACAGAGGAGACAGCGTAGAGTCCTGTGAAATATCACAGTCATTTGTAACAATGAACATTCATTTCATAATTAATCTGAGGCAATGGAAGGTGCCTGCATTCAGTATCACGTTCAAAAATAACGAATTTTACTGATACCCCTAACTGTGACCACCTTCATGATGGCTATCTATGGGATGGGTCCGGTCGTGGGGAACCTCAGTACACAGAGTTAGGTGGTCTTCCAGATCTGTCTCTCTAGCCTTGCCCTGTGTTCTCCTAAGGTACTTTTGGCTGGCTGGCATGGTCCTTGAACTTCACAATGCCTGCCGCTTACCTGAATGGAGGATGGAGGGGGCAGGGAGCATTTATAGAAACTTCTGGCCTGTATGGCTGGGAGGTAACACTGCTTGTTTCTCAGCCACTGGAAGGTACCCTATGAGGTATGAGGCTCTTCCTAATTTGATTCTGCTTAGCAGAGGGCTGAACTAGATGACCCTCAGGGTCCCTTCCAATGCTACACTCCTACGATTCTAACAGTAATACCAGATTTTTCTCATCTAGAGATGTCATTGAATTTGCTACACCCCAACATTTGGAAACAATCTTAATCACTGACTTTTATTTTTTGACCTGTAGAAATGCATGGCAAATCTGGTTCTGCCATGCAGCAGGATGAAGTAAAGGTGGGAGATAGCTGGAGGCAGGAACTGATGTCCAAATGCTACCACAAGTCCTTTTAAAGGGCTGCTTGCCTCTAGCCTCCCCCCACCCCATACCCTACCATCAAGTTGTACTTTGTACTATGTACTCAATCTTTGCAGGCTTCCTTCCTTCCTTCCTTCCTTCCTCTTATCAATGGGCACAGTTAAGGTACAGATTGGGAGAAGATGCTAATCAGATGAAGGAAATGAAATCTGCAGAAACCTGCACACACCCACGCCCACACCCACACCCTTGCAATTCATTTTAGGAACTGGCCACACTAAACCAGGACAAGTGGGATGTAGGACAGAGAGAAGACCCACTGAATGATAAGGCCATGAGGCACTTTACAAGACACCGGGCTCATTCAGTCTAATCCAAGCAGTTCACCTTTGCTGTGTGAGCAGCAACTTCTCTGGCCAAGAGGGTGATTTGCAGGAGGGTCAGAGCAAAAAGGGGAGCAAAACGAAACGGGCTGTCCAAGGTTAAGCAAACCAGCTTCTCTCAGTCAACTCCTGTGTCAAGTGTTTGGAGGGGAGCTTAGCGGAGGGTGACAGGTGATGGCAGATACTTTGAGGGGCAACGTGAAGCATCAGGCTCCGTTTGATGTGAACCGGGAGGGTGCACATGCCACTGTGTGCCAGGACAAAGGGCGTCTGTCTAGGCAGCAGGTGGCCCCAGAATAAGTGGCTAGGCAGGGAGGAGCAAAGCTTGTTCCACATCTTTGACAACGCTAGCCATGAAATTGCACTCCACTGATGTATCTGGGTCAGGCAGTCGGCTGACAGGTCTGTAATTTCATGGCTCCCCCTTAGATTTCTCTTTCACACACAAAATGCCTATAAGAGCGTTAGGCCAATTCTCCAGTTAGGATGCTGGTTTTACTTACAACTTCCTCCCCAATTCATATTTATTAATTTATTTAGTCAATTACAAGTCCACCCTTCCTTGTCACTCACCTCCAAGGCAAGGTGCAAAAGTTTTTTTAAACCCTAAAACATGAAACAATCCAATCAGATTCATATAATGGTTAGAGAGTTGGGCTGGGACCAGGGTTCAAATCTCCAGTCACCTTTTGGCCAGTCACCCTCTCTCAGCCTAACCTACCTTTCAGGGTTTCTGTGAGGATAAAAAGGGGGAGGGGCAAAACATGTAGACCACTGACCTGTATTCTGTGTCCCACCCCACCCCCTGGCTCTGAGCCTCCCTCCTCTGAGGCTCCCCTAGAAGGTTCTCTGGCTGGAACCCCCCCCCCCATTTCCTCTTCATCCAGCCAGACCCTGACACCTTTGTACAGGTGTATCAAGGATACATTGTAGCGAGTCACAGAGGGTGTGATGCAAGGCTGTTGAGGGGTGTGGCCTGGGAGGGGAACTCAAGGGCTGGGGGTAAAGGCTGAGAGGGGCACATTCAAGGCCCGAACCTGAGGTTCCCCACCCCTGATTTTACATGGTCTCAAATCACCAAGTCTGCTCAGACATCTTTGGACCTATGAACCTCTTTTCATCTACATACAGTACTGCTTTGAGCACCAGAGATTTTGGTAGAAACCATACTGCCAGTTTGCATTCTTCATCCTGTAGTGAGAGCCAGGACAAGGAAAGGGCCGAAGTGCCAGGAGGGTGTTGCAAAGGTGCAAATGGACTAACAGAGCCAATCCTGTGCTCCTGCTCCTGTTTGCAGCCCAACAAGCTACTCACCTGCCAAGAAGTGAGAACAGTGATGCTGCTCCACCCAGTGAGCTGCTTCCAATATTAATCTGGGGTGAGATAAATGCCCTTTGCCCTTTCTATTTTGCACCAGGGTTGTGTGGTGGAGAGGGTGCTGGACTAGGGTCTGGGAGACTGGGGTTCAAATCCCCACTCAGTGTACATGAAGCTCCCTGGGGTGACCTTGGGCCAGTCACTGCCTCTCAGTCTAATCAACCTCACAGGGTTGTTGTGGGGATTAAATGAGGAGGAGGGAGAAACATGGGTTCTACCTTGAGCTCCTTGAAGAAGAATGGACACAAATACAGTGAATAACAAATAAATAATACCTCCAAGTGAACCTTGGCTTAAATGAAGTTCTGTTCGGGCATCAGCCGAAATGAGACCAAAACCAGGCTCTCTGTATTGAGAGATCTCCCTCTGCCCCACCCCCCAATTATTCTCACCTCTGGGAGATCCAGCCTTGCTTTCCCTTATTCATAATTCAGCCTGACGCAGCACAGCAAAAATCAATTCACACTTAAATGAAAGTGCCAAGGCAAATTACTTCCTGACGCATCCAGTGCTGCTTTCTTATCTGCCAATGACTCTCTCCTGTGGAATGTTATGGATACCAGGAGAGGATATATTGATTTAATAGTATCCTTTCTCAATTCACGCTTGTGAGTTAGCATCATTCCCCAGGAAGCTAGTTGGTAGATTTATTTTAATCTCTTTACTTAAGCAATCCAATCTGGCTTTGTCCAGATTGGGTTTTGTTCCTGGTAAGTCCCCTTTTATACCTCCTAAAAAGGAATACTGTAAAGACACAACAATCTTCTTTATAAGTAATAAGTAGTTTACTCACATTCAGTTCACAGCTGGATCCCTGAAGACAGGCTTTAGCTTAGAGTTACAGAAGAGAATGTGGGTTCATCCCATATAGGGATCTGAGCCCATGTCCTGCTGGCTGAGAGCCAACAGACAGCAAAACACAACAGTATCAGCAGCAGAAGAGAGAGAATGGCATCAAGAGAACAATGACGGCGTGACCAGCCCCTTTTATGAGGTCTCCCAGGGTCACGCCCAGCTACCTAGTTACATGCAGAGGGAGGAAACTCCATGCCAGGTGTGACAGGAAATCCTGGGGTGACACACACCCCCTGTGTGTCCACTCTGGGTAAACAGGAAGTGTTGTACTTGACTGCTTATGTTACATCCCACATATACTTGGTGCTCAGCCCTCCATTTCATATACTTGGTGCTCAGCCCTTGGCAAAGAGCTGTATCAACACGCCCCCCCCCCCCAGCTGCCCAGACAGTCGGGCGAATGGACTCCCAGCCACTCCCAGCCTGAATGGAGAGGTGCAGTTTTTTTGTACCCTCTGGGCATGTGCCCTTGGCAGAGGCCAGCCTGGCCAAGCCCTAGGTACACCCCTGAAGATAAAAGGGGAGAAGAAAGAGAGCAAAAAAGGGAGAGAGTGAAAATGAGGGTGTTAGAAAGAGTTCTGGCTCTCACTGAAGGATAAGTAACTCACACTCAATAGCAAGGTTTCTGCCAAAAACTGCAGTGCTCAGGTCAGTACAGTGCATAGGCAAAATGGGGTTCAAGAACAGCTAAAAGATTGGATCCAACAAGCGACATGCCCCCCTCCCCGGGTCCCATTCTATGGAATGGGGTGGGCACAGCTTTAGCACGGAACACAGGCGTGGAACACAGGGCTGCCCCCCCCCCCGAGCCTTTGCTGGTGACACACACACACCACTGCCCCAATAATGATTCTGGGTCCACTGTCAAACTAGAATTCCACTGCTGACACCATTTGACAACACTGGCTCCACAGACAAACTCAAGAAATAAACTAGAACTTTATTCTCCCAAGCCTCCAAGACAGCAGCAACTTCTCTTTTTTTAAGAATATTTTTTTATTAACCGACCAATCACATCAAATCAAACCAAATTACATAAATTCCAAATTACACAGCCTAATTTTAAATTTTTGTTGGGGGTACCCATATTTCAAGTTCCGAAGGGGATCCACAGCAGGCAAGAGCAGTGTTCCCCATTTCCTTGGGGCAACAAGGGAGGCTGCCTACTCCCATAACAGCCTCTTAATTACCCCGTGTGGGTCGGAGAGATGGTATTGTCGGCCATCTTGCAATGCGCCCCTAGTGGCCCCCCAGACAGCAGCAACTTCTAGGCTTCTGGAACTGCCTGCAAGTTGTGACCCTAAGGCATCACCAACTTCGTAATGCTAAATGAATATATTTAAAAATGAACGCTATCATTGCACCTCCTAAAGAAAGTAGCAGACCCTCTTTTTGCATGGCAGTTACGTCCCAGAAGGTTGGGTAGTGCTGGGTGGGGGAGATAATTGGTGCTAGCCTTAATATCCAGAGCATCACTAATGCTGCACTGTTGCTAGCTTTGTCCTCTCACTGGCATAGGAAGGGGGTTGCGGGGCGTGCAGTTCACCCGGGGTGTCATCACTGAGGGGGTGAAAAAAATGGCAAAAATATGTGTTTTTACAATAAAAATTGGGGCTCAGGACACTTTTTTTGAAAAAAATATTATTTAATAACTTTGACAATTCACCTCAACAAGTCAACATAATACGTATTGAAACTTTTTAGTTCAGGGAACAAACACAACAAAACGTGGCTGAACTCGACACTGTGTAGTGCAGAGCATGTGGATAAGGAAGGGAAGGGGGTGTTTCTTTCCGCCAAAGCCTGTCTCTGCAGTTTGTACTCGAGTGAGACAACCGGTGACCCATCATCACTCAACCAGCAACCAATCCTATCCGCTGCCATGCTGGTCAGTCACCCCATGTCATTCTCTTGAGTTAGTTGTGCATGCTCATAATGTTAAGTAAATAAACCAGAAAATAACACTTGCAACTGTAAGTATCTTATTTTTCCTTCTTTTAATAACTTCAATGTGGGGGGAGGGTGACAAGAAATTTTCTGCACCGGGTACCACCTGACCTTGCTACGCCACTGTGTCGTCTTCCTATGTTCAGCCAGATATCCTCTCTCCTGTTTCCCTTTCCCTTTCTTTCTTCTGGCCCACTCCAGCGGGTCCTGCCCATTGTCTGCCTTGCTCAAATGGCTACTCCCATTTAGAGTATTCATAATTGTCGTCTCTACTCCTGCTGTGAGGCAGCACTTTGGAAGATAATGAACCTGTTCTTTGCTTGCAAGGTCACAACCTAAAGTGTGGCATATTTGATTGTTATGGGGCCTTTTATACTAATTAACATCCTCTTGTATTTTCCTTATTTGCAAAGAAAGCAGGGGGAGGGCATCCAGTGCTGTAAAAGGGGATTAGACAAAGTCATGGGGGGGGCAGGGGGGAGCAAGGGAGCAGGGTCTGGGGAGAGGGGAAGGCTGAGGCTCTTCTGCTGGTTCCCCACCCTTGGCTTACATGAAGGGATCCCAAACTTTTTCAGAGCACTGCCCCACTGGTTCCATAAACTCCCCGCCCCAGTGCCCCCTACCCTACCCTACTAAAAGTATTATTCAGAATGGCATGACCAACTAAAGAAGATAATAACACAAATTCAGAACAGTAACAATTAATTGCACAGGTTGGGGTGCTACTGGACAATTTTTTTATTGTTTTAATTAATTGCACATTTAATCAAAATACAATTAAAATTATGTCGTTTAATTATTTCAACAGCATTGATGAACTTGGTCCATTGTGAGCAGCTTCTCAAAGTCTGGCAGTCACTGACACCTCCAATGCCCCCCTGCCACCCCCCTTGCCTCTTAACACCCCCTAGGTAATCTTACTGCCCCCTGGGAGGTGATACCACCCGCTTTGGTGACCACTGGGTTAGACCATTGGTCTTTCCAGCCTACTATTGTCTACTCTGACAGACGAGATCTACAATCTTCAGGAAAAGTTATTTTAAAAAGCAGCACAGCATCTCCTAATTGAGTTGCATTGAACTAGAGCTGTCAGGGGATTGACCTGGTGCTCTGCCACTGAACGACAGACTCTCCTTTCTGGAAGCAGCTTTCTGAAACATTGGAGGACCCCAAAATATATCTGGAAGGCTGATGTATTGGATCTGGAAGGTTTTAACAATGCTTTTGGTTGGCATGCATACTTATGGTATGACAAGGTTAAGATCAATAAGGCCTTTAAGAACCATATTGTCAGGAAAGCAGTATTTAATGTCTGGATAAAATACAAAGACTTATTGGAAAACAAAACTCCGAGGTGGCTTTCCCCTCTGGAAGCTAAGGCCCGAAAAAGACCCAATATGGAGGCCAAATGGCCAAAATATTGGGAAATATTAGAAAAAGATGGAGACAATTGGAAATTGCAGAGTTTGGAGAAAATGAAGGATAAAGTGCGAGACTGGTTACATTACGCTCAGATTAAAGAAGTTTTTAAAAATGACAAAAAGTTAGGGTTCCAGGTGGAGAAATCGAAGTTAGAAACAGAATTGTTAGAGCCAAAGACTAAGGTATTATCAAGAATGTATAACTTGCTGTTAAAATGGAATACACAAGACGAAATGGTTAAATCGGCTATGATAAAGTGGGCACAGGACATTGGGCATAACATTATGTTTGAGGACTGGGAAAGGTTGTGGACCAATGGGCTGAACTTCACTGCATGTAATGCTCTGAAGGAAAATGTAATGAAAATGATATACAGATGGTACATGACCCCAGTTAAACTTGCCAAAATATACCATTCGCCTGATAATAAATGTTGGAAATGTAAAGAAAATGAAGGAACATTCTTTCACCTCTGGTGGACTTGCCCTAAAGTGAAGGCCTTCTGGGAAATGATATATAATGAGTTGAAAAAGGTATTTAAGTATACCTTCACTAAGAAACCAGAGGCCTTCCTTCTGGGTATTGTCGGCCAGAAGGTGTCAAAGAAGGACCGAACATTTTTTATGTATGCAACAACGGCAGCAAGGATACTTATTGCTAAGAACTGGAAAACTCAAGATCTACCCACACTGGAAGAGTGGCAGATGCAGCTGATGGACTATATGCAACTGGCCGAGATGACTGGCAGAATCCGAGACCTGGGAGAAGAGAGGGTTGAGGAAGACTGGAAGAAATTTAAGATTTATTTACAAAAATATTGTAATTTGGTTGAATGTTAAGAAGGATGCTAGATCATAAACAATTGTCCACCACTGAATTAGATCTGAATTTGACGATAAGTGAGATTAAGGAAAATATAAATTTTTGGAGAACTGCTAGATTCTATTTAAAGGAGCGGATGTAAGATTGTAAACAAGATGATAATTTGCTTGAAAAGATTTTATAACGATGTAAGTGGAAGCGGGAGACGTGAGGGAGTCCAAAGAAGTGATGAAACTATGTTATGATATAAGTAATGTTATTTATGTTTTATATTCAAAAAACCTTAATAAATAATTATAAAAAAACAACAACAAAATATATCTGGAAGGCATTAGGCAGTTAACAGTCTGCAGCAGTAATGATAATTCTGTACCTAAAATGTTTAAAGTCACCAGGTACAAGCCTGAGCAGACTCAGAGGCCAAGGCTATCCTCCTTTTTATGTTTGACAAGATTTCTTGTGGAAAAGAAAAAGAGGGGAATCTGTGTAGCACAGCAACACGGATGTCACCAGGGGCTAATACACACACATATCTGGCTTGTGTTCCCTTGTTATGTTATGTTGTTATGTTATGTTATGTTATATTGTTATGTTATGTTGTGTTGTGTTGTGTTATGATGTTATGTGTCACGGAGAGGCAAACGGGAAAAGATGAAAGGACAGAAACCAGCAATTATAGAGAGCCTAAAGAGATTATCAGCAGCGTGTCGTCTGACAGTCAGTCTGACGTAGAGGGGGAGGAGGATGAGCCTGGGACAAGTCATGCTGTACACAGAGGAAGTAAGGGGAGGAGTTTTCGCAGACTTGCATGCTGGATGAAAAAAAGGAGGAAGTAACATTAGAGGGAGCACAAGGGGAAGGAGGTTAATGGAAACGCTGGAGATGTACGTTTGAACTTTGTCAAATAAATCAATTGTTTGGAACTGGCTGGGAGCCCGGAGTCTTATCTATGGCCAGCTGGACAGCACTAAGCCTCTGACAGCTTGCTCCCTCTGAACTATTTTTTTCTGCTGGAAAGCTGGTGGAATAAGGAAACAGCTTCAACATGGAGAAGGAACTGTTGGAATTGAAAAAGCGAAATGTCGCTCTGGAACAAAGATCCCAAGACCTGCAGAGTCGTTTGGAGGAAGCCCAGACTGCTCAGAGAGGAACCCAAGGTGGGCTATCAGCAGATGTGGGCAGGTGCGTGTGGGTGGAACGGTTCCAGGGAGACACGGAAAGTTACTTGGATTTCAAAAACAGAGATGAAATATTTTCTGGAACTGGAAGGAGATAAGTTTCAGAACGATGCAGCAAAGGTTGCTCACATCATTAGACACCTGGGAGGAGGGGCTCGAAGCCGGATCAGGCCATTGATAGCCTTGGGGAATGAAGCCCTCAGAAATGAAGCCAAGTTTTGGCAAGCAATGGATTTTATCTATGCAGATCAGAGTTTAATTGACAGAACGCAGGAGGAGCTGCTGGCTTTGAGACAAGGCAAATCCACCGTACGCAGTTACTGATCTGAGTTTGCTATGCTTGTACAGAAACTGGGGTGGGATTTAGAGGCGGACCCAGTACAAGCGATATTTAAAAATGGACTTAATCCAGAAATTAAGGATGAGCTGGCAAGGGGGCCACGACCTAAAAATAAGGATGAGTTAACAAAGGCTGCTCTTGGGGTGGGTTTGAGACAAGAAGCCAGATGGAGGGAAAGGAAGCAAGGCAGAGAGCGGAGTTTCCATGGTGACCGGATTCCTGAGATGCCAGCAGCTGCCTCGGAATGTCAACAAGCGCCGGAGCCTATGGAGATAGGCACAGCCAGGTTCGAAAGCCCAACGGTCTGGCGGGAAGGAAAAAAAAGACTGGCAAGCGGGAAAAAGATGTTTTGTGTGTCAGAAGACTGGGCACTTTGCCAGAGTGTGCCCAGAGTGTCATAACTGGCAGGGAATGGTGGGGGCCACCCAGCAGGCAAAGGGAGAGGAGCCCCAGCATTCGGGAAATGAAGAGGCCTGGCAACAGCCAGGCGGGAGCAGCACAGAAAGTCCCTGGCTTGGACATCCCAAAGCAAGCATAATGTTGAAGGTGGTGCTAGAACTCCCAAATGGACAGACGGTGGAGGAGTTGGCGTTAATTGATTCTGGGACCTCCGCATCCTTTTTCAGCAAGGAGTTTGTGGTGCGACACCAACTGAACCTGAGGCCTTTGGATTTTCCGCTGCGAGTGACAGCAATTGATGGAAGAGAACTGCGGGGGGGTGAAGTGACGCATCGAACACCCCCAATGCGAATGCGAGTGACCACACACTCTGAGGTCATCGCTTTTCACGTTGCCACACTGGCGGGGCCGCCTATCATATTGGGCATGAGCTGGTTGGCGTTGCACAATCCGATGATTTCCTGGCACCAACGGTCCCTGACGTTTGGCTCGACGCACTGCATGGAGAACTGCCTAGCCCAAGGCCTAGATCGTCAAAGCGAGGGCAGGAGGGCAGCAGCATGCAGAGTGGGGACAAGCGAGATTCCATCGTGTTACAGGGATCTACAGGAGGTTTTCAGTGAGAAAGAGGCAGATGCGTTGCCACCCCATTGGCCATATGACTGTCAGATCAACCTGGTACCGGGGGCCACGTTGCCGGTGGGGAAAACCTATTCCATGTCGCAGGGAGAGCTCAAGGACCTCAAAGAGTTTATTGAGAAGAACCTGAGAAGGGGTTTTATCAGGGAGTCCAAGGCTGCAGGCGGGAGTCCCGTGTTTTTTGTCGACAAGAGATCGACGAAAGAGCGATGCCTAGTGGTGGACTTTAGAATTTTGTTTTTTTTTATAATATTTTTTATTGAGTTTATAAAATACAGAAAAAAGAATAAAGAGCATATTATAAGAATAAAGTAAAAAGGTTACAAATTTTCTTGTTCTTTTTTCCAAATCTACTGGACTTCCCCACATCCTCCCAACCCTGCATTCTCTGTGATACATAACATCAGCAATTTGTTAACTTATTTCATTACTTATTGTATCCTTCGTTTTATCATGTTACCCAATTTCAAATGTGTTATAACCCGAATCATGTACATTTTCATTTAAACACAATAAAGTTATTTCATTATTCTATCTCAGACTTCTTGTGCCTTAATTTCCATTTCTTTAGTTTAACATTACTGAAGCTAGAGTTTCCTAAAAGGTGCATTTTTTAACATTCATACAGCTTATAGTGTTTTTCCAGATAGTCCTTAAATTTTTTCCAGTCCTCCTCGATTGTTTCTTCTCCCAAGTCTCGGATTCTGCCAGTCATTTCGGCCAGTTCCATGTAGTCCATCAACTGTGTGTGCCATTCCTCCAGTGTGGGTAAATCTTGTGTCTTCCAATGCTTTGCAATCAGGATCCTTGCTGCTGTAGTAGCGTACATAAAAAAAGTTCTGTCCTTCTTAAGCACTCTCTGGTCCACCATGCCCAGGAGGAAGGCCTCTGGTTTCTTAGGTAAGGTAAATCTAAGTACCTTTTTTAGTTCATTATGAATCATTTCCCAAAAGGCCTTCACTTTCGGGCAGGTCCACCAGAGGTGAAAGAATGTCCCTTCCGCCTCTTTACATTTCCAACATTTATTATCAGACAGGTGATATATCTTAGCAAGCTTGACTGGGGTCATGTACCACCGGTATATCATTTTCATAATGTTTTCCTTCAAGGCACTACATGCCGTAAATTTCATTCCGGTGTTCCATAACCTTTCCCAGTCTTCAAACATAATGTTATGCCCCAAATCCTGTGCCCACTTTATCATGGCGGATTTGACTGTCTCATCCTGAGTATTCCATTTAAGCAGCAGGTTATACATTCTCGAAAGTAGTTTACTTTTTGGTTCTAACAGTTCTGTCTCTAGTTTCGATTTTTCCACCTGGAATCCAACCTTCTTGTCTACTTTAAAAACTTCTTGAATTTGTGCATAATGCAACCAATCTCGCACCTTGTTTTTTAATTTTTCCAAGCTCTGCAACCTCCAATTGTCTCCAATCTTTTCAATTATTTCCCCATATTTAGGCCAATTGGCCTCCATGTTAGGTCTCTTACGTGCCTTGGCCTCCACCGGTGAGAGCCACCTCGGAGTCTTACTCTCCAATAAGTCTTTATATTTTGTCCAGACCATTAAAATTGCTCTCCTAACAATGTGGTTTTTAAACAATTTGTGCACTTTAACCTTGTCATACCACAAATATGCATGCCACCCAAAAGCATTGTCAAACCCTTCCAGATCTAGGACATCAGTGTTTTCCAGTAAAATCCAATCTTTCAACCAGCAGAAGGCTGCAGATTCATAATATAACCTCAAGTCTGGCAGGGCAAATCCCCCTCTTTCTTTCGCATCAGTTAATATTTTAAACTTTATTCGGGGCTTTTTGCCCTGCCAAACAAACTTAGAAATATCCTTCTGCCACTTTCCAAAACATTCCACCTTGTCCACGATCTGTAGGGTCTGAAACAAAAATAACATTTTTGGCAATACGTTCATCTTTATAGCTGCTATTCGGCCCAACAAGGAAAGTTTCAATCTTGACCACGTTTCCAAATCTCTTTTGATTTCTGACCAACATTTCTCATAGTTGTCTTTAAACAAATTCAAATTTTTGGAGGTCAGATACACCCCTAGGTATTTTACTTTTTTAACCACATTTAATTCTGTTTCTTTCAGGAACTCATCTGTTTCTGTAGTTGTCAAATTTTTTGCTAAAACCTTAGTTTTTTGCTTGTTCAGCTTGAATCCCGCCACCCGACCAAAGTCAGAAATTAATTCTAGCACTCTTTTAGTACTAGAGACTGGCTCCTGTAATGTTAATACCAGGTCATCTGCAAATGCTTTCAATTTGTATTGTTTCACTCCGACCTCAATTCCCTGTACCAACCGGTCCTTTCTAATCATGTTCAATAGCACCTCCAGAACTGAAATAAACAATAGAGGGGATAGAGGGCACCCCTGCCGTGTCCCTTTTTCAATTTTAAACTCCTCTGTCACCACATTGTTTACTATCAATTTAGCTTTTTGTTCTGAATATATTGCTTCTATTCCATTTTCAAACCCCCGCCCCACTCCCATCCCTTCCAAATTTTTCTTCATAAACATCCAAGAAATGTTGTCAAAGGCTTTCTCCGCATCAATAAAGATTAACACCGCTCTAGTGTTAAGCTTTGTTTGTAAAAGTTCCAAAATGTTGATGTTTCTTGTGTTGTCAAACAAATGCCTACCAGGGAGAAAGCCTGCCTGGTCCTTATGGATCACTTCATTAAGCACTTTTTTAAACCTACTTGCCAAAATGTCTGCAAAAATTTTGTAATCCACATTTAGGAGTGAGATGGGGCAGTAGTTCTTAAGCTGGGTCTTTTCAGTTTCTAGTTTAGGTATCAATGTGATGAAGGCTTCTTTCCACGTTTCCGGTGCCCTCCTCCCCTCCATAATCTGGTTACAGACCTCCAACAAAGGTTGTATCAAATAGTCTTTCAGAACCTTATAGTATTTGGAGGTAAGTCCATCAGGGCCTGGAGATTTGCCTAATTGGAGGTTCTGAATGGCACTTTCAATTTCTTGCTGTGTGATATTACTATTCAGGATTGTTCTCATTTCCTGAGGTATTTTCTGTAATCCGTTGGTTTTGAGAAATTGGTCCACCTCCGAATCTTTCTGTGGCCCTTGTGAATAAAGTTCTTTGAAATATCTCTGGAAGCACTTTCTAATTTCCTCGGGTTTCTGAACCATTCTCCCTTCAATCTCTAGATTTGTAACTGTATTAAGTTTTTGTCTCTTTTTCAACTGCCATGCTAGCAGTTTCCCACACTTATTTGCTGATTCAAAAGATCTTTGTTTCATTTGTTTAATTTTCCATTCCATCTCTTGATTTATCAATTTCAAATATTGTGCTTGGAAAAATTTCACTTCTCTCAGCACTTCCTTCGACTTGGGCCTGGATCTTAGTTTTTTTTCTCCATCTCTTATTTTTTCCAATATCTTCTCCTTCTTTTCATTCCAGAGCTTTTTCTTGATCGTATTTTGTTGTATTAGAAACCCTCTCATGACTGCTTTACTTGCGTCCCAGATTGTTCTTTTTTCCACAGTGGTATTTAAATTTATCTCAAAATAGTCCTTTAAAGTTTTTTGGGCCTTCTTAACAATCTTCTCGTCCCTTAGTAAGGTGTCATTCATTTTCCATCTAAAGGATCCGGTTGTATTTAGTCTCAGTTCCATTTTCAAAGCGTTATGGTCGGAGCAGGTTTTTGGGCAGATTTCCACCTTTCTAGTCTTGGGTGCCAGTCCTCTAGTTATCCATATTTGGTCGATTCGTGTCCATGTCAGATGAGCTTCAGAAAAGAAAGTTCCTTCTTTTCCTAGGGGGTTCTTAACCCTCCATATGTCAATTAAGTCCACATTGTCAGTCATTTCAAAGAAAGTTTTAGGTAGTCTGCCATCTTTCGTTATGTTAGCACTTTGCGACTTATCCATATTTACAGACACAACCCCATTCATATCACCCATCATAATAATGTTGTTGTAGTCTAAGTAGTCCAACATAATCTCATGCAGCTTCCTGAAAAATTCCGATTTTCCTTCATTTGGAGCATATATTCCTAATATCAAAAATTTTTCTCCTTGTGTCTGAATTTCAATCGCCAAAATTCTGCTGTGTTCGTCTTTAAATAAAAATTTCGGTGACAGGCTCTCCTTTGCATATATCACCACTCCTCTTTTCTTAACTTTATCCGAAGAAATAAATTCTTGGCCTAGTCTTTTGTTAATTAGCACTTTTCTGTGGAGCCTTGTCACATGCGTTTCTTGCAGGCAAGTAATGTCCAATTGTTCTTTTTTCAAAATATGAAATACTTTTCTTCTTTTTTCCGGAGAATTTCCGCCATTTATATTCCAACTAAGAAGCTGCAACGACATCCTGGTCTGATTGGTGGGTCTACAGTGGGGTGTCTAGGTTTCCCTCCGATCCCGGAGGTGGTAATGCTGGTCCAGATCCAGACGGTGTAGGCTTTGGAGATGGTCCCGGTGGTGGTGGTGGCCAAGAAGCTGCGGCTCCTTTCTGGAGGTCCTCCTCGTGGTCGTGTAAGAACTTCTGTTGGTCCTCAGGTGTTTTAATTCTTACTTTCCTTCCTTTGTAGGTAAATGATAGTCCTTGCGGAAACTCCCACCTATAAGGGATTGTGTTGTATCTCAACAGTTTGGTCAAATCTGTATAAGTGGTCCTAAGATCCAAAAGATGTTTGGGTATGTCTCTGTAAATTTCAGCCTTTTTACCTTCTATCTCCAAAGATTTTTTAAAATGTAGGCCTAGTATCTTGTCTCTTTCCTCTCTTGATCTCAGAATAACCAAACAGTCTCTGGACTTATCCTTCTTTATCAATTTTCCCAGTCTAAAAGCCGTCACAATTTTAAAATCCTTGTCTTCCTCAATCCCCCAGAATTTGGAGAACAAAAGTGTTAAGAATCCCTGTAAATTTCCTTCCTCCAGTTCTGGGATGGCCCTTAACCTGAGATTATTTTCCTTACTTTTCAATTCAACCAATGACAGGTAGGCTTGTTGTTCCCCTACCTGTCTTTTCAGAGGCCTTACTTCCCCCTTAATCTCATCAACCTTTTTGTTCGCCTGTTCTGCTTTTTGACTGGCTTCCACAGCTAGTTTATAGTTTTCAGTCGTGGCTCCTTGCAATTTTTCAATTGCCTGAGTGTGCTGGGAAACCTGCTCAGATAATTTACTAATAGAGGATGTAGCTTGGTCAATTTTTGATGATTGATTGTCCACTTTTTGATTTAAAATTGCCAGTTGTTCCAAAATTTGTTTCAGGACTATTTCAGATCCTCCAGTTGCCATATCTTCTGCAGCAGGCTCTTCAGCTTCCACCTCCTGTGCTGTCAGCACAGTTGGGACGGATGATCTTCGTTGATGAGATAGGGTTATTTGAACAAGTTGCACTGATTTCTTTTCTTTTTCTTTAGCTTTAGCTGCTCTTGTTCTCCCTGAGCCACTCATTCCACACCTGCCTCTGTTCAAGGTCAAATTTTCTTTTGTTCCATAAGTCAAACAAGTCCAGAGTGTAAACAATTTAACCACAGAGAATCACAATAAAGTACAGTTCTCAGGCCTCTATGTCTCCACAATCCTCTAGGTGGGGGTATTTCAAAGTTTCAAGGAAGGAGAGAACTCTTATCCGCCATTGAAGTTCTTATGTTCCCTATGTTAAATCTTTAGTAGTTCCAGAGCACAAAAGGAAGGTTCCCCGGGCTTTCTATTTCTTGAAAAAAGGCCACAAGGTGTCAAGAAAGGTCCCAGCAACAATGTTTAAACGTTAATGTCTCAGTCTATGTATCAGTTTAAACTCCAATAACAGTATCAGCAGTTTGACAGTTCTCTTTTGCACACTGACAGCCCGACAGCTGGGTTGTCCCTTTTAACTCCGCATAGCTCAAAATTAGGAAGAAGGTTCCAAGAATAAAGTCCACAAATTTTACAAAGATTTCCTGCTTGTCTTTTCACTACAAAGTCTATCAAATACACCCTCGTTTTGCTTTTACAGTCCCTTTTAAGCGCTTCAGCGCTCTTCTGAACGGTTGCTTTGATCTGGTTAGCAAGATCGGGAGACGGACTTCCTGTTACTCGCCTCCCGTTTTCAGCCAAATTTCAGCCAAATTCCAAAATTTTAATCCGATGTTTAGTTCCCCTTACTCACGGGTATGTTGCAGCCAATTTCGATGTTTTCAAGAAGAAAGGTCGGCGCTCATCAGCAGCAGCGCGGCTTTGCATCCACGAAAAGAGCGATGAACTCACAGCGCCGCTCCCCCTTTCACGTTCCGAAGCCCCTTACGGGGTTCCTTCTTCGTTTCTGGGGGGGCTTTTGGCGCCCGCCGAGTCCCACGGCCACAGGCTCGCTCTGCCTGTGGTTTTTCTTGATGGGTCTCCGCTTTGCCGCAGCGGACGACCCTTTTTCGCGGAGCCCCTCTTCACAGAGTAAAGAGGACCGCCATTGCCATTTTGCGCCACCTCCGGAAGTCCTGGACTTTAGAATTTTGAACAGCCAGGCGGAACCGGTGGCCTTCCTGATGCCGAGAATCGATGACGTTTTGGCATGGGTGCGGAAGGGGAAGATTTTCACCAAACTGGATCTCCGAGTGGCTTACAACCTTATCAGAGTACGAGAAGGCGATGAGTGGAAGACCACCATGTTCACCCCAATGGGGGCGTTTGAGTATTTAATCATGCCCTTTGGTTTGCAGTGTGGAAGTCACTGTTTCCAAGCCTTCATGCACCACGTGTTAGGACCCTTGCTATACAAAAACTGTGTCTGCTTTTTAGATGATCTTCTTGTGTTCTCGGAAGACAAAAAACAGCACGTGAAGGATGTACGTCAGGTCCTGAGCAAACTCAAGGAGAACTGCTTGTGGGTCAAGGTGGAGAAGTGTCAGTTCTACGCAAAGCAAGTCGAATTCCTGGGGTACCGGCTGTTGGACCAGGGGTTGGCTATGGACGCAGGGAAGGTGAAGGCAGTGGTGGAATGGGAGAGTCCCAAAACCAGGAAAGATGTTCAGCGTTTCCTGGGTTTCAGCAATTTCTACAGGAAATTCATAAAGAATTTTGCAGAATTGACGGCGCCAATCACAGACTGTCTCAGTGTTAAGAAGAAGTTTCAGTGGACGCAGGCAGCCCAAGAGGGGTTTGAGAAACTAAAGAGGGCTTTCGCTTCAGAGGAGCAACTGATCCACGTCGACCCGGCTCAACCACTACGGGTGGAAACAGATGCGTCGGATCGGGCGATGGGGCGGTGCTGCTGCAGCCAGATCGAAAAGGGGAATGGCGTCCGTGTGCTTTCTTTTCGCGGAAGCTCAACAAATCAGAGCAGAACTACACCATCTACGATAAGGAATTGCTTTCAATCGTGGCTGCTTTTAAACAATGGCGGCACTTCCTGGTTGGGGCAAAGCACCAAATTTTGGTGTGCACTG
This sequence comes from Podarcis gaigeae, assembly GCF_964106915.1. Taxonomy (NCBI): domain Eukaryota; kingdom Metazoa; phylum Chordata; class Lepidosauria; order Squamata; family Lacertidae; genus Podarcis; species Podarcis gaigeae. The sequence continues at coordinate 533,872 of NC_139685.1, read as the reverse complement.
ACAACAAAAACTTGGAGTATTGGCGTACGGCACGGGTGTTGTGCCAGAGACAGATAAGATGGGCAGAGTTCTTTGCCAACTTCAACTTCAAGATCCAATACATGCCGGGAGAGCAGAATGTGAGGGCAGATGCGCTCTCCCAGAAACCCGAGTATATGATGGGGGAAGGGCCACCTGTAGCAAGACTGATGTTCCCAGAGAGCAAATGGTTGTGTGGGGGGACGTTGGTCAAGGACGACGAACTGATGCAAATGCTCAGAGACGATGCCTTTGCCAGACAAAAGATGGGGGAGTTAAGAGGAAGAGGGGGTGCCGAGGGTGGTTTTGAGGTGAAAGGGGAGTTACTGTACCACAAAGGGGCCTTGTATGTTCCAGGAGAAGAGCTTCGGGGCCGAATCCTCAAGCAACTCCATGACAGTTGTACGGCGGGGCATTTTGGACAGCATAAGACCATGCTACTGGTCACGAGGGAATTTTGGTGGCCAAGGGTGAGAGAGGATGTAAAGGAATATGTGCGAGGATGTGACACATGTCAGAGGGCCAAAGGGGAAAGGGCGGCAGCAGCGGGGTTACTGGAACCATTGCCCACACCTGGGAAGCCGTGGGAGGTGGTGGGTGTAGATTTTATCACTGATCTGCCCAGATGTAAGGGGAAGACAGCGGTCATGGTGGTGGTTGATCACTTAACCAAAATGTGCCATTATGTGCCCTGTTCGCACGCAGTAACAGCGGAGGAAACACGTTCGTAGAGCCCGTGTTTAGGTTACATGGGGTACCTGCAAGGGTGATGTCGGACCGGGGTGTTACGTAAGTCAGAAGCAGAACGATTGGGTGGACAAACTAGCCCTGGCAGAGTTTGCTTACAACAACGCAGATAATGTATCCACAGGGATGACACCGTTCTTTGCCAATGATGGGCTTCATCCAAGGGCCTTCCCAGGGACGGGGGAGGAGTCGTGGAGTGTTCCAGCGGCCGAAAAGTTTGTGGAGGAAATGGAAGCGATCCACAGACAGCTGCAGTTAAATTTGGAAAGGGCTAAGGAGTTATACAAGAAGGAAGCCGACAAACATCGGCAATCAGGGGAGGTCATCAAGATTGGGGACAAGGTGTGGTTGCCCAGGCAAGGATTGCCTTGGAAAGGGGGCTATAAGAAACTCAAGCCCAGGAAGGTGGGGCCCTTTGAGGTTATCCAGCAAATAAATCCGGTGGCGTTTAAGCTCAGGTTGCCAGAAGGCATGAGAATCCATCCGGTGTTCCATAGGTCACTGCTGTTCCCCTACAGGGAGGGGGGAAGGAGAGCGGGTAATGGGGAGTGGAAGGCTCACCACCCGAAATGGAGGAAAGGGAGCAGAGCAAGGAGGTCACGGAAATACTGGACTCTCATTGGAGAGGGGGAAATGTGGAATATTTGGTGGCTTGGGAAGGGGCCCCGGCATCGGAGAATACCTGGGTCCCGGAAGATGTATGTCTAACAATGAGCTGGTAGAGGAGTTCCACAATTTCTTCCCAGACAAACCAAAAGGCAAGGTGAGGTCCTTACAAGAGGTGTTTGAAACAACAGACAACGAAGAGGAATTCGAAGGTTTCCCAGCATTGGATGAGGAGGAAGAAGAAGACGAAGGCGTAGACTGTGGAACACCAGGACTTGGGGGTTGGAAGAGTGTGTTCGAAGAGACAGATGAGGAAGAGGGTAGTTTTGTGGGGTTCTCTCCGACCACCTCTGAGGAAAGAGAAGGGGACATAGTCGGGTCTCCTGAGCGGGAGGGGGCCTTTGAGGAGGGGGTGGATGTCAGGGAGAGGCAAACGGGAAAAGATGAAAGGACAGAAACCAGCAATTATAGAGAGCCTAAAGAGATTATCAGCAGCGTGTCGTCTGACAGTCAGTCTGACGTAGAGGGGGAGGAGGATGAGCCTGGGACAAGTCATGCTGTACACAGAGGAAGTAAGGGGAGGTGTTTTCGCAGACTTGCATGCTGGGTGAAAAAAAGGAGGAAGTAACATTAGAGGGAGCAACTGTGCACAAGGGGAAGGAGGTTAATGGAAACGCTGGAGATGTACGCTTGAACTTTGTCAAATAAATCAATTGTTTGGAACTGGCTGGGAGCTCGGAGTCTTATCTATGGCCAGCTGGACAGCACTAAGCCTCTGACATTATGTTCTGTTCTGTTCTGTTGTTCTGTTATGTTGTTACGTTACGTATGTTATATTATGTTATGTTGGTTCTACATACATGTTGTTTCTACATGAAAGGACTTTTTTAATAATGTATAAAATATCAATGTATGATTCAGAAAGAGTCTCAAGGAAAGAGTTAAAATTTCAAAACTTCTAAAAGCACCTTGCAAACCTTCCTGGAGTTCTGTAAGAAAAAATATTTTAATAGTAGTAGTAGTAGTCGTCGTCATCGTCTAGAGTTGGTCTCTCTCTCTCTCTCTCTCTCTCTCTCTCTCTCTCTCTCACTGTTTGTCTTTCTGAGCTGAATGTTATTCTATCCCAGAGTGAGAGCAGATGCCTGTAGGCTCCCCAGTTCTTCTCTAGATTTCACTGCTTTATTCAGCTTGACTGTGTAATGTCACAACATATTTGTTCATTCTTAAGACGCTGCAAAACTCCATTGGTGTGTTTTTTCAGGTAACATGCTATGGCTGCAACAGTAGGGAAGGGGCTGCAGCTCAGTGGCAGAGCTTCTGCTCTGCATGCAGAAGGTCCCAGGTTTAATCCTGGGCATCTCCAGGGAGGATAGATTCCCTGCTTGAGACCCTGGCAAATGGCTGCCAGTCAGTGTAGACAACACTGAGCTAGCAGAGCCTACAAACAACCCAAATGTTACAAAATAGTGAACAATTTTTGAGTCCACCAAAACTCTTCATCAAGCTGTATATAAAACAAAGCAGGAGCTGGGGTGGGAAGTGAGGAAAATTCTAGCTTGGTACACATTCACCCCAAGTGTTGGTTTTTTGGTTTTTTTTTGTGTAATCCTGGGGGGTGGGGGTGGCTATGAGGACTCTTCCCAAGAGCACGCCCCACAAATGTACCCAAGAAGCAACAGGCACAGTTCTATACACACTTGCACTGACAACAATCATATTTGTCAGATCTGTGGGGATGATTAGGGAGGCAGGAGAGGATATATTATTTAATTCGCTAGCAAATTCCATATTCTAGCAGAATTCCAAACATCCCCCTTTTTAAATTACGCAGCGATCGGCTTGTTGCTGACTCATCTGAGACTTACTATTAAAGATTCATTCCTGGTAAAATCCCTTCTAATCCCTCTTAAAAAGAATAAACACAAGAATCTGATTAACGTTAATATAAAAGTAGTTTACTCACAGATTCATTCAGGTTCACAGACATATCCCTGAAGGCAGGCTATTCCAGAACTATTCCATAAAGAAGTTAGTCCCAAACACACACAACACACAAAATGGAGAAGACACACTCATCCAAACATGGAGGCTGTGGGCTCCTCAATGCTAGTTCAACAGATCACACCCTCTTCAAGTCTGTCCAAGCTCAGGAGGAAACAGGAAGTCTTCTCCTGAGTGGTACAAAACATCCCCATACATGTCCACTGTAGGAATGTTGTACTTGATTGCAGTTTTACATCCCACAAGATCTTGGGAAAATAAGATGAAAACCTTGTTTAACTAGGCTTGCTTAAGGAACAATTAGCAATTAAACTAACAGCATTTTTGAAAGAAAGAAAGAAAGAAAGAAAGAAAGAAAGAAAGAAAGAAAGAAAGAAAGAAAGATTCAATGAAGCTATAAGCAATTGAAACCTGGTGATTTGTTATATCGAGAAAGAATTAGGAATTTCAAGTGTAGGGACTTTCTTTACAGTCTTGCAGATGCTGTAAGTAATGTTCTCATAAAGGTAAAGGTAAAGGGACCCCTGACCATTAGGTCCAGTCACGGACGACTCTGGGGTTGTGGCGCTCATCTCGCTTTACAGCTTCCAGGTCATGTGGCCAGCATGACTAAGTCGCTTCTGGTGAACCAGAGCAGTGCACGGAAACGCCGTTTACCTTCCCGCCGGAGTGGTACCTATTTATCTACTTGCACTTTGACGTGCTTTCGAACTGCTAGGTTGGCAGGAGCAGGGACCGAGCAACGGGAGCACCCTATTGTACTAGGCTAGGCTAAGCTTTCAGCACTAATCCATCCCTTTCATCATATCAAAGCCAAGTCCTAATGCATTTCTCAACTGGCCCTCTGTGTAATGAAAGATCAGAGACATTAAGAATCTCCTAATGGAAGCCTTTCCAGTGCGCTCTCCCAAAGCTAATAAGGGTAAAGGACCCCTGGATGGTTAAGTCCAGGAAAAGGTGACTCTGGGGTTGCAGCGCTCATCTCGCTTTCAGGGCAATGGAGCTGGCGTTTGTCTGCAGACAGCTTTCCAGGTCATGTGGCCAGCATGACCAAACCACTTTCTGGCACAATGGAACACCACAATGGAAACCATAGTGCACAGAAATGCCATTTACCTTCTCGCCGCAACCGTACCTATTTATCTACTTGCACTGGCATGCTTTTGAACTGCTAGGTTGGCAGGAGCTGGGACAGACGGGAGTTCGGCAAGGATTCGAACCACCAACCTTCTGATCGGCAAGCCTGAGAGGCTCAGTGGTTTAGACCACAGCGCCACCCAAGTCCCTGGGCTCTCCCAACATGCTGTTGACAGGATGGATCTTGTTAATGATGCAACTAATGGAATTGATCAATGGCAGTCGATTTCCATACACTTGCAACTCTATAGTCTCTCCTACACACACACCATGTTTCTTTCACACAGCTTTCCCAAGAGATTCGGAAGGTTCCAAGCACACTCCATTTGCTCACAAAAGCCTCTCATTGACTGCTAGAATATTACAGGCTTTGTTAGCAGAGGTTAAACATAGTTCAGAGATAGCTCCATACTGCTGGAGGGAGAGCTGAGTAGGTAACGAAGATTCTGGTTTATCTTTGTGGTGTTAATTCAATTAGTTAAATTATTCAGTTTGATTTTTAATGAACTAGTCAAACTCCAAGCGAATTGAGCAAATTACTGCAGTGTCCAAGTTATCAAAGTGCAAATCCTAACAAGGGCGTCTTCAGCCACTGAAACAAATCAGCATAGCTAATCAACTGATTTTTCACTCTAGTTTTCAACACCGAGATGAACATAAGAAGAGCCTGCTGGATCTGGCCAATGGCCTATCTAGTCCAGCATCCTGTTTTCACAGTGGCCAAACAGATGTCCCAAAGGGAAACCAGCAAGCAAGACTCAAGCACAAGACCCCTCTCCCTTCCTGTGGCTTCCAGCAAGTGCTATTGGGAAACATTGATGCCTCCAGCTGCGGAGGCAGAGCAGAGCCATCATGGTCATTGAGAGCCATGGATAGTCTGGTGGGGCCGCCTCTGAATTTTGTTGTTTGTTTAGTCTTGTCCGACTCTTCATGACCCCATGGACCAGAGCACGCCAGGCACTCCTGTCTTCCCTCTGAATTTAAGAAATGTCAATTTTCAGTTAAGAATTTCCTCATCTTCAGGTCAGTTTCCTGAGCATCTAGACCATGTGCCAAATGTGAATTCTCTTCGCCTCATGCCACATCTTTCACTATCACTGCTCCACACCCTCTTTGACTGCTTTGGCCTGACTAGAAATGTGACAATACCTCTTGCTTTGGTGTGGTACGAAAGTAAGAGTTGCATATTGGACTCCGTACACTTTTGGTTCTGATATGAGTCAACTGGAAGTTTGCCAATGGGGGAATGTGGCCCTTGGGCTGAAAAAGCTTCTCCATCCCACTCTGGCATGTTTGGTTAAAGATCTTGGTCTTCAGAATCTGAAACAATTTCTGGCTAAATCCTTTTTTTGGGGGGGAGGTATTTTTATTTTTATTTTATTTTTATTCAAAATTATAACAAGACATATTATCCAAAAACTTATCATCCTTGTTCTTTCCATTTTTCCTCCCTCCCACACAAAACCCACCCACCCCCACCCCACCCTCCAACTTCCCTCAGTTCCAGTCTTTGGTTTCTCTAAAAATGCTGTTTTCTGCATGTTACAGAGTTGTATAGATCCTCCAACTGTTTAGCTAATTATTATCAGTAAAAAATTGTGGATGTTTATTCAAAACCTGCCAAGGAGTCCAGTTCACTTTGTTGCATCTTCAAATATTTCTAGTATAACTAAATCCTTTCTCACTGTCTTCTTTATGTGTTTCATATAGTTGTCGATAATGCAACCAACTCTGAAAGTGGTCTTTGATCTCATCATAATCTCTTAATTTCCATTTTCCATCATGTTCCTTTAATAAATCAGCATATGTGAGCCATTTTCCTTTCTTTCCAAGTGGTTTGAGCAGTAATGCTTCATGTGGTGAGAGCCACCACGGGGTCTTTTGTTCCAATAAGTCATTGTATCTCTCCCAAGCTCTCACTAGTGATTTCCTGATTCTATGGTTGTAAAAACTTCTATGAATCTTCACTTTCTCGTACCATAAGTATGCGTGCCAGCCAAATCTGTTGTCATGTCCTTCTAGTTCTAATGCCTCTTGCTTGTCCAATCTCATCCAGTCCCTGATCCATACCTAACAAGCAGATTCATAATACAATTTAAGGTCTGGGAGGGCAAACCTTTTCTGGCTAAATCTTGCCCAGGAAGAACTTAGTGCTGTGCCTTATGGAGGCTGGCTAGTCAGTACCACCCCACTTAGTTCCTTAAAAGGTCATTTTCAGATTCTGCAGCCACTGGCTTCTATTGCATGGGGGTGGTGGGGGCTACATTGTGGGGTGGGTATGCTCTGAAACAGATCCTTGAGCCTGGAAACTTCTGAGGTGCTGCGAGGGAGGGTGATGGCTTCCTGGGCAATGATTTCTCCTATTTCTGGTTGAGACCAGAAAGCCTGACACCCAAGGGGAGAGAGGTCTGGCATGGTGCAACCTTGAGATCCTGACACCCACATCTCACCCTGAGTAGCAAATGATGATGGAAATGAAGAGTTGCATCTGTTCAGTAATGATAGCTCTGGGAAGGAAATGTAGGAATGATTGTTCACCTTTACACCCCTTCCTTTACATCCAGATGCCAGCCAAGCCAGAATTGGCTTGCATTCCCTTTTGTTACTGCCTGTTGACTGAAAGAGAATACAAAGGGGGATATTTATGCCTTTGACAATAGGCTGCTTTGGCTCGTACCTTGATCTCTGAGTCCCTCCATCATTTCAAAGCATTAACCATCTTGGAGAAATTTACAAGGTCTGACAGGCAAAGAAAGATGCAGGTTAAAATGCCTGGCTGCTCACATTGTCAACATTGTCCTACAGCAAAATGTATTCGAACACGCAGAGGTGGAAGAGTGACAATTCCGTCAAGGAGCCACCTCCAAGTGAGATCTGACTCTCCTTTCTAAAACCCGGATACAATGAAAATTCACAATCCTCTAAGGGGAAAGAAGAAACACAGCTAAATAATATATGAAGACTGTATGTCGCACCAGACTTTGGCTGCTTAAGGTAGTCTTGGCACCCTCCTATGCTGTATCCATTCATGCTTTATGTCTTCACTTGCTTTTAATGAGCAAGCGATGCATCCGTGCTCTCTAGAGTCCCAGAGAATTGGCTGGCAGTAGGGGAAGGAGAAATGCAAAGTTGGTTTATAAACGAAGTTAACAGTCATTCCTTAATTCACTTCAGTCTCTGATTGCTCTGCATGACCAGGAGGCTAATCCATGACTAACACCCACTGAGAGTGTGAATAAGAGCCCCTATTCACCAGGCTATACACCCTGGTGGCAGTGTTTCAGTTCCAGAGCCAGGGGTAGGATGCTTCTGAATAAGGCCAGTTGCTGGAAAGCACAGGAGAGGAGAGTGATGTTGCACCCAGTTACTGCTTGTGGGCTTCCCAAGGACATATTGTTGGCCACTGTGACAAAGGATGCTGGACTAGATGATCCAGAAGGCTCTTTTTATGTTCTTACTGGGCAAAGTGTCATGCACACTGATATGACGGCTGTATATTCATCAGCACATTGCAAGAGCCTAAGAAGGATCACAGATACAAAAAAAAAAAGAAAAGAAAAGAAAAGAAATTGCCCTCAATAAATATAATGAGGCTACAGCAACCGTGCAAACTAGCTCAGGAGAACATGAACAGATTATACTGTACAAACAGAGAAAGACACAAGGAGAGATCCAACCAGCTCTCCATATCCCCCCTGACCTTTCTTAATGACTACTGTCACCATGCAGCTCTTAAATGTAACCTCTTTGTATTTACTGCTTGCAAACTGCTTTATTTGCTATGGCAGTTCTTCTTAGCATCCCACAGCATGCTAATGGAAAACTGGATATCACTGCCTTGAACAGCAGTGTAAAGAAGAGCTGCAGATTGCAGCTACAAATCCTAAATTAAAGCAACCCTTGGGATTTGTGGACTGTGCAAACAAGCTCAGAAGGATGGAGATAGAGAGGGTTGCACCACCTTTTATTGTGGGGGAGTCAGAGGGGGGAAGCTGATTGGTTTTCTTTCTGGTGAGAGACTGTTCTCTGAGATGCAGATTGGATTGATTGATTGATTGATTGACTTCAAATAGGACGCCTTTTCCCCATTTTTGAGGTCCTCATCCTCATTCTCAAAACTGTACAGTGAAGAGCGGGTCCAATAGCTCTTGCCCTTCTTGAGGTGGCAATGGGTTGACTGAAAAGCATCAAACCCTCCCCAAATTCTCCAGCTCCACTTGTCTTGCTCCCATCTTGCAATTACTTCCACCTTCCAAACATGGGGACACCTTCCTCACTCCTTTGCAGGGAGCCCTGAGGGAGGTGTGAGAGAGAAATGCAGGGCTCTCTGGACCCTTCCTCTTCCCCCACACATTGCCTGCCATCCCCTCCAAATCTCTTCAGGAGCAATGGGGGCTGCTCCCCTTCCTCCCCCCAACCCCCAGTCGAGGGACTCGCTGTGGCAGCAGTGGCACCAAGATGACAGGAAGGGCCTCTGCTGTGGTCTTGGCTAGGAGCAAGGAGAGGGGTGCGCACTTGCTGGCTAGATCTAGTACAGCAAGAGGAGGAAGAGTGCCATTCCCTCCCGCTGCTTCCTGAGACTCCCCTCCCCAGGAAGAAGGACAGAGTTCCAGGAGGGAGGGCTGTGAAATGTGGCTGGGGAACTCAAGTTGTGGGGAGCTAGAAGTAGGGGATGAGGGAGCAGCTGGGAACTAAGAATGAGTTGAGCAGGAGGAGAAGAAAAGTTTCCCGAAAAGGGGGAAGGAGGGGGAAGGAGGGGCTTTGGTGTCTGGGAAGGATATTGGAGGGGGGGCTCCAGGTGGACTTTCCCTCCCAACACCACTGGGTAATCCGCCATCAAGCTGATTCTGATGGCTTCTTAGTACATTCAAATTGCTTGTTGTGTTTTTAAAATAGGTATGTCTTGGAAGGATTTGTCTTTTTATTTTTTTATTCAAAGTTATAACAAAACATATTTTCCAAAAACATATCCTTATTCCCCCCCATTTCTCCTCCCCCACCCCCCACAAAACCCATCCCCCACCCCACCCTCCAACTTCCCTCAGTTCCAGTCTTTGGTTTCTCTAAAAATGCTGTTTTCTGCATGTTACAGAGTTGTATAGATCCTCCAACTGTTTAGCCAAATATTATCAGTAAAAAATTGTGGATGTTTATTCAAAACCTGCCAAGGAGTCCAGTTCACTTTGTTGCGTCTTCAAATATTTCTAGTATAACTAAATCCTTTCTCGCTGTCTTCTTTATGTGTTTCATATAGCTGTCGATAATGCAACCAACTCTGAAAGTGGTCTTTGATCTCATCATAATCTCTTAATTTCCATTTTCCATCATGTTCCTTTAATAAATCAGCATATGTGAGCCATTTTCCTTTCTTTCCAAGTGGTTTGAGCAGTAATGCTTCATGTGGTGAGAGCCACCACGGGGTCTTTTGTTCCAATAAGTCTTTGTATCTCTCCCATACTCTCATTAATGATTTCCTGATTCTATGGTTGTAAAAGCTTCTATGAATCTTCCCTTTCCCGTACCCTAAGTATGTATGCCAGCCAAATCTGTTGCCGTGTCCTTCTAGTTCTAATGCCTCTTGCTTGTCCAATCTCATCCAGTCCCTGATCCATACCAAACAAGCAGATTTGTAATACAATTTAAGGTCTGGGAGGGCAAACCCGCGGCAGCTAAAAAAGCCAATGCAATTCTGGGCTGCATCAATAGGAGTATAGCATCTAGATCAAGGGAAGTAATAGTGCCACTGTATTCTGCTCTGGTCAGACCTCACCTGGAGTACTGTGTCCAGTTCTGGGCACCACAGTTCAAGAAGGACACTGACAAACTGGAATGTGTCCAGAGGAGGGCAACCAAAATGGTCAAAGGCCTGGAAATGATGCCTTATGAGGAACGGCTAAGGGAACTGGGCATGTTTAGCCTGGAGAAGAGGAGGTTAAGGGGTGATATGATAGCCATGTTCAAATATATAAAAGGATGTCACATAGAGGAGGGAGAAAGTTTTTCTGCTTCTCCAGAGAAGCGGACACGGAGCAATGGATCCAAACTACAAGAAAGAAGATTCCACCTAAACATTAGGAAGAACTTCCTGACAGTAAGAGCTGTTGGACAGTGGAATTTGCTGCCAAGGAGTGTGGTGGAGTCTCCTTCTTTGGAGGTCTTTAAGAAGAGGCTTGACAACCATATGTCAGGAGTGCTCTGATGGTGTTCCCTTGTGGTCTCTTCCAACTCTATGATTCTATGATTCTATCTTTTACATCTGTAAGTATTTTATGTTTTATCCTTGGCCTTTTGCCCCCCCCAGATAAATCTTAAAATCTTTTTCTGCCATTGTTTAAAGCATTCATCTTTCATGATGACTGGTATTGATTGAAAAAGAAATAGCATTTTAGGCAACACTTTCATTTTAATCGCTGATATTTTTCCTAACATTGAGAGATTCATTCTGCTCCATATTTCTAAATTTCTTTTTACCTCAAGCCAATTTTTTTTCATAGTTATTTTTAAATAGGTTTATATTTCTTGATGTTAACCAAATCCCTAAATATTTAACCTTTTTATGGACTTCAGTCTCAATATTTTGTTCTAATTCGGTTCTTTCTTCTTCCTTCATGTTTTTAACTAATAATTTAGTTTTATTCCTATTTAGCCTAAATCCTGCCACTTTCCCAAAATTCTGAATTTTTTCTATTACTTTAGGGAGTGACTTTTTAGGTTCTTCCACTGTTATTCCCGTAGCTGAAAAAGTAAAAACTGATCCTCCAAATCACTCTCTTTCTCTTGAACCCCTTGTACCAATCCTAGCATCCCTTTTTGTTCCTCCCTTACTTCTGTGACCTCCTCTCTTAATTTTTCTAATTTATCTACTTTTGACTCCAAGTTGCTAACCTTGTCTCCCAATATCCCAAATTGTTCCTTTAGAACCTTGTTTGAGTTCTCAATATCTCTGTGTACTTGTTCCTTCAATGATAAATTAGATTTTTCCATGTCGCTACCGACCTGTTGTGTAAATTCTTGCACTGATTTCATCATCTCATTCCTGAATTCTAAAAGCTGCAGTGCAAAAGGGTCTGCCTGTTCTTTATCACCTTTCCCCCCATTATTGCCCTGTACACTGGCCCGTCTTGCAGCTGCAGCAGCAACTGAAGCTGCTGTTTTCCATGTTGTTATTCTGTCTGGCCCCGACATTTCTTATCTGTTGGTTCCCAGTGTTTTATGAGTTGTTCAAGGTCACACCTGCCAGCTCTAAGTCTGTTCAGCCGTACAGCTACCCCCCCTCCCAGCTTTCTCCCAGTTTCTCTTTCCCTTTTGTAAACTTTCAGTAAAACCTATAACATAAATATACAATACAATATTTAGCAATAAGGGGGGAGCCAGTTAGTTAATATTCCAAGAACAAGGGAGGTAAACTTAAAAAAAATTTAAAAAGAAATTAGGTCAGTCCAATTTCCAATTTCTGATATTTTCTTGGAACAAAGGAAGTGCACAAGGCAGATAAAAAAGAACCAGCAGAGGAGAGATTATTCTTTAAATTATACTTATCTACTTATAGTCTCTCAAATGGTGGTGATTTGCAGTATTTCCAAAACTTGTAGGTCCTTTTAGTCAGTTCTTATTTTTAATCCCATGACCATAGTCTTGTTTTCCAAGTTGTAAATCCACAGGCAATTAAAGTTCCAATTCGCAAGCAGCTGAGGCTTGGTTTACCACTCTTATTTGGGGAGCTCTCCAATTTCTTTTTGGGGTACTTTAGAAGCTGTTCCAGGCTCTTTTCCACTTTTACTTTGGAGGTTGCCTCCAAATGTGCAAGAGTTCCCTGCAGGCTTCCTGTCTTCCCCCTTTCTTCTTTAGCTCCTCCAAATTTTTATAAAGTTTGCTTAAACCTCCAGCTATGTAGATTTCCACTTATATCTCATTGGGTAACTGGATACAGTTAAAGTTGCAAGCCATTAGAATGTGACAATTCAGTCAGATTTAGCTGTAGCAATTCTCCATAGCAATAAACAAAGTCGAGTCCCATTCACAAAAAGAATCCCTTGCAGAGCCTGGCTGCAAAGATCGGAGACTGACTTCCTCTTTTATCTCCATCTCGCCAAATTGAGGTTTTATGGTCTAATTATGCCTTTAAATTGTTTTATTGGCATTTACCTCTAATTAGGAAGGTCTGCTGCTTCTTGGGTGTCGGAATGTAGCTTTGGCAGGGGCCGTGATGGTGCCTTGAAGCGTCCTCAAGCCTCTCTCCCTTTCCTCCCGTGTGCTAAACAGGCACTGGGGAGGGGGACCCGGGGGGGCGAGAAATTTCGCTCTGCAGGAACCCTTGGGTCCCCACACTCCTGTGGGGGTGGGTTTTGGGGGTGCGCTGAGCTTTGGCGCTGCCCTCAAAAGCCTTTCTGTCAGCTCCGTGTCGCAGCTGACACTTAGCACACCGACATTCCTTTCCGCAGCAGCCGGAAGTCCTTGGAAGGATTTGTCTGGCACAGAGGGTGTAAAAACAACTTACGGAGTGCAGCAAGTAGGCCCAGCGCTGAGCTAGGGGAGAGGGGGGAGGAAGGTGGGGGCCATCTTTGTGCACTGAAGGGAGAGTTTGAATAGATTTCAAATACTCCCTCTCTCCAGCCTCTAATACAGAGATGGGCAGAGAGAACAGAAGGTGAACTGAGGGGTGATAAAGGGCTGGGAGGGGCCCAGGTAGATCTGGAGGGCAGCTGGGGTTGAAATAGGGGGAATGGCTTGGAGGTCTGCAGGGAGAAGCTTTGGGACTTTTCATAAAATAGTAGGTTTCCTTAGTGCTGATCTCTAAGAGCACCTCTGGCAGTTGTGCTGAGCCGTCTACTATTCAGTCTAATGGTTAATCCAATGGTCAGTCTAATGGTCTAATGGTCAATCAAGTTCAGGACAGTCTACACTGACTGGCAGCAGCTCTCTGGAAATTCAGGCAGGAGCCTTTCCCTCACCCGACCTGGAGACCGAATCTACAGCCTCCTGCCTGCAAGCCAGGCACTCCACCACATAGCAGCACCCCTTCTCCAATATTGGCTGTATTTATTAGTTAGTTTTTGTTGCTTAAAAAAAAGATATCCCACTTATTTCTCCCCAAAGACTCAAGGCAGCTAAGAAACAGCAATAAACATAATCCATATATATATATATATAGCTAACCCATTTAACAAATTCCACCAGCCTTAAATGGCACAGACACAAGTCAGCAAAACCACACAACTGACCAGAAGTCTTCTTACAAAATCCAGGATTTCATCATCTACCTGAAGCAATATAGTGAGGGAGTTTGTGGAGTTTGTGGAGCTTTGCTTGGCAGGGCAAGAGCCATAAGACAGGGGCCATAACAGAAACACCCCATTGTCACCAGCTTCACCTCCTGAGCATGAAAGATTTAGAGCAGGGTCCCTGACAAAGATCAGAGCATATGGGGAGGAACCTATGGGTCCAAGCACTTTGACCTGAGCCCAAAAACAAATCAGCAGTCAGTGCAACTCAAGCAGAACCCAAGTAATAGAATAAAATTGCCTAGCCAGGAAAACCGAAAAGAGTACTTATCACCACAAGATAAGAACATAAGCAGAGTTTGCTGGATCAGCCCAGTGGCCCATCTAGTCTTGCAGCCTGTTCTTACAGTGGCCAAGCAGATGCCCCACTAGGAACCTATTGAATATATTAATATTGTGCAGCTTAAAGCAACTGGTTGCATAAAAAATAACTCCATTTGGAATATGCATTGTCCAGACCCATAAACATTATTCAAAATTCTAAAATGCTTCCAGAACTTTTTCAAAACAGAACAAAAACAATAGTGATACCTCCAAAAGAGTTTCATACAATATCTTGTGCATGTGCAGCAGAGGATCAGCATCTTAAGGTAAAAGGTAAAGGTACCCCTGCCCGTATGGGCCAGTCGTGTCCGACTCTAGGGTTGCGCGCTCATCTCGCTCAAGAGGCAGCAAGCTGGCACCGTCCGAAGACACTTCCGGGTCACGTGGCCAGCGTAACGAAGCTGCAGCTGGCGAGCCAGCACCAACGCAGCACACGGAAACACTGTTTACCTTCCCGCTATAAAGCAGTACCTATTTATCTACTTGCACTTAGGGGTGCTTTCGAACTGCTAGGTGGGTAGGAGCTGGGACCGAATGGTGGGAGCTCACCCCACCGCAGGGATTCGAACCGCAGACCTTACGATCAGCGAGTCCTAGGCACTGAGGTTTTACCCACAGTGCCACCCGCGTCCCACATCAGCATCTTACAAAATACAAAATAATTCCAACAGACCGAAAATCAGAGGTCTCTCTCTCTCTGCACAGACTCCATTAGCCTGCATTTCACCCCGAGGCTGCTTACTCCAGGATAAGCACATTAGTTTACCTTTAGTAATATACATACAGGCATTCTCCATTTCATTGTGCAATTAAGCAATTATACTTAACAAAACCTGAAAGCACTCTCCCCTCCTGTGGTTTCCAGCAACTGGTATTCAGAACATTGCTGCCTCTGATTACGTAGTATCATACAGAGTAGTATCACAGGGCAGTAACCCCCAAAGGGGCATTTTCTTCCATTGACCTTGAACCTCTTTCTTACATGAAGCATAAGCTATTAGTTGCCTCAGGCATCCTGCAAAGATATATCTCTAAACCCACCCAGCCCGGCTTCCCCTGACCCATGAGATTTGACCCTGTTATTTCTCAATTCGTGATTTACTTGTGCTGTTCTAATCATACTGTTTTATGGTTTTTAATCTTCTTTTGTACACCACTTGGAGATTTTATAAAAACTCAGCAGTTTAGAAATGCTTTTAAATAAAATGAAAAGAGCCCAAGGAAGCCAGATCTGGAGGTTGCTGGCTGAGTAGTCTTACTTCAGATTTATGCTGGGGCAGCTGACATCAGCATCTGTTCCTGCAGGCTGAGGAATCATAGAATCATAGAATCATAGAGGTGGAAGAGACCACAAGGGCCATCAAGTCCAACCCCCTGCCAAGCAGGAAACACCATCAGAGCACTCCTGACATATGGTTGTCAAGCCTCTTCTTAAAGACCTCCAAAGAAGGAGACTCCACCACACTCCTTGGCAGCAAATTCCACTGTCCAACAGCTCTTACTGTCAGGGAGTTCTTCCTAATGTTTAGGTGGAATCTTCTTTCTTGTAGTTTGGAACCATTGCTCCGTGTCCGCTTCTCTGGAGCAGCAGAAAACAACCTTTCTCCCTCCTCTATGTGACATCCTTTTATATATTTGAACATGGCTATCATATCACCCCTTAACCTTCTCTTCTCCAGGCTAAACATGCCCAGCTCCCTTAGCCATTCCTCATAAGGCATCGTTTCCAGGCCTTTGACCATTTTGGTTGCCCTCCTCTGGACACGTTCCAGTTTGTCAGTGTCCTTCTTGAACTGTGGTGCCCAGAACTGGACACAGTATTCCAGGTGAGGTCTGACCAGAGCAGAATACAGTGGCACTATTACTTTCCTTGATCTAGATGCTATACTCCTATTGATGCAGCCCAGAATTGCATTGGCTTTTTTAGCTGCCACGTCACACTGTTGGCTCATGTCAAGTTTGTGGTCAACCAAGACTCCTAGATCCTTTTCACATGAACTGCTCTCAAGCCAGGTGTCACCCATCTTGTATTTGTGCCTCTCATTTTTTTTTGCCCAAGTGCAATACTTTACATTTCTCCCTGTTAAAATTCATCTTGTTTGTTTTGGCCCAGTTCTCTAATCTGTCAAGGTCGTTTTGAAGTGTGATCCTGTCCTCTGGGGTGTTAGCCACCCCTCCCAGTTTGTTGTCATCTGCAAATTTGATCACGATGCCCTTGAGTCCATCATGCAAGTCGTTGATAAAGATGTTGAATAAGACCGGGCCCAAGACAGACCCCTGTGGCTGTGGGAATGTTCTGGGGTGCAGGAGAGGATATATTGACTAATTATATCCTTATCCAACTTGTACTAACAAGTTCCCAAAATATCAGCAGAGTTTATAGACATTCCCCTTTAACTACGCAACGGTAACGCTTGCACAGGTTCGCTAGAACCTCTATAATAATTACTCTGGTAATTTCCCCTTTGTTCCCTCTTAAAATACAAGACACGACACAGTCTTTATAAAAGTATAAAAGAGTTTACTCACGTTCTGTTCACAATATGATCCCAGAAGGTAGGCAGGCTTAAAAAGGTTACATACACTTAGAAACTATCTTATAGGAAGATAGTACTGTCCTCTCTTGGCTGAGAGCCAAGAGGGCATGTTGCTCCTTCAGAAGATGAAGATGGCAGAGAGGCAAGAGGCAAGAGAGAGAGATGACTGCCTGCCCTGTGCTTTTATCATTTACCTGCACAGGTGAGGCCACACCCACCTCTGGTCACATGCGGAGGAAGTCCGTCCCCAGGAAGTTCACCTGCTTGCTGGACAGACATCCCTCCCCATGTTCTAACATGTACACTCTAGGAATGTTGTCATTGACTGCTCCTGTGTTTACATCCCACAGTGGCACCCCACTAGTCACTCTTCTCCAGGATGAACCATTGATGAGCACCCTTTGGGTTCGGTCAGTGGGCCAGTTACAAATCCACTGAGTGGTAGCATAGTCAAATCCGCATTTTACCAGCTTCTTTACAAGAATATCATGGGGCACCTTGTCAAATGCCTTGCTGAAATCAAGGTAGGCTACATCCACTGCGTTCCCTTCATCTACCAGGCTTGTAATTCTGTCAAAAAATGAGATCAGGTTAGTCTGACATGACTTATTTTTCAGAAATCCATGCTGACTATTGGTGATCACAGCATTCCTTTCTAGGTGCTCACAGACTGTTTGCTTAATGATCTGCTCCAGAATCTTCCCTGGTGTTGATGTCAGACTGACTGGGCGGTAATTATTTGGGTCCTCTCTTTTCCCCTTTTTGAAAATAGGCTCAACATTTGCCCTCCTCCAGTCTGCCGGGACTTCGCCTGTTCTCCAGGAATTCTCAAAGATGACTGCCAGTGGTTCTGAGATCACATCTGCCAGTTCTTTTAATACTCTTGGATGCAGTTCATCTGGCCCTGGAGACTTGAATACATCTAAACTAGCCAAGTATTCTTGTACTATCTCCTTAGTTATTCTGGGCTGTGTTTCCTCTGCTGAATCATTTGCTCCAAATTCGGAGGGGGCAGGTGTGAGACCAGCATGGCTGGGAAATGGGTGCCAGCTTTCTTCTTTGACTCTTGTAGATATAAATGATCAGTGGAGGCTGGTCCACCAGGGCTATTGGAAAATGTCAAGCAATTTTTATACAAACACACCATCTCAAAGCCACATCCTCCACGGACATTCTGTGAACTTCTAAAGGATTGTGGAGGCATTTCTGTCAGTCTCTTCTTCTACAGCTAATCAGGTCTCTTCACCACTCACTCAGTCCTAATCCAGAGATATAGCTATGTCAAAGTGGTCCATCTCATGTGTCTCTGGGCTGAAAGCCCATAGACTTGACTTGGGAGACTTCCTTGGAGGCTTTTAAGCAGAAGTTGGATGGTCATTTGTCTTGGTTCTTTAACTGAAATTCCTGCATTACAGGGGGTTGGACTAGATGACCCTTGGGATCTTTTCCAACTATGATTCTATGATATTTGAATTATAGATAGATCGCTTGCTTTCCAGCCCCTGTTGGGAAGGCTCCCATGCCATCAATTCAGCAGCCTCAGGACGAGGACTAACTTGCAGTCTGAGCATACTCAGAGCTGTTTCCTTGAAGGCCACACCTACACAGCTTAAACCAGCCCCAGGACTGTGTTTGTTTGTCTTCCCTGATCAGAATTCCCGATCATATGTTTGATATTTTTATCATTATTTCACCAAACTACTTCTTTGTCTGAGTATCTTTGTGGTTTTCTCCTTATACCATTTTTGTTTATTGGATGTGCTTTCTAATCTTGTAGTAGTTCATCCTTGTAAAAAAAAACACTGATGGAATAATTATAATAATAATGAATAATAATAATGAATTACCCACAAAGAGAAGGGGGAGTGGCTTTATTCAAAGGTATGCCGGTACATGCATTTCTCCCTCTCCCCCACAGCAACCTCCCTAGGTTGTGGGCATTGCCTGTGCATCTAAGGCAATCTGTTTCCACCATTATCTCACTTCCACCCCTCCTTGCCTTCCTGCTTCTTTTTCCCATATATATTTTCATGTTTGTGTGCACGCGCAAACTCAATGAGTCAGAGCAGTAAAGCGGAGAGGCAGAGTGATTGTGTCTACTCCAAAGAGAGCAACACACCACTGTTAAAGTAAAACCCAAAGTTTAACCAATTGGGAGAGGACCAGAGAAAAGCATGTGCATGAAGTACATTGTGCAGACAGTTGAAACTCTCCTGAGTGAGGGAGGCAGCTAAGCCAGGGGAAAAGGTTACATGAAAGTGAGGGGACCCCTGTTGTCATGCAGATGAACCACAGAGACCCTGGCATTTCTCAAGTCAAGACCCTGCAGGATCAAGTGCTCCAACTGATCCCACTAACCTAGGACTGTCCTGGTTTTCAGCTCCATATCCTGGGTAAATAACTTAAAAAACTGTAGAGTTGAAAGGGACTCTGAGGGTCATTTAGTCCAACCCCCTACAATGTAGGGCTCATTCTCTTTTTGTCTTTGAGAGATGCTTTGTTTTGTTTTGTTTGTTTTTTGTTTTAAGGCCATTGTTGTGCCATTCCTTGGGGCACAATACATTAAAGGACTATTCTGCCTGGTACATCACAAACCAGAGGGGACAAACCATTTTCAGTCCCAAGGGCTTCATTCGATTCTGAGAAACCTTCCAAGGGCCACCTGCCAGTGGTGCATGGGGGCCACAGCCAAAAGTAGGTGGAGTCAGAAATGCAAATGTTGCTGTTGTTGAGACAGTAGGCTAGCTTCTACACATACTCACACACCCCTCTCTAGCCTCTATGCAGGGAAGCAAGAAGCATTGGCTGGGTGCAAGGACACCTTTCAGCCAGGCAAAAGGCCTCAAGAGGCATAAGAAGCAAGGCTGGTGGAAGGTATAAAGGGCTGGTTGAAAGTGTGGGGCTGGGGGGGGTGTTGACATAGAGGAGAGTGGAGGGCTGGGTATAGAGGTCTGGAGTGCCATGTTTGGCCCCTAGGCCGGAGGTTTCCCACTCCTGTCATAAACATATAGTGGTGGACTCCACAAAAATTCATCCAAGACAACCCATCCCACTGCCAGCATCCAACTCTCACACCCTACAATTATACCCACGCCATTCAAATGTGAAAATACTACCAGGGAAAAGCAGGTGTGCTGTGGATGCAGGATGAAACAGCTGACAGTAACCTGGGGTGTGAATGGGTCAGGGAGAGATCAGGGCAGGAATGAGCCGAGTGCAGAGATCCATGTCCCTGCTGTAGCCTCATCCAAAAGGAGGAAAGCCTAAGGCAATGGAATATAACTAGAGTCAGAAGCAGCACCTAAGGAAATCCACAAAAAGTGCAAACAAGGCTAGCTGAAGATCAGGCCACAATTGCTAGCCTGGCCAGCCAACTGCAAAACATTATGGTAAAATCTGCAGCATTTATCAGCACTCACAGCCATCAGTGCTTGAGTCCCCACTTCTCAAGCTTGCTGTAAAAGCAGAACCCTTTGCAGCTGCACAGCCAGTTTCCCTCAGTGACTCTCCTAATTAGCAGCATGGAAATTGTGTGAAATGTGTGAGGGAGTCGTACAAGGTTAGCAAAGAAGTCAAGTGGCTAATTGGTTGGTTTATAGCTCCTTTTGTTTGAAACAGAAACATTGGTGGTTCTCCCCCCCCCTTCTCCCCACTGAACAAAATGCGATTAAATACATGGAGACTTTTGGCAATAATAGAATTACTTCTGAGGAAGCGTTAATATGTCACCCGGTGCTCTGTGGCCTGCTTGCTCTCAGATTAGCATGAATCAAAAGTAAAACCACCAAAAGGGATGGGCAAGGCACTAGAAGGAATACTCAGGCACATCTGTCTCAGAGGGGAGGACATCAAGGTGTGGATGAGAACAGAGTCTGTAGATCACCCAATGTCCTCTCACAGCTGTTGCTGATTCTGGAAGTGATGGGCAGGGTGGAGAGACCTGACTGCATGCTACCAGAGGCAAGAAAAACATATCAGTATTTATCCAAACATTTATCCAAACATTCAACACAGCCAGAAGAATGTAAGGAGAGCCTGGCTGCTGGATCAGGCCAAAGGTCCATCTAGCCCAGCATTATGTTCTCACCAGATACACATGGGAAGCCTGCAAGCAGGAGCTGAGTGTAACAGCTGTCTCCCCAACTACTGATGTTCAAAGGTGTACTATATCTTACAGTGGAGGAGGAACATAGTCATTGTGGCTAGCAGCCACTGATAGCCAATCCTTATGAGGAAAGATTGAAGGAGCTGGGTATGTTTGGCCTAGAAAAGAGGAGATTGAGAGGAGATATAAGAGCCATCTTTAAATATATAAAGGGCTGTCACATGAAAGAGGGATCAAGCTGGTTTTCTCCTGCTCTGGAGTGTAGGACTCAAACCAATGACTTCAATTTAGAAGAAAGGAGATTCTGACTAAACATCAGGAAAAGCTTTCTGACAGTAAGATCTGTTTGACAGTGGAATGGTTTCCCTCGGGAGGTTGTGGACTCTCCTTCTTTGGAGGTTTTTTTAGCAGAGGTTGGATGGTCATCTGTCACGGATGCTTTAGTTGATATTCTTGCATTACAGGGGGTTGAAATGACCCTAGGATCCTTTCCAACTCTACAATTCTGTGCTTCTATGCTTCTATGATAGCCTTATTCTCAATGAATTTCCCAATCCTTTTTTTGAAAGAGTCATTCAAGTTGGTGGAAAGGTTTGGATCAATGGACTTTGACATCTAAGTGATATTAAGGTAATTCAGGGTTCTGGGAGTTTCCTTTGACAATATAAATTTGGATTAGAATGGTTTCTGCTACATTTTCACAATCAGTTGTCCTGGAATGACCCTCGTAATTTAATTTGTTTTGAGGAACAGCTATTAGGTATGTACTAACATGTCTCAATCCTTTCTGACATCATTCACATTTTCATCTGGTATTTTCTGTTCTACTGCAATTGATTTATTTCATACAACCTGTCTTCCATTTTGCCCTCTGCTGATGCAGAAACATACATACTTTTAACATTTTGTAAAATGCAGCACACAAAGAAAGACATATCTCAAGCATCAGAGATTTACAGATATCTCAGCCAAGCAATATTTACAAATCAATCGCCTTCTCTGTGTGTTCCCTTTGAAAGTTAATGAATGTTCAGAGGGATAGCAGCCCTGTTAGTCTTCTGCAGCAAAAGCAACAAAAAGTATTGTGGCACCTTAAAGAAAACGAAGGGACTAATAGCCCATAACTGAAGACCTCACCATGTCTACTCAGAAGTAAGTCCGAACAAATTCAGTGGGGCTGATAAGCTGCAATTATGACTCCACTTATCTCACTAGCTTGATTTCATAGTTCATTATAAACTTCTCATCCTATCACATTTCCCTCACTGAGGCATCAGGGAGGGACAATTTAAGAGTTTAATTACACATCGACTAAACTATTTAGTTTAAAAATTAATCTTACTTTAGAAACTAAGATTTAGAGGATGAATGGATGGTCAAGAATGAGCAGTCAAATCTAGAAGGTTCATCCCAATTTTACAAAGAACCTCAGACTTTAATTAAGAAATACAAATGACGATAACAAAAGAGACCACTTATTTCCATGTGAAAAGAGCAACAATAAGTTATGTATTCTATTGCTTTTTTTAAAAAAAAAAAATCACTAAGAAGAAGATTAAGGCTGAAATTTTAGCCCCACATGCCTGGGTTTAAGCCTTTCTGAATGCAATAGGATTTATTTCTGAATAGACATGGCTAGGATTGCAGTCTTGGCACATATAGGCTACCTCTGAAAACAAGCAACACTCCAGAAACAAGAAAAGCAAAACAATTATACATCAGTGAATATTGAAATAATATACATTGCCCCCCCCAATTGCTTATCTATCTCCATGTAATGTTTACATGGTTGGTTTTTAAAAAACCTTTGTTGTAGAGAGCCAAGATGAAAACCATTCATAGCAAAAGTCTGTGCTGCAATGGGATTCAAACAGGGAGATGGGAGGAAATCTACTTAATAGTCCATTGTGAAAAGATTCATTTGACATCACTAGCACCTATGTAATCCATGAAGATAAAACTTCTTGGTCCCTGGATAATCAGAGTCACCCAATTTAACCATCCAGGGGTCCTTTACCTTTTTTCCTTTTACTTGTTTCATCCTGAGATATGCTACTATTTAGATAACATGATAGCAATTATCTCCTGTGTACAGAGATGGCTGATTTTCACTGTTCCTCAGAAGCAAATATTTATTCATTTTATCATTTCTTTATTTCAGGTTTGTTGTTTTTAGAGTTGGGAAGAAGAAGAAGAGGAAGAGGAGGAGGAGGAGGAGGAGGAGGAGGAGGAGGAGGAGGAGTTTGGATTTGATATTCCACTTTATCACTATCCGAAGGAGTCTCAAAGCGGCTAACATTCTCCTTTCCCTTCTTCCCCCACAACAAACACTCTGTGAGGTGACTAGGGATGAGAGACTTCAGATAAGTGTGACTAGCCCAAGGTCACCCAGCAGCTGCATGTGGAGGAGCGAAGACATGAACCCGGTTCACCAGATTACGAGTCTACCACTCTTAACCACTACACCACACTGGCTCTCTACATCACACTTGCACTGGGAAATTTTGCCACCCCTCAAAATCAGACCCATATAAATAAATAAAAAATCAGTGACACAATTAGGGTTGAAAATTAAGGGATTCATGCCCAACATGTCTTCTATTTTATTTTTAAAACTTATTATTTTTTTCTCAATATATATATATATATATATAAATAACAAAAAATCCCCATAGGTCCTCACCCCCAACAAACACTACATGCATGTATATGTAAATAATACAGTCAACATTAAATCTGTAAGTAGTTTAGTTTGGAATTAATTGTGTCAGGTGTCTTCTGCTTTTCATCCTAACAGCTTGTCTCCAAGCAAGCCATGGGTAGGGTGGTGAGAGGGCAATGTTGTCCTTTGTGATGTACTGAATATATGCAGGGGTCAGCAAACTTTTTCAGCAGGGGGCTGGTCCACTGTCCCTCCGACCTTGGGGGGGCGGACTATATTTTTTTGGGGGGAATGAACGAATGCCTATGCCCCACAAATAACCCAGAGATGCATTTTAAATAAAAGCATACATTCTACTCATGTAAAACACACAGATTCCCGGACCATCAGCAGACCAGATTTAGAAGGCGATTGGGCCAGATCTGGCCCCCAGGCCTTAGTTTGCCTACCTATGCCACACAGTGACAAAAACATCTGTGGTCTCTGTGTGCCTGAGTGCTTTAAGATGAACACTTCTTTTTTCTTCTTCTGCATGTGGGGAATAAATATATATTTCTTCATGGTTGCACATTATGCTGTAAGTCAGGCATAGGCAAACTCGGCCCTCCAGATGTTTTGGGACTACAACTCCCATCATCCCTAGCTAACAGGACCAGTGGTCAGGGATGATGGGAGTTGTACTCCCAAAACATCTGGAGGGCCGAGTTTGCCTATGCGAGCTGCAAATGCTGATAAAAAGAACAAGATCTCTTGATGGATTCATTTTTTAGAATAAAATTCTCTCTCTGGTACTATATTTAATTATTTGGCTTTTTAATCTAAGGTCTAAAAAAGATCTCTGCCTTTCAAAAGCTCACTCTTGTGACAGTTTTATTGTATGGCATAAATAGCCATCACAAGGCAAAGCCAGACTAAAAACAGGTAAATTGCATATTACAGCCTAAAATCTTCTATTTAAGGCTGCTCAAAATAAATGGCACCTGGAAATTTCAATGTTTTTTCCACTCTGCTTTCCATGTCAGTTCCATGATTTACATGTCAATAAATTTATTGCTGGTGCTCAGTTTTGGCGTGATGCAAAATTCTGGGAATATGGGAACTAATGTTTAAACAAATTGTATATAAGCAGCTACACATTCAGCCCTCCTCCATTGTGTGTGTGTTTGTTCTACCCCAACTGAAGGGATGAGGCAGACAGACAGAGGGCTGGCTGGCAAGCCTTGTGCAGTCTAGCAATGCAGCAACCTGCCCACCCAACTTTCATCAGGCTTAGACAGAAGGAAGTCAGAAGAGTTTTTTGTTCCTAGTCCTAAAGTGGTAGAAGGAAGAGAGGGGTTCCTCCCCACCTTCTTCCACTCAGCTGTATTGAATGGGCTCGCTTATTGGTTATGTTTTCCCCTATGGTCCTCATTTGGTGAGGGAAAGACCTGGGATACATTGGTAGGCATCTCAAGTATCTGAAGTGGATGGAGGATTGCCAAATCACCTAGGGATGTTGGTTGCTAAAACCCCATGATTGACCCATGGACAATGAATTATGAGAGAATGTAATGGAAAGCAATAGAATACGACTTGGCTGCAGCTGTCATGAATCCCTTTTATGTCAATAACAGTGGTAGCCTGAACTTATTCACCATTATTTCAATAGAACCTCCTTCCAAGCAAATTTTCATAAGATAGCAGTCTCAGTCATGAAAACTAATTTTGCTAGATTGTGTCCAAACCTGAACAAAGGAAACCCCTTCCAAGATCCTTGTTTAAACATTTCTAATACAGAGAGATGATGTGGTTTAAAACTGTCAGACTATGACTATGACAGAAGGATTTTGGGTATACTAATAATAATTTTATTATTATTTATACCCTGCCCATCTGGCTGGGTTGCCCCACAAACAAACAAAGGACCTGCTCTACGAGAAGCTGGCTTCAGGCACCAGGCCCATTGGCCATCCAACTGTGTGCTACAAAGATGTCCGCAAACATGACCTGAAACCTGGCAACATTAACCCTTCTGTTTGGCAATCCCTTGCAGACAACCTCAGTGCCTGGAGATAGTCAGGTCATGTATCCACAGCAGTGACCAGAGGAGGAATAACCACTGGAAGAAGCATGGAGAGAAGAAATGCCCAGGTGCATATGCAACAACACAACCAGAATAACAACAACAACAACAACAACAACAACTTATTACTTATACCCCCCCCAACCTGGCTGGGTCTCCCCAGCCACTCTGGACGGCTTCCAACAGGAGATTAAAAATACATTAAAACATCAGTCAAAAACAACTTCCTTAAACAGGGCTGCCTTCAGATGTCTTCTATTCTGTAATAAAGAATCTCTTTTTCCAACAGTTCAAACAAACGTGGTGGAAAGAACAGGAAATCCTGAACATTAGGCTGTTTTGGGGGGCATGGTGCTTTCGGTTCACTGACACGAAGAGCTTCCCTGAAATAAGCATCAACAGCATAGTTCTAGTTACAGGTAAGTAGCAGTGTTGGTCTGCCGTAGTTGAAACAAAATTAAAAAACTCCTTCCAGTAGCACCTTAGAGACTCTAAGGTGCTACTGGAAGGAATTTAAAAAAAAAATTGTTTCATCAACAGCGTAGTTTGCTTTTCTCTCATGCTTATGCGGTTCAATCCACTCTGTGAATACCATCTTTTGCTTCTCTCTATAATCTTCTCCTTCAGAGTTATAGACACTTGACTCTGTATCCACTGTAAAATTTCTGAGTGAGCTTTCACCCATAATGGATAGTTTCTCACTCATTTTTGTAGTTTTCTTTGCACCTCTTTCCAAAATACCATCAATATCTTCACCTGTGATTTCACTCTTCCTCTGCCCCAGTTGCAACAAAACATATCTCACCCACATCAATCACTACAGCCACAGCAGATGCTGCAACCAAAGTTTAACCTCATCCCCAAAGGTCATCCCTCCATCATCTCCCAAGACAGACAGACAGGTGTCACCAAGAGGAACAACATGACTGAGGAGGACCCATTGCTAATCCTCCCATCAGCCAGGAAGCTCATTGGGCCATTCACTATCTGTCAGCCACCCTGTGTGTTACAGGGTTGTTGTGAGGACGACACAGAGGTAAAGAAAATCTTCTATCAGCCTGAGGCAGATGTGGTCTTCTTCTTTTTTTCCAATTTTTTTTATTGATTTTCCAATTTTATATCAAACCAAAAAAATCAAAAAACAAACAAACATTTATCCTAACTATAATAATTCCTTTTTTAAAAAATTGTTAAATGACTTCCTCGAATCCCCCTAGCTGAGTTTCCATATAGTCCATTGCAGCAGTTTTCCAAAACTGTTTTCACATAAAATTTACTTGGTCAAATTACATCTTTCATTTTAACTTTAACATAGTATAGATGTGGTCTTCCAGTTGTTTTGGACTCCAGCTTCCATCAGCCGCACCCTGTGCAGACCAACATCTAGAAGTCTACAGCTCCCCATACATCTCACGCAGGAAGGAGGGAATGAACATGGAATAAATAATAGTAATCCAGGTCTGCCAAGTTTATAATTCTCCAGCCAAGAAAGGTTACTCATGCATTTGAATAGGCATATTCAATTCACATCTCTCTTTACTGCAGATTGAATAGAATTTTGCACTGTGTCGCTTGGAAGCCGTACTCTGCGCAATTCCTCCAGAAAGAGAATGGGGGAGGAAAGGGGGAAAGAAAAGCCTAATGGGGACAAGCACATGGAGAACGCTTGTTTGCATCCAACCTGCCTTACAGCACGAGGAAAAGAAATTGTCCAAAACCATACAGGCAATTCTGTTGGCGTACTTGAAGCAAACATTCCCAGGAACACAGTGGGTATGGCAAAGAGGTTTCAGGAGCTTCCAGCAGTGAGCACTGAGCATAATCAGACCACAGAGGCTCATGGTGGAAAGGGAAAAGTAATATCTGAGTAAGAAAGTGTGGCTTCAGACAAAGATGCATTTCCCCTTATGGATCTTTGTGCCTGGAGAGCTGTGAATGAAGGCAGAGCCTAGCCACCTGGGGTGAAGCCTCCAGAGGGGCAGCACTGAGGCTCCCAGCCTCTGTGTGTGTGTGTGTGTGTGTGTGTGTGTGTGTGTGTGTGTGTGAAACTGGGTCTTCGACTTGGGTGGAATAAAACCTAGTTTCGCCTCTGGGTGAAGGTGTGCCAGTTTCTCTTGTCTCCAAGACACCTGTTCCTCACCTGCAAGTGAGAGTGTAGACCAAGGGCTGCTGGGGGAGGGGGAAAGCCAGACACCTCTGGAGCCAAGGGAAGGGGCGGCATCTGTCTCTCACAGCTACAACACGAATGTGTGTGTTACCCCCACCTTACAGCTAATTGCCAGCCTGTGCCAAAGTGAACAAAGCAGTCACAGCAGGGAAATATCTCACCTCACCAGCAAACAATAACACCGTCTAGAAAGGTGTTTCCACAAACACACACACACAGAGACACACACACACACACACACACACACACACACCGCTTAGTAGCAGAGAATCTTGGCTTTTCCTGAAGAAGCAGCACAAGGAGAAAGTATGAGATGCTCTGCAGGCACCGGGAAATGGTGGATGAGGGGGATGGACTAGATGATCCGTTGGTGTTAAGTCGTGGGTGAACATATCAGACGACACAGCGATTCTTCAAACAGCTCTTGTTTATTCATAGGGCAGAACAGAACTGAACTGAAGGGTTCAGCCAGCCTGCTTATATAGAGCTCCAGTACAATGCAACAGTAACCACTTTCTGTAACTACCCAATCACTGAATGTCACTTTCAATCCCTCATTTGCATATGTGGACCTGAGTGAAAACTATGTACAGTATCCCCCTACTGGCCCACGGTGAGAACTTCAGTACATAACACCCCTCCCCTCTGAGATAAGACATTAGTTACAATCATAATGGTTTCCTTATATTCAGCACTACACGTAATGGTTCAGTTAGGCACAAAAGCATATTGGTTACATTTCACATACTTCCATTAGACTGACAGTGTTACATCTCCAACAACATAGTCCTTTAAATAAGTTGGACGCTTGGAAACTCTGCCAGACCACCGGGGACTGGTATCCAGGTCCGGAGGGGCGGGCGCCCGATTCTTTTATATATATATAAATTATATTTTAATAATTTTCCATACATTCATGCCACATTACAATTTCTATTAAATTTTCGGTTTTTGACTTCCTTCGGCTTCTCTGCCAATCATCCAAATTCTAATTTCTTTAAATACACATTTCCAAATTTTGGTATTGCCTTTATACCTACCCCCCACTTCTATTTTGCCTTTTTACAATATTTCTTATGCTGTTACAGAGCTTCTCTAAATGCCACTAACGTTATTCCATTATCACTTATACATTTCCAGTATTCAACTAGTTTCCCCCAGTCCTCAATGAACTTTTGATCTCGTAGATATCTTATCTTTCCAGTCAGTTTATCAAGTTCAGCATAGTCCATCAGCTTCATTCTCCACTCCTCCATATTGGAAAAGTTTGTGGTCCTTTCTATTTATTTCATTACCAACAATTCCTAAGAGAAAAGCCTCTGGTTTCGTGACAAATGCATATTTCAACATTTTTTTCAGCTCATTATATATCAAATCCCAGAAGCTTTTCACTTTCTTACATTCCCACCACATATGATAGAATGTACCATCTTTTTCTTTACATTTCCAATACTTCTTACATGTTTTGTACATTTTTGCAAGTTTTACTGGTGTAATATACCATCTATATATCATTTTCATAACATTTTCCTTTAATGCAGTACATGCAGTAAATTTAATACTTTCATTCCATAGTTTTATCTAATCGTTAAATTGTATATTATGACCAATATCTCGGGCCCATTTTATCATGACTGATTTAACTTCTTCATCCTTTGTATGCCATTCCAACAATATCTTATACATTTTGGATAGGATTTTATATTCATTATTTATTATTTCTATTTGGAATTTAGAATCCTTCTCTGCATATCCATATTCTTTAAGATCTTTTTTAAACATATCGTTTATTTGGAAATAATGCAACCAATCATATACAAACTGTTTCACTTCTTCATAAGGTTTCATTTTCCATTTCCCCCCTTCTTTAATAATCAAATTTCCATGTGTAATCCAATTCTTTCTCATATTATTTTTTTTAACACTTATAACCTCTAACAGAGACAACCAGTGTGGAGTTTTTGCTTCGAGTAGGTTTTTATACCTCTCCCATATTTCTATTAACGATCTTCGGAAAATGTGGTTCTCAAAACCTTTATGGATTTTCTTCTTTTCAGCCCATAAATGCACGTGCCATCCAAATCTGTTATCAAATCCTTCCAAATCTAACAACTCTGTATTTTCTAATTTTATCCATTCCTTTAACCAACAGAGACATGAGGCTTCATAATACAATTTCAAGTCTAGCAAGGCGAAGCCTCCACTTTCTTTCGCATCAGTTAGTAACTTAAATTGGATTCTTGCCTTCTTACCCTGCCAGATATACCTTGAAATCACTCTTTGCCATTCTTTAAAGACCCCAGTCCCCTTGATTATTGGAATCATTTGGTACAAAAATAATAACTTTGGCAACACGCTCATCTTTATCATTGAGATCCTTCCCCAAAATGACAGTTTCATTCGTCCCCACACTTCCAGATCTTTCTTTATTCCATTCCACACTGGTGTATAATTATTCTGATATAAATCTATATTCTTGGGGGTTATCCAAATACCTAAATATTTCGCCTTTTTCACCACTTCTATACCTACTTTTTGCTGTATATTTTCTATCTTATCTAGATCCATGTTCTTAGCAATTATTTTAGTCTTTTTCTTATTCAATATAAATCCTGCCACTTGGCCAAATCTCTCTACCTCCATAAGTATATTTTTCATACTTTCCAAAGGCTCTTCCACCGTTATGACCAGGTCATCGGCAAAGGCTTTCACCTTGTATTCGTTCCGGCTTACTGCGACCCCTTTTATTGCCTCATTTTCTCTTAGTGATTTTAGAAAGACCTCCAGTACCATGATGAATAACAATGGCGAAAGTGGACACCCCTGTCACGTACCTTTAGATATCCCTATTTCCTCCGTGATCATATTGTTAACAATTAATTTAGCTTTCTGCTCAGTATAGATTGCTTTTATTCCATTGAGAAATTCCTTTCCCACCTCCATATATTCTAAATTTTTTAACATAAAATCCCAGGATATATTGTCAAAGGCCTTTTCTGCATCCACAAATATTAACATAGCTTGTTTCTCATTTCTGGCAGTCAGATATTCCAAAATATTAATTATATTCCTTACATTGTCTCTCATCTGTCTGCCAGGTAGGAAACCCGCTTGATCCTTATGTATGATTTCTTGCAATTTTTTTAAATCCTTTTTGCTAAAATACTTGCGAAAATTTTATAGTCTGTATTAAGTAATGAAATAGGCCTATAATTTTTTACTTGTGTTAAGTCTGAATCTTGTTTCGGGATAAATGTAATAAATGCTTCCTTCCATGTTTCCGGAATTTCTCTTTCCTTAAGAATGTTGTCCATGACTTCTTTCAGAGGTAACGACAGGATGTGTTTCATCTCTTTGTAATATCTTGCTGTAAATCCATCTGGTCCTGGAGCTTTCCCATTTTTAAGTTCTTTTATAATCTCTTTTATTTCATCAATTTCTGTTTGGGCATTCAGCCTATCTCTTTTTTCTGTCGGGATCTTCTGCACCATTTTTACTTTTAAATATCTTTCTATTTTTCTCATATTATTCTTCTCTGTTCTTTTATATAAGTGTCTGTAAAAATCCAATAATCCTTTTCTGATACCTTTTGGGCTGACTATTTCTCCCTCCACGATGATTTTGTTAATTGTATTCTGTTCTTTTCTTTTTTTGATTTGCCATGCCAGCCATTTACCTGATTCGTTAGCCGATTCGAAATTCCTTTGTCTCATTCTTTTTATATTCCATTCAACCTCTTTGTTGATTATCATCGCAAATTGCGTTTGCAGAGCCTTTATATTCTGTTTTGCTTTCTCGTTGTTCGGTTTTTTAACCAGTTTTTGTTCATTATCCATTATTTGTCTTAAAATTTCCTTCTTTCCTTTTTCTCTGTTTTTATTTTTGATTGAATTCTGCTGAATAAAGAATCCTCTCATAACCGCCTTGCTGGCATCCCAAACAGTATTGATTTTCGTGCCTTTATTATAGTTATTTGTAAAATAGTCCATCAAATACTTTCGGGCTTTCTCCACAATTTTTTGATCATCTAGGAGATAATCATTCATCCTCCATCTAAACGTTCTCTCTTCGTATCCTTGTAGTTCAAATTTTATTGGACTGTGATCTGAAATTACTCTTGGTTGAATTTCTATTTGCCTGATTCTTGGAGTTAACTCGTTTGAGACCCATATTTGATCAATTCTCGACATTGACTGGTTCGGATCTGAATAAAATGTAAATTGTTTTTCCAGTGGGTGTCTCAATCTCCAAATATCAATTAAATTGCAGCTTTTTATCATTGAGAAAAATGTCGTTGGAAGTTTCCCTTCTTTGCTAGTCCCTGCTGCTCTTAATCTGTCCATTTCCAATGACACCACACCGTTCATGTCCCCCAGTATTAGAATCTTTTGGTCCATGTATTCGAACAGCTTTTCTTCCAAATTTCTAAAAAAAATCAGTCTTATTTCCATTTGGTGCATAGATCCCGACAATTATTATTTTTTCGCCTTGCCATTTGATCTGGACCGTGATGATTCTTCCTTCTTCATCTTTGAAAATTTGTTGAGCATCAATTTTGTTCCTCACATATATTACAACTCCTCTCTTCTTGTTTTTATCAGAGGATATGAACTATTTCCCTAATCTTCTGTTAATCAAAACTTTTCTATGTTTCTTTGCCACATGAGTTTCTTGTAGGCAGATTGTATCCAAATTTTTCTTTTTAAAACATTGTTCAATTTTATTCCTTTTTTTCCTGTCATTCATTCCATTAATATTCCAACTCCAAACTTTTAATGCCATTGTTACCTCTTAAATTAAATATGAGCTTTTGTTATAATTTATAATCCTTTTGCTTTTCCTTCTTCTTCTTCTTCTTCTTCTTCCTCTTCCTCTTCTTCTTCCTTGTCGTCCTTTGGACCCAGTCCTCCTGCTCCTGCTCCTCCTACAGCTCCTTTTTCTTCATCTTCTTCTACTCTTAGTTCTTTATATTTTCTCTGGAACTTTCTTGTCTCTTCTGGGCTTGTCCATCTGTGTTTCTTGCTTTTGTAAAAGAATGAGATTCCTTCAGGAAATTCCCATCTGAATTCTATGTTGTTTCTCTTAAGGATTTGTACAAATGCTTTGTATGGTTCTCTTCATTTCAGTAATCTTATTGGAATGTCTTTAAAGATGATAATGTAATTTCCATCGATGTTTAATCTTTTTTCTCTGTTCTTTTGTAATATCTGGTTCCTCATGTCTTTATCTTTAAATGTAATTAGACAATCTCCTGGGGCTTTCCGTGTTTTGACTGATCTTGCTCTCAATCTGAATGCATTTTGAACTGTCTTTGCGACCTCTTCTTGCTCTATCTCGAGCCATTGTGCCAATTCCTTTATCAATTTTTCCTTAATATTCTCTCCCTGTGTCTCCGGTATTGCTCTCAGCCTCAGATTGCCTTCTCTCTGTCTTAATTCATTCATTGTGATCGAGTCCAAAACTTCCTCCTGGGTCTTGTTCATCTCTGACATACCTGTTTTCATTTTCTCTTCCTCTCTTTTCATCTCTTTCATTTCTAATTTTGTTCTTTTCCACCCTTCCTCTAATTTTTGTGTTCTTTTAGTTACATCTTTTATTTGACCTTTAAGTTCGTTAACTGTTTCGTCTATTTTTTTATCCATTTTACCAATTCTATTGTCCACCTGTTCTAATTTAGTTTCCAATTTTTTCCACT
Source organism: Podarcis gaigeae (assembly GCF_964106915.1). Taxonomy (NCBI): domain Eukaryota; kingdom Metazoa; phylum Chordata; class Lepidosauria; order Squamata; family Lacertidae; genus Podarcis; species Podarcis gaigeae. The sequence continues at coordinate 500,530 of NC_139685.1, read as the reverse complement.
TTGTATAATTTCTGCAAACATTCTCAAAATTTCTGCTCTAAATTCTGACTCTTGTTTTGACCCTTTTCTATCCCCTGGAGTTCCTTCACCCGATTTTTTCATTTTTCCCATAATGACAATTTATAACTGACAAAATATTCAAATTATAACAGTCAACCTTTAAATGATATCAGACCACAACAATTATTACAATTCTTACAAATATATCAACTCCCCCTGGGGATCGGAAGGGGTATAGTCTGCAGATCCAATTAAAGAGGAATAAGAGTTATTAAATTGTTCCTTATTCCAGATTTTAAAACTCCACTAAACGAATGTTAACGGAGGTAGGATGGTACAACCTTTATCTCTTCTTGCCACCACTTAGGCTAATCCTTCTTCCGCCACCAATTAGGTAATTTCCAATTAGATGAGGATAACAGAAACCGAAAGCCAAAGTCCAAAATATTCCAGAGCAGATAGATCAATAAGTAGGAAAAGTTATCCAATTGTGAGAATTTATAATCCAATTATGGAAGTTTCCCTCCAGAGATGGCCCAAAAATCCAGAAATTTAGATTAGTCCAAAAAGTTATTCCGAGGATAGAAAATAATACATCTCAGATCGGAGATAGGAGCAGACCAGATTCAAAACTTCATAAAAGGGAATTAAAAATTGATAAGACAAAAATAAAAAATGAAAAAAAATGAAAAAAAATGTCAAAATGAGTCCTAGTCCAATTCCAAATAGATTCCAAATCAGGATAAAATAATTAATATCCAAATGAAAGTACTTTAAAAAATTTCTAGGATTGGAGGAAATGTCATCCAAAAGTTATTTCCATAAGTCCAAAATTTCAGTTAAAGTATACTGTATCTAGCCAATTAAAAATATTATTTTAATTATTGTAGCTGTTGTCACTAGAATGGCTTCAAAGCAAAACAGGGCATAAAAAAAATCAAAAAGTAGCCAGATCAGAAAAACAAGTTGTAGTTCCCTGTTTGTCCACAGGGTATCAGAACTTAAGTATTATATAGAGTTTTTAGCAGATTTTAATTTAGTTTTTCCCCAAATCCAAATAATGATAATATAAAAATCAACTGTTTGTAATCCTTCCAAAAAAGCAAAGAGAAAAAGCCAACAAAAACCAGTTGGAATAGCATTCAAATATTTCCTTCTTTCTATACATTCCCGACAAGAGACATTGTTCTAAAAATAGTAACAATGGAGTCTGAAGCTCTATTGCGCAGATATTCAAAAAATCAAACCTGAGTTGTTCACAGACTACTTCTAACTCAGTGTTTTATATCTTCAAGGACTTAAAAGTTGCCACCTTCTTCCCCACTTTTTAACTTTGTTATTTTTCCACTGCTGCTACTGAAAAAGTTACTTTTAAAAGTTTCAAAAGGAGGCAAGAGATCAAAGCCGCTAGCGGCAACTCACTTCCCGTTTCCAGCTCTGCTTGCAGTCGTGCGTCTAAGCTGATTTCAGAAGACAGCCGACCTCCGTAGTTTTAACTTTTAATTCCGAATCCTTCCTTAGACCAAATCAATCCTTTTTTTATTGAAGTTGGGTCCGAATTTCTTGTAGTTTGAGAATTGAGCACTTTCCCTGCGAACTCGGGGCTTCGCTTTCCGAAGGCAGCAATGGCTTCCCCTCAGCCCGCTTCCCTGCCCGCCGTTCTCTTCACCCCGAATAGGAGTTACCTGACGGACGGTTAGCGTTTCAGCATCAGCGGGAACCAGAACTCCTGGACCTCCTCCAGAGAGTATTTTTGGGGGGCTACTGGGGGCGCCCAATTCTTGTTGAGGCTGTGGTACGACCCTAGGTGGTGTTGAAACCAAGTCCCCTGGATCTGCTGCTGTGGGTGGGACCTCCGTGAGTGGTGTTGGTAGAATGTCAGGCATGGCAGTGGTCTGAGTCTGTGGGAAGTCTGGCAGACCCTCTGAAGCAGCTTGGTTTGGCTCCACACCTGCAGTTTGTTAGAGAGGGGCAGGTGGAGCCTCGCCATCTGTAAGTGTCTGTTTCGGAGCCACAAGCACAGTTGGGGGCACCGCGGTAGAGTCCAAGTCCCCAACCCTGTGCCTAAGCTAGTCTATGTGCAGGCACCACAAACGTCCAATTTTGAGTGCCACCTGGTACGAGCGAGGTCCAGTGACTCCCACTACTGTGGCTGGCACCCAAGGAACATCCCCCACAAAGTTCCAGGCAAAGACCTGGTTTCCTGGAACAAAGACCGTGGTGCATTGGCACAGCCTGGGGGTTCGGCCACGGCAAAGTCTGGGTGCAGCCGGTCGAGCGGGGACCTGAGGCGGCAGCCCATAAGCAGTTTGGCAGGACTTCACCCTGTGGCAGCATGAGGGGTGATGTGTTGCACAAACAAATATTCGGCGACCCGCTTGTGCCAGTCTCCCCGGTCCAGGCATGCCAGTGCCTCTTTTGCCGAGCACACCATTCTCTCCGCTTGCCCTTTGCTGGATGGATGAAATGGTGCCGTTAGGGCATGGCGGATGCCCAGTGCCAAAAGGTACCGCTCAAAAGTGCCTGACGTGAACTGCGGTCCGTTATCGGAGACGAGGACATCAGGACACCCATGTGTTGCAAAGAGGCCTTGCAGCACCTGGATGTTGGCTTTGGTAGTGGTGGAGGGCATCAGGGCCTCCTCCAGCCATTTGGAATAGGCGTCCACCACTACCATAAAGGTCTGGCCATGTTTGACTGCCAGACCTCAAACTTTATTATGAATCAGCAGCATTCTGCTGGTTGAAAGACTGGCTGCTTCTTGTTTTTTTTTTTTTTCCAAAATTTTTATTAGGTTTTTTTAATAAAAGAGATACAAAGTTAAAAAACAGCATTGTTTGTGTCTTTACAAAATTTCATAACATCTTTGGACTTCCTCACGTCATCCGCTCGCACTTACATTGTTCATAAAATTTTTCAAGCAAATTACCATCTTATTTGTAATCTTATAACCAATCATTACAATATAGTCTAATAATGCTCATCTAATTTAGTGATGGCCAATTGTTTATAATCAAGCATCCTTCTTAGCATTCCATCAAATTACAATAATTTTGTAAATAAATCTTAAATTTCTTCCAGTCTTCTTCAATCCTTTCTTCTCCCAGGTCTCGAATTCTGCCAGTCATTTCCGCCAGCTGCATATAGTCCATCAGCTGCATCTGCCATTCTTCCAGCGTGGGTAGATCTTGAGTTTTCCAGTTCTTTGCGATGAGTATCCTTGCTGCCGTTGTTGCATACATAAAGAAAGTTCTGTCCTTCTTTGACACCTTCTGGCCGACAATACCCAGAAGGAAGGCCTCTGGTTTCTTAGTGAAAGTATACTTAAATACCTTTTTCAGTTCATTATATATCATTTCCCAGAAGGCCTTCACTTTAGGGCAAGTCCACCAGAGGTGAAAGAATGTTCCTTCATTTTCTTTACATTTCCAACATTTATTGTCGGACGAGTGGTATATTTTGGCAAGCTTAACTGGGGTCATGTACCATCTGTATATCATTTTCATTATATTTTCTTTCAAAGCATTACATGCAGTAAAGTTTAGCCCAGTGGTCCACAACCTTTCCCATTCCTCAAACATAATGTTATGCCCAATGTCCTGTGCCCACTTTATCATAGCCGATTTAACCATTTCGTCTTGTGTGTTCCATTTCAACAGCAAGTTATACATTCTTGAAAGTACCTTAGTCTTAGGTTCTAACAGTTCAGTTTCCAGCTTCGATTTCTCCACCTGGAACCCTAGCTTTTTGTCATTTTTAAAAACTTCTTTAATCTGAGCGTAATGTAACCAGTCTCGCACTTTATCCTTCATTTTTTCCATACTCTGCAATTTCCAGTTATTTCCATCTTTTTCTAATATTTCCCAATATTTTGGCCAATTGGCTTCCATATTGGGTCTTTTTCGGGCCTTAGCTTCCAGAGGTGAAAGCCACCTTGGGGTTTTATTTTCCAATAAGTCTTTATATTTTGTCCAGACATTAAACACTGCTTTTCTGACAATATGGTTCTTAAAGGCCTTATTGATCTTAACTTTGTCATACCATAAGTATGCATGCCAACCAAAATTATTATTAAACCCTTCCAGATCCAACACATCAGTGTCTTCGAGAAGTAGCCAGTCTTTTAGCCAGCAGAAAGCTGCGGCTTCGTAATACAACCTTAAGTCTGGCAGGGCAAAGCCCCCTCTTTCCTTTGCATCAGTCAGTATCTTAAACTTAATTCTGGGCTTTTTGCCCTGCCAGACAAATTTAGAAATATCTCTCTGCCACTTCCGGAAGCATTCCGTCTTGTCTATAATCTGTAGTGTTTGAAACAAAAACAACATTTTTGGCAATACATTCATCTTAATAGCAGCAATTCGGCCTAACAAAGAAAGCTTCAATTTTGTCCAACTGTCCAAGTCTCTCTTAATTTCAGACCAGCATTTTTCATAATTTTCCTTAAATAGACTCAGATTTTTTGCTGTTATGTTCACCCCTAGGTACTTTACCTTTTTCACCAATGATAATTCTGTTTCTCTCTGAAACTGTTCTGATTCAATATCTGTCAAATTTTTCCCCAACACCTTAGTTTTCTGTTTGTTTAACTTAAATCCCGCCACCCGACCAAAATTGTCAATCAATTGTAAAACTCTTTTCGTACTAGATTCCGGCTCCTGCAGTGTCAAAACTAGGTCATCTGCAAAAGCTTTAAGTTTATATTGTTTCGCTCCGACCTGGATCCCTTGCACCAACCGGTCCCTTCTGATCAAGTTTAAGAGCACCTCCAGGACTGAGATAAATAACAAAGGGGAAATCGGGCAGCCTTGTCGTGTTCCTTTTTCAATTTTGAACTCTTCTGTTACCACATTATTAACAATCAATTTTGCTTTTTGTTCTGAATATATTGCGTCAATCCCATTTTCAAAACCCCTCCCCACTCCCATTTCTTTTAAATTTCCCTTCATAAATTTCCAAGAGATGTTGTCAAAGGCCTTCTCCGCATCTATAAAAATTAGCACTGCTTTAGTGTTTATGTCAGTTTGCAAAAGTTCCAAGACATCAATAATGTTCCTTGTGTTAGCAAACATATGTCTGCCTGGGAGAAAGCCTGCTTGGTCTTTATGAATTACTTGACTCAAAACTCTTTTAAGTCTGTTTGCCAAAACATCAGCAAATATTTTGTAATCCACATTTAAAAGGGAGATGGGGCGGTAGTTCTTGAGCTGTGTCTTTTCAGTTTCTGATTTTGGTATCAATGTGATGAACGCTTCTTTCCACGATTCTGGCGCCTTCTTTCCCTCCATAATTTCATTGCTGACCTCCAGCAGTGGTTGGATCAAATAATCACTTAATGTCTTATAGTACTTGGAGGTCAAGCCGTCTGGCCCTGGAGATTTGCCCAATTTCAAGTTCTGAATGGCATGTTCAATCTCTTGTCGTGTTATTTTGCTGTTCAGGAGTAATCTATTTTCTTGTGACAATTTTTTCAATCCGTTTTTCCTCAAAAATTGTTCAATCTCAACTTCATTCTGCGGCCCTTGAGTATATAATTTTTTAAAATATTTTTGAAAACACTTTCTAATCTCCACGGGGTTCTGTATACTTCTTCCTTCAATTTCCAAATTTGTTACTATGTTCAATTTTTGTCTCTTCTTCAACTGCCAGGCCAGCAGTTTCCCACATTTATTTGCCGATTCAAACGTTTTTTGTTTCATTGATTTAATCTTCCATTCTATTTCCTGGTTTATCAGTTTTGAATATTGTGCTTGATGAAGTTTAATTTCTCTCAAAATCGGCTGTGACTTCGGATTGGCTCTTAGCTTCTTCTCTAGTTCTTTAATTTTCTCCAGAATCTTGTCTTTCTTTTCATTTTGTGTCCTTTTCCTTATGGCATTCTGTTGTATCAAGAACCCTCTCATCACAGCTTTGCTTGCGTCCCAAATTGTTCTTTTTTCCACCGCGGTGTTCAGGTTTATTTCAAAATAGTCCTTTATAACTTTTTGGGCCTTCTTAATGATCTCCTGATTTCTAAACAAATTGTCATTCATCTTCCATCTAAAGGAGCCGGTTGGTAATAATGTCATGTCCATTTTCAAGGCATTATGGTCGGAGCAGGTTTTTGGGCAGATTTCCACTTTCCTGACCTTAGGTGCCAGACCTCTAGTAATCCAAATTTGGTCGATTCTTGTCCAAGTCAGTTGAGCCTCAGAGAAAAATGTTCCTTCTTTTCCTAGGGGGTTCTTGATTCTCCATATGTCAATCCAGCCCATATTTTCTGTCATTTCAAAAAAGGTCTTTGGTAGTCTGCCATCTTTGGTAACTTTTTGACTTTGCGACTTATCCATGTTAGTTGATACAATCCCATTCATATCTCCCATCATTATGATGTTGTCATAGTCCAGATATTCCAGCATGCTTTCATGCAACTTCTTATAAAATTCCGATTTCCCATCATTTGGTGCATAGATTCCTAATATCAAAATTTTTTCTCCTTGATATTGTATTTCAATTGCCAAAATTCTGCCATGTTCATCTTTAAATAAAAATTTAGGTGAAAGGCTCTCTTTTGCATATATCACCACTCCTCTCTTCTTCACTATGTCTGAAGATATAAATTCTTGGCCAAGTCTCTTATTTATCAGCACTTTTCTGTGGAGCCTAGTCACGTGGGTTTCTTGCAGGCAAATAATGTCCAATTGTTCCTTTTTTAATATGTGAAAAATTTTCCTCCTTTTCTCCGGAATGTTGCAGCCATTTATATTCCAACTCAGAAGTTGCAGAGACATCCTGGATAGATCTGGTTATTTTTCTGGGGGTGGTACCTTTTTCGCTGAATCTTCAGAATCCAAGGGTGCAGGTACCTCTGGTGTTTCGAGCTCCGATGGTAATCCAAGTTTTTTATGAAGGTCCTCTCCGTATTGGTTCAGAAATTTGTCTCTGTCTTCCAATGTTCTAATTTTGATCTTCCTCCCTCTGAAAGTAAAAGATAGTCCTTGTGGAAAATCCCACCTAAAGATGATGGCGTTGCTCCTCAAAAGTCTTGCTAATTCCAAATATTCCGATCTCAAATCCAAAAGCTGTTTGGGAACGTCCTTGTATAACTCAATCCTCTTATCTAAAATGTCCAGTGACTTTCCGTAGTGTAGGCCCAAAATCTTGTCCCTCTCCTCCTTTGATCTCAGTGATATCAAACAGTCTCTGGGCTTGTCTTTTTTTGTCAGTCTTCCAAGTCTGAACGCTGATGTAATCTTAAAGTCCGTCTCTTCTAGGTTCCAGTGCTTGGACCGTGGTGCATTGGCACAGCCTGGGGGTTCGGCCACGGCAAAGTCTGGGTGCAGCCGGTCGAGCGGGGACCTGAGGCGGCAGCCCATAAGCAGTTTGGCAGGACTCCACCCTGTGGCAGCATGAGGGGTGATGTGTTGCACAAACAAATATTTGGCGACCCGCTTGTGCCAGTCTCCCCGGTCCAGGCATGCCAGTGCCTCTTTTGCCGAGCACACCATTCTCTCCGCTTGCCCTTTGCTGGATGGATGAAATGGTGCCGTTAGGGCATGGCGGATGCCCAGTGCCAAAAGGTACCGCTCAAAAGTGCCTGACGTGAACTGCGGTCCGTTATCGGAGACGAGGACATCAGGACACCCATGTGTTGCAAAGAGGCCTTGCAGCACCTGGATGTTGGCTTTGGTAGTGGTGGAGGGCATCAGGGCCTCCTCCAGCCATTTGGAATAGGCGTCCACCACTACCATAAAGGTCTGGCCATGTTTGACTGCCAGACCTCAAACTTTATTATGAATCAGCAGCATTCTGCTGGTTGAAAGACTGGCTGCTTCTTGAGAACACAGACATATTAGAATTAGAAGGGTTTAATAATGCATTTGGATGGCATGCATATATGTGGTACGAAAAGGTAAAAGTTCATAATGCATTTAAAAACCATATTGTCAGGAAAGCTTTGTTTAATGTCTGGACAAGATATAAAGACCTATTGAAAAATACGACCCCAAGGTGGTTGTCACCAATGGAGGCAAAGGCTGTGAAAAAACTCAATATGGAGGCCAGTTGGCCGAAATATTTTGAAATTTTAGAGCAAGAAGGAGACAAATTAAAATTGCAGAGTTACGAGAAATTAAAAGATAAAGTGCAAGATTGGTTACATTATTTTCAAATAAGAGAGATTTATAATCTGGATTAAAAAATTGGCTTCCAGGTGGAGAAATCAAAATTGGAAACGGAACTGCTAGATCCAAAAGCTAAAATATTATCAAGAATGTATAACTTGCTGTTAGAATGGAACACGCAGGATGAAATGGTTAAGTCAGCTATGATTAAATGGGCACAAGACATTGGACATAACATTATGGCGGCGGACTGGGAGCAGTTGTGGACCACCGGTATGAAATTTACGGCATGCAGCTGGTGGTAGAATCGTGGTGGGTACTGCTTGCTGTACCGTGTCTGCATTGTCTTCAGGTTTCCAGGACAGGGCATCCACCTTCTGGTTTTGGGAGCTAGGGATGTAGCGGATCCGGAACTGGAACCGGGAAAAGAACAACGCCCACCGGATCTGCCTTTGGTTCAGCTTGCGGGTGGTCTGGAGGTACTCCAGGTTCCGGTGGTCGGTTCTCACCTCCACCGGGTGTCGTGCCCCCTCAAGATGGTGGCGCCAGACCTCAAAGGCCACCTTGATGGCCAGTAGTTCCCGCTCCCATACAGTATAGTTACGCTCCGCTGGAAGGAGCTGACGGGAATAGAAGGCACAGGGTAAGAGTGGCGCTTCAGGTCCATACTGCTGAGACAAGACGGCACCGAGAGCCATACTGGAGGCGTCGGTCTCCACCACAAAGGGTCGAGAGGGGTCAGGATGTTGCAAGATCGGCGCTCTCTGGAAACAGGCCTTCAACCCCTGAAACGCCTCCTCTGCCTCCTTGTCCCAGGAAAACGGCGTCTTGAGGCGCAGTAGCCGGGTCAACGGGGTGGTGCGATGAGCATAATCTGCAATGAAGGTCCGGTAATAGTTGGCGAACCCCAGGAAACGCTGTAGGTCCTTGCGGTTCCGAGGTGCCGCCCATTCCCGAACCGCTGCCACCTTCCCAGGATCCATCTGCACCCCATCTGGAGAGAGTCGGTGACCAAGGAAGTCCACTAACCGCTGATGGAACTCGCACTTGCTGAGCTTTGCATACAGGTGGTGCTCCCGCAAGCGCTGCAGCACGGTCCAGACATGACCCTCATGGCGAGCCGGGTCACGGGAGAAAACCAAAATGTCATTCAAGTACACCACCACGTACTTGTCTAGCAAGTCCTGGAACACGTGGTTGATGTACCGTTGGAACACAGCGGGCGCGTTGCATAATCCGAAGGGCATAACCAGGTATTCGAACTGCCCGTACCGGGTCCCGAATGCTGTCTTCCACTCATCCCCGGCTCGAATCTGAATTAAATTGTGGGCCCCCGGATGTCTAGCTTGGTGAACACCTGCGCCCCTTGCACCCGCTCCAGCAACTCCGAAATAAGGGGCAAGGGGTACCGATCTGGGACGGTAATTTTGTTCAGGGCCCGGTAATCATGGCAAAGGCGAAGCTCCCTACATTTCTTCTTAACGAAGAGTACTGGCGCAGCGGTGGGTGAGGTAGAAGGCCTAATGAACCCACGCTCCAGGTTCTTGCGCAGGAAGTCCTCAAAGCTTCGCGCTCTGGCTCTGTTAAAGAGTATAAGCGACTCACCGGTAGGGGCGCTCTGGGCTGGAGGTCTATGCCACAGTCAAAAGACCAATGCGGCGGCAGCTGGTCTGCCCCCCGTTCCTCGAACACGTCTTGGTAGTCCCGGTACTCGGCTGGGAGTGTAGATGCAGCCTCCTCAGTGGGGGTGGCTGCTAGCATCTCGGACTGAGCATGGGAACATGGGTCTGGGAAGTGCACAGTCCGTTTGACCCAGTCAATCTGAACATTGTGAGCCTCCAGCCAGTCCATCCCGAGTACCAGGGGGAACCGGGGCATGGAGGTAATGTCCAAAGTTCGCGTCTCCCGGTGCTGCTGGAGACACAGGACCAAGGGCTGGGTCTCCTGAGTAACGGCACCTGAATGCAGGAGCCGTCCGTCAATTGCCTCCACCTGTACCGGTTCTGGCTTGTTCTGAAGTGGCACCTGATGATGGGCAGCAAAAGCAGCGTCCATATAGGAGCGGGTTGCCCCTGAATCTACCAAAGCATGGGTAAGAATCCAGGGCCCACCTGGAGGGTATAGACGAGGGAAGACCAGTACACCCAAACCAAAATCAGGGAGATCCGAAATGCAGAAGAAAATCAGGGGGGGTTGAGGTAAAGAAGGGTGCGTTGTACATACCCGAGGGGGACTTGAGGAGAAGAATACTGAAACAACTTCATGACAACCCCACAGCGGGACATTTCGGTCAACACAAAACAATGCTACTTGTCACCAGGCAGTTCTGGTGGCCAAGGGTGAGGGATGATGTGAAGGAATACGTACGGGGGTGCGAGCGCTGCCAGCAAGCTAAGGGGGAGAGGGCAGCACCCGCGGGGTTACTGGAGCCTTTACCCACACCAGAGAAACCATGGGAGGTGGTATCAATTGATTTTATGACCGATTTACCCAAGACCAGGGGGAAAACGGCAGTAATGGTGGTAGCTGACTTGATGACCAAAATGTGCCATTTTATTGCTTGCTCGCATGCAGTGACAGCAGAGGAAACAGCCAGGCTGTTTGTAGAGCATGTTTTCAGGTTGCATGACGCCCCCTTGAGGGTTTTATCCGACAGAGGCAGGCAATTTACTTCCAGATTCTGGAGGAAGCTGATGAGCCTGCTGGACGTCGAGGTGAGCTTCTCGACGGCCAGACACCCAGAGACCAACGGACAAGCAGAAAGAGCTAATAGCATACTTCAACAGTACCTACGCTGCTACGTCAACGAAAGAGAAAACGATTGGGTGGACAAACTAGCGCTGGCTGAATTTGCATACAATAACGCGGAACATGTGTCCACTGGGATGAGTCCATTCATGGCCAATTACGGGTGTCATCCCAGGGCCTTCCCAGAGGAGGGGGAGGGAAGGTGGAGTGTACCGGCGGCCAAACAATTTGTGGAAGAAATGGAGGCTTTACACCAACAACTTAAGATTAACCTGGAAAGGGCAAAAGAAGCATACAAAAGGCAGGCTGACAAGCACCGCAGAGAAGGGGAAACTATAAGAGTGGGGGACCAGGTGTGGTTGTCTACCCAAGGGTTACTGTTCAAAGGGGGGTGTAAGAAATTATGGCCAAGGCGATTGGGACCTTTCGAGGTAACCCAACAGGTGAATCCAGTGACCTTTAGACTCAAATTGCCCTCCAACATGAAACTGCACCCGGTGTTCCACAGGTCCTTACTCTCACCGTTCAGGGAGGGGAGGGAATTTCTGGGTCAACAAAGAGAAACACCCCTGCATCCACAGATGGAGGAAAGGGAACTCAGTGGTCATGCAGCTGAAATTCTCGATTCAAGGTGGAGAGGGAGGCGAGTGGAATATTTGGTGGCTTGGGAGGGGGAGTCAGAATCGGAAAACACATGGGTTCCAGCAGAAGAGATTAGGGATGAGTATCTGCAGGAGGAATTTCATCGCAGGTTCCCTAGGAAGCCCAAACCACTAGGGAGGTTCTGGGTGGAGCATTTTGGTCCCACGGATGATGAAGAAGAGTTTGTGGGATTTCCCGCCTCCGAAGAGGAGGAAGGGGAGTTATCCGAGGGAGAGGAATCCGACCGGGGAGATTGGGGAGCGAGAAGAGACAGCAGCAGGTGGAGAGCGGTGTTTGAATCATCAGAGGGAGGGGATAGCTCCTTCCAGGGGTTCCCTGCGTCACCGTCAGAGGAACGGACGGGGGAGGGGGAGGGCCCTGGGAGGGAGGTGGATGTCAGGGAACTGACATCGGAGCCGAGTGGAGAGGTAAGGCTCCCTAATGATGCCGGAGAGGGAACCAGCAAGGAGAGAGAGAGAGCTTCCGCTGGGAAGGAAACCAAGGTGACACCAGGAAGAAAGGAGAGGCTGGGAGTACTTCGGAGGGGAGGCTCCGAGACTCTTCCAGTGAGATCAGTGAGGAGAGTGCAGGACCACCACTTGTCACGCCCACTCTGCACAGAAGGCTTCCGCGCAGAGAAGCGAGGAGGAGACTGGCTGTTAAGGAATTCTTATGTTGGAAGAAGTTTAGGAAACGCCCACTGACGGATTCTGCCAGTGACTGAGACAGTCGCGCTGTTAGGGTTGTCAAACCGGGGAAAGGTCCAGCTATACAACCAGCTCGGAGCAGTTTGGAATTTACGCACAAGCAACCCCAATTCCCATTACACGCGTCTTCCACAAACACTGGAAGAGGGCAACAGCTGAGGGCGTCAGCATGGCCCGGGTGATGGACGAGCTGGTAGTGGTAGGCAGCCAGGAAAACAGTCCATCACAGCATGCACGGTGAGTTGATTGGTGGAGTTGGTCGATCACCAGCGAGAAGGCTTGTGGTCGGTGATGAGTTTAAAAGTACTGCCATAGAGGTATTCATGGAACCTCTTCATTCCAGCCACTAGTGCCAGTGCCTCCTTGTCAAGCTGACTGTAATTCTGTTCGGTCGGAGAGAGCATCCTGGAAAAGTAGGCAAGTGGTGCTTCTCTTCCATCCTAAAAACAGTGACTGAGGACAGCGCCGATTCCAAAAGGTGAGGTGTCACAGGCAAGGACCAGCGGCCTGGCTTCACTGTACTTTACCAGCACACTGTCCAATGAAAGGAGAGCCTTGACCGCGTTGAAGGCCGCCATCTCCCAATGACCCCAGGACCAAGGTGTCTTCGTGCTGAGGAGTTGGTGAAGAGGCTTGGCTACCGTCGCTTTGTGGGGCAGGAACATGTTACAAAAGTTCAGCAGTCCTAGAATGCCTGCAACTCTGTCTTGTTCTTTGGGATGGGGGCCTGCTGGATAGCGCGGATCTTGGATGTCGTCGGGTGAAGGCCAGAGGCATCAATAAGATAGTCCAGGAAATCCACCTGTGGAACGGCGATCTGGCACGTCTCCCTCTTTACTTTGAGCCCAGCCTCCTGGAACCTGGTCAGCATGGCGCAGAGGTGCTCGAACAGCTGCTGGTGTGAATCTGTGGACACCAAGATGTCGTCGAAATACAGCACCATGCCCGGAGGTCCTTGCAGGAGATGCTCTATAAGGCTTTGGAAGATGCCAGGAGCCACACTCATCCCGAACTGCAAACGGTGGCAACGGAATGCCCCTCGGTGGGTGGTGATCGTCTGGGCTTCAGCGGTGGCATCGTCAACGGGCAGTTGTTGATAGGCTTGGGCAAGGTCCAGCTTAGCGAAGACCTTACCCTCACCCAGGGAATGCAGCAGGTGTTGGACAACTGGAACTGGGTAAGCATGCTGCTGAAGTGCCTTGTTGATCATGCACTTGTAGTCGGTGCAGATTCTCACCGACCCGTCCGGCTTGACAGGTGTGACAATGGGCGTTTCCCACAGCATGGTCAACCAGCTCCAAAACTCCTTGGCTAATCAGCTTGTCCAGTTGTTCATCCACCTTAGCTTTGAGAGCCAACGGAACCCGGCATGGCTTTAGCTTGATGGGGGTGACTTGTGGATCAAGGCTAAAGGAGATGGGCGTACCTGTATATTGACCCAAAGTGCAGCACAGTGGCAATTGGTGAGAGTAAACAGCTTTCCTTGGCAGACTGAAGACTTGGACTTGCAAGTCGGTGAAGAGAGGGTGTCGGACGGAGCCGATCGGCAGACCTTAACGATGTAGCCCCTTCTGGAACATTTCCGACAGATGGCGTCTCTAAATCGACACTTGGCACAGAAATGGTTGCCTCCACAGCCAGCACATTCCGATTGGCCCTTGGACTTCCTGGGCTCCCACTTTGTCTGGTGCACGTCATCATCTTCACTGGAGGATGCCTCATCACTGCTGGCCTCTTCATGGTGCACTGGAACTGGCTTCCTAGCAAGACGCGGGCTTGCTTCAGCGGCTTCCGAGGCCACGTCCTCCTCAATGGCTTTCCGCAGCGTGAGGTCTGGCTTGGCAAGGAGACGCCATTGCAGACGGATGTCCCAGAACCCGCAGACGATTTGATCCATCAGTGCATCCTCTAAGTCTGGGAACTCGCAGTGGATTGCAGCCTGTCGGAGGGCAGCAGTGTAGTTGTTAATTGACTCCCCCTTTGCCTGGTTGTGGTGGTAGAATGCATGGCGGGCAGCAATCTTGGATGGCTTTGGCGCGTAGTGGTTGCGGAGCTTCTCTTGAATTGTGTCCCACGGCACTGCCTGGACTGCTAGAGGTGCAACCAATGCTCGGGCCGTCTCAAACACCTCAGGCCCACAGAGGCTGAGGAATAGGCCCCGTTTATGCTCCTGTGATACTTCTGTCAGTTTGTTGGCTTGGAGGTAGCAGTCGAACCGAGCGAGGTAGGAGTCCCATGATTCAGAGGCTGGGGCAAATGGTGTGGGAATGTTCAGGGATGCAGGAGAGGATATATTGTCTGATTATATCCTTATCCAACTTGTGTTAACAAGTTCCCAATATCAGCAGAGTAAAACATCCCTCTTTATTTTAAGTTTGCAACGGCAGCGTTTGCTCAGGCTCGCTAAAGCCTCTATAATAACTATACTGGTAATTTCCCCTTATTCCCTCATAAAATAAAGTAGACAACACAGTCTCTTACAAAAGTATAAAAAGAGTTTACTCACATTCTGTTCACAATCAGATCCCAGAAGGCAGACTTAGGCTTAGTGAAATAACATACACTTGGAATCTATCTCTCAAGAAGACAGTCCCTTTGTCCTCTCTTGGCTGGGAGCCAAGAGGGCATCTTCACTCAGTAGATGTTGCTTCTTCGATGCATGTGGTGAAAGAGAGATGGAAGAGATGGAAAAGAGAGATGGCTGCCCTGCCCTGTGCTTTTATCATTACCTGCACAGGTGAGGCCACACCCACCTCTAGTCACATGTAGAAGAAGTCTGTCCCAGTACAGAGGGAAACAGGAAGATTAACTGCTAGCTGGACAAACATCCCTCTGCATGTCTAAACATGTTCACTCTAGGAATGTTGTACTTGACTGCTCTTGTGTTTCACATCCCACAAACGGCGGTAGAGGCACAAGTGAAGCCATGGTTCCGATCCCGGCGTGGAGGGAGATGGATGGAACACAGTGCTCTAGCCAGAACGGTCAGCTCTGAACTGGTTCTGTTCAGTGATTTCGCTCAGTGTTTCAGCTGAGTGATTCAGCTCAGTTCAGAGGGTAGCCACACCTGGCTGTGCTCTGATGTCCATCAATCCCATCCTTGTCGCCAGTATTAAGTTGTGGGTGAACATATCAGACGACACAGCAATTCTTCAAACAGCTCTTGTTTATTCACAGGCCAGAACAGAACTGAGCTGAAGGGTTCAGCCAGCCTGCTTATATAGAGCTCCACTACAATGCAACAGTAACCACTTTCTGTAACTATCCAATCACTGAACATCACTTTCAATCCCTTATTTGCATATGTGGACCTGAGTGAAAACTATGTACAGTATCCCCCTGCGGGCCCAGAGTGAGAACCTCAGTACATAACAGTTGGGTCCCTTCCAACTCTACAATTCTACGTTTGGAGTAATTTTAGGTTCCATGTAAGGCGAAGAAATGCTTTTTGAGAGTCTAATCCCTAGTAGAAAGTGTCCTTCCATTGCAATCCTAATATTTTCCTAAGGTTCTGTTACCTATCTAGGGTGATTGGTAAATTAGTAGTTATTTTTTAGACATTGGTTGAAGGGTTTCTGCATGTATATCTGAAGACTTTAACAGTTGTTACATGTTTGTTCTGGGTCCTCCTTACAAGGGGAGGGAATTCTGTTGCAACAGAAAGTAAAGACCTTCCTTGCTTTCCAACCCCAGTTCTCTGCATCTAATTTCCTTATTCTCTCTGTCACCCCAACCCCACCCTGGGAGAAGCAGCACACTTACAGATCAGAGCAGCCACATGGGGAGAGCCAAGGAGCCCTGGACGGACGGAGAGAGCCAGCCACCTGCAGCCAAGTAGCACAGAGTCCACAGGAGGGAGTCAGAAAAGCCCCAAGTGAAAGTGCTTTGGAGTGATGGAGGGGGGACAGGCAGCCCAGGCTCATTGCAGATTTCCTGGGAGGCTAAGAGCTTCAGTGGCACCCTCTGGAGGCTTCTCCCTGGGGCAAAATTCCCAGCTAACCCATCTTCATTTTGCCATCATTTATTCCAGGTCTGTGGCCAGCTTTGACTTCTGAGCTTCACCTTCTCAGCTCTTGGTGTCCAGCTCCTGATCGTCGACAGCTGCCCAAACACTACCAGCTAGAAAGGGCAGCTACTGAGAGACAGGAGAGATCAATGTGTCTCTACAATGCAGAAGTGGATAAAATAACTATTTGGAAATCTCCAATAAGATGGATACATTAAGCCTGTAGTCTTCAGCCTTTTCAGATCTAGGGCCCACCTTTAACCCCAAAATATAACATGAGACTAACTTTTATTACTTTTTGTTTCTCTTCCCCCCTCCATCTCTTACAAAACATCCAACAGGTGTTGCCCACTGTATGATTGTCACTTGATTCAGGACAAAGGAAAGCAGTCATTTACATAGCACATAGTTAAACTATGGAACTTGTCCCTCACAAGATGCCGAGGGCCATCAACTCAGATGGCTTTAAAAGAAGATTAGACAGTTCCTGGAGGATAAGGCTATCAATACCCACTAGACAAGGTGGCTATGTTCTACTTGCACTGTCTGTCACAGGCAGTCAGTGGCAGAGGAATAGGATGGGGGGCGTGCTGCTCCGGGTGCCATCTTTGAGGGGAATGACAAGGCACCCCGCGGGGCTCGCACCATTGCCATCGCACCACCACGTGCAGAGGATCCTTGCTGCTGCTGCAGCTGTGAGTGGCACAGTCAGCAAACCGCCTGGTGACACGTGCACCGTACGTAGCAGCGTCGTGTATGTGCTGTATGTAGCAGCGCTGCGCATGTGCCGCCAAATGGTTTGCCCCACCCCCAACACCCCGTCCCAGGTGCCGGTTAGCCTTCCTTCGCCCCTGCAGGCAGTATGCCTCCAAATGCCAGTTTCTGGGAATCTCAGGTGGAAACAGTGTTACTGCACTTGGGTTCTGCTTGTGGGATTCCTACAAGCATCTGGTTGGCCATTTTGAGAACAGGATGCTGAACAGGATGCAACAATCTCTTCTTACATTCTTACATCACAACCCACTCGATAGAATCATAGAATTGTAGAGTTGGAATGGACCCCAAATATCATCTTTGTAAAGATCAGGGTTGGCTCACATTAGACTACAACTCCCATCTGCCCCAGCCAGAATGACCAGCCAGAATGAATGGTAGACGTTATAGTCTAACAACATCTGGAGGGCCATGAGTTCCTCACCCTTGATGTATGGAAATTTCAGAAAATAAAGAGCCTGAATTTTATTAATGGCTGGAAGGGGGGAGCATCAGAAAATGGCTGAATGTAATGCAGGGTAGTTTCATCTTATTTCATTATCTTCCTTGCTTTATCAGGAGCTTCTTAATATAGTTCACAATTAAAATGTTATTTTACAAACACAAGTTCCATTTTATTATTTTAAAAAACGGCAACAACAGGATTTTAAACCATTATGGAATACAGGCAATAGATAACACACTCACGTAGAACCCAGCTTCAATGACCGACTACAGCAGGAAGCCATTTACTGCACATTAAAGAAATAAGACCACCTTATAATAACATTGCAATGTCATAATAGCACATTCCCAAATGCCTTCCTAAAGATGCAGCTTTTTACTGGTGTGTGAGTAAAGACTACTGGAAACAGCCCAAAAATTGGTACATGGGAGGCTTCAAAAGGTTTCTGCACAAGTTTCTCAACCCACAGATGTTACAACACTCATCATCCTGAAAATCAGCCATAATGCTTGCTTTGCACTGATGGAACTTGGAGTCCAGCAGCAGTTGGAACATCAACCCCCCCCCCCCCAGCTTAGATCAGTGCCAGTGAGCCTTTTTTCAGCCTGAAGACAGAAATCCTTCATAGACAAGTTTCAGAGGACCACATGACAGTAGTGGGACGGGTCAGAAGCAACAGATCTGGCTACATTCCCTCTGGTCCTCTCATGGAGAAAGCACACAAAGAAGGGCATCATATGATGATCTCAGGGTCCAGGTCAGTTCATATGGGCAGAGGTGATCCTTGAGATATTTCAGTCCTGAGCCATTTAAGGCTTTATGGGTCAAAACCAGCGCTTTGAACTGGGCCTAGAAACTAATTGGCAACCAGTACAGTCAGGTCAGGATTGGTGTAATATGCTCAAATTGTCATGCCTTGCATGGCAGCTGAATTCTGCATCAGCTGAAGTTTCTGAACAGTCTTCAGAACATGTTGCAGCAATCTAACCTAGGGGTTACCAGAGCATAGGCAACTGAAGTTAGACTACCCCTGACCATATAGGGGCACAGCTAGGCCACCAGGCAAAGCTGATAGATGGCACCTGAGCCTCAGGTGACAGCAAAGGATCCAGAAGGACCCCTGAGCTATATACAGGCTCCTTCAGAGAAAGTGTAACCCCATCAAGAGCAGGCAACCACCCAGCCATCCAGTCTAGAGAACCTCTTCCTAACAGTGCTTCTGTCTTATCGGGAATGAGCTTCACTTTGTTGGCTCTCATCCAGTCCATGACGGAGGCAAGACACTAGCCCAGCATTTCCACTGCCTCACCTGCAGATGTAAAGGAGACGTAAAGCTGCATGTCATCAGAATATTGCTGACAACATGTAGATGTTAAACAGCATAGGGAATCCAGCTGAACCCGTGGAACCCCACGCTGAAGGCTCCACAAGGCTGATGAGCAATCCTCAAGCATCACCCTCTTGAAACATCTATCTAAGTAGGACGAGAGCCACTGCAAAGTAGTGTCCCCTACCCCAACTCAGTCATGTGCACTTTTGAACATATGCAGCTTTCTGATGTAGCTGATAACAAAAATGGTTTGAAGGAGTGTAGTTCAGTGATAGAACACCTGCTTGGCATGCAAAAGGTCCTGGGTTCAGTCCCTAGCATCTATGAGCTGGGGAGTCCCCTGTCTGAATCCCTGAAAAAAACCATTGGTACTCAGTGCAAGCAAGACTGAGCTTGATGGCTCAGTATAAGGCAACTTTCTATGTACCTTTCTAGATGAACCATAGCTCGTGGTACGTAGATCATCCACCTTGCAGGCAGAAAGACTCCTATTCAGTCCCTGACATCTCCCCAGCTAGAGCTGGGAATGCCTGGAACTCTGAAGAGTCACTGCCAATCAGAGTAGATGACAGTGAGCTGGATGTACTAATGGACTGACTCGGTATATAAGACAGTGTTTTATGTTTCCATTTTTCCAATGCTCTTGCAGCACTTCTCTTACTCTCTCGCTCACTTTCAAGCCCCATAGTAACAGAGAAACAATCCTCAGCTGAAATTATACGCAAATTGAGCCTGCCTTGTTATTTATTTCAACACACCTCCCACAGTGTCTCTTTGTGCAATGTCAAGCAACACATTGTCGATATGCTGGAATGGCTTTCTTTCCCTTTTGCTTCCTTTAAATTAAAACCTAATTACGAAGAGATGCTAGGATTGGGGGCAGGGGGAGGGAGACGGAAGAGTTCCCGCAGCTCAAATCCTCGCTCAACATTATTAGTCCTTTTACTGGCCATCACCAACTAATTAAAGCTTGTCAGTTCCATTTACCCAGGCAGAGAAGTCCAGGCATAGAAACCTTTTACAGGCTTTTATGGCTGCAAGAAAACAAGTGTTTGCCTACCCAGCAAAGAACAGAGGGGCATATTTCATGGACTTGGCAATGCTTAAGAAAGAGTCAGTCATCAAAGACTGGGGTGAAGTCAAACAGAAAAGGGCCAACCTCCAGATACATTCCCAGAAGTTCGACCCTTGGTGGGCTATTATAATTGATTTGGCAGTTTCTACCTCAAAATCAAAAATGCAACCAAGGAAGGGAAAATAAATCAAGTTTGGTTCACATTTTAATGCAAACCTGTGTAATTCACACTTTCTGAAACAATATGCATAATGCAACACAAGTAGCCTTCAAAGTCACAGTTCTCTGAATTTTGCAATGCAGTTCTCCAACAGAACAATATGTACAGAATATGTACACTATCTCCTTTCCCCCCAGTCAGCAAACTCTGGTCGTGAAGTCTAACAAAGCTACATACCAGAAAAACACATTAAGTGTAAGTGAAACCTTTAATTATTTACATCTGAGGGAAATTGGGGGGGGGGGGGAGATCAGATATTATGGACTGGCAGACCAGGATGGTTGGATAAATGTTAAACTATTTAACACTCAATTTCTCTCCCCCCCCCCCCCCGCCCCAGTTCACTTGACACAATCATAGACACTAGCAGAGGAAGAGGAGTGCAGGGGGAGTGGATCACCCCCAGCAGCATGATCCCGGTGGGGTGCCGTCATGGCTGCCCCCCCACGCTTGGCACCACGCCCCCGCAGGCAGCGCGCCACACCCCCGGCACGCACGCACGCCAGACCCACCCCTGCCTGCTCTCCACCCCCCGGTGCTGGAGCATGAAGCTCCGCCACTGATCATAGACTCATAGAATTCATAGAACGATAGAGTTTGTTCCATGGGTCATCTAATCCACCCCCTGCAATGCAGGAATCGCAGCTAAAGAATCCCCGACATATTGTCACTCAGCTCCTGTCTGAAAACCTCCAACAAAAGACAGTCCACCCCCTTCCAAGGAATCTCCCTGCAACAATGTACAGGGCAACTCCTGCTGGCCCCCATCCAAAAATGCTATGGCCGGCCTATATAAGCAAGGCTCAAGCCCTAAAACAAGGGGGGCACCTTCTTCTTCTTTTTGAGCCTAAGGGCTGCATTCCCTTCTGAGGGTCACATGCCAGTGGGGACAAGGCAAGAGTCAAAAGTGAGGGGAGCAAAACATGTGTTTTTATTTATTTGTGATTAAATTGATTAGTTACTTATCACCCAAAGGATTTCCAAGTAACTTACATTGCAAAAATATATATGCATAAATACCTTAAACCACAGGAGGGTTTAATGTCTTGCTCCATCCCCCTCCTTGTATTTCGTATATGTGAGGACTTCTGCTGGAGCAAGTCATCAGTGCAGAGCTCTCCAAGATCCTGCTGATCCAGGTAGACCCTTCCAGTATAACTGATTTCCCCCACATACCTTGTGATTGCTCCATGGGCTCTCACTTGTAGGGAGAGTGTAATGCCTGACAAAGATGTCTCAGACCCCCTGAACTGCACTCTTGTTTCAATAGTCACTTCACTCCTTCCTGCCTCTTAAAGTAACAGGCGCCCATCAACCCCAGTGCCCCGTGATTCTGTATGCATCTTCATCTGTCAGCAAATTCCCTCCAATAACTTATATTAGCCAGGGAACTGTCCCTAGAGATAAGGCTTGATGGATGCAAATTGGACATTAGATATGAAAGCATATTAAGAGAGAGAGAGAGAGAGAGAGAGAGAGAGAGAGAGAGAGAGAGAGAGGGAGTAAAAACTCAGCCGCAGACCATATTAATCTTCTCAGATATTCCACCTTTGGCATTATAACCATTGTACTTAAACAGGAAATAATGGAAAGGACAATTGGAACAGGAGAATACTGCCGTGTCCTTGGCCAGAAGCCCACAGGACAGTGAGGCAGATCAGCAGGTTTTGGAGGATAAGGCTGGAGGATATAGCCATGCTATAATTTTACTATTACAGTGGTACCTCAGGTTAAGTACTTAATTCATTCCGGAGGTCCGTACTTAACCTGAAACTGTTCTTAACCTGAAACACTACATTAGCTAATGGGGCCTCCTGCTGCTGCCGCACTGCTGGAGCATGATTTCTGTTCTCATTCTGAAGCAAAATTCTTAACCTGAAGCACTATTTCTGGGTTAGCAAAGTCTGTAACCTGAAGCATATGTAACCTGAAGCGTATGTAACCCGAGGTACCACTGTAGTAGTAGTATTATTATTATTATTATTATTATTATTATTATTATTATTATATACCCAGTTATCAAGAATGCAGTTCCCTGGCCACCATTGCCAGAAACACTCCATCCCCACATACCATCACTGCTGTTTCATCAGTTTATATCCTACATAAGGGCTACACATTGCTGAGAAGAGACCTACTAGATCAGAACAAAGGCCCACCTGGCCAATGTTCTTGTTTGCATGGTGGCCAGCCCGATGCCTATGGGAAGGCTGCAAACAGGATAAACAATGCTTCATCCTCATGCCACGTATGGCTCTCCAGAAGTAGGTGGCCTCAGCTCCCATCATGCCTGACCATTGGCTTTGTTGGCTGGGGCCTGTGGGAGCTGGAGTCTAACAACATCTGGAAGGCTGCAGATTCCCCATTGCTCCATTTCTGAATCCAAGTCTACAATGGTTCCTCCCAAGCCTCTTTACAACCCTCCTTTACCACTCTGAGCACAGCTTTCCCCCTGGATCACTTCCACAGGCATAAAGGAACTGTATCAAAGCTGAATTGTTCTTCCCACTGTTTACTTGGATTACCCTGCTGTGTGCCTCCCACTCTTCCTTTCACTTTGCAAGCCTGCAATGAGACAAGCGGCCCATGAGTTAATTAAACGACATCTTTTCTTGTAAAAGGAGATCGAAGACATTATGCATGAGAACACAGCAAAGCCCAGGACTTGGAAATAGTATTCTATATCATTAACATTCATCTGTGGCACATCCTCATTCCATTTTAATGCTCTGCGTGTAGAGATTTGATGAAGGGAGAGCAGCCAAGTAGTCAGCTTTGGCAGAGTCACGTGGGCTTGGCCTGCAGAGACAGATATATGATGTGTGCTAATATTGCTGTATGTATTCTGCTCCATCACTGTTGGGAAGCCTCTATATAGAGAGCAAGTAGGCTAGTGCATATGGCTTCAGAGAAGCAAAATATCTGGTCTGCTTTTCTACATCTGTCTTCCTGATCCTGGTGCTCTCCAGATGTTGCTGGACTACAAGTCTCAACATTCCTGACAATGGGCTGGCTGGGGCTAATAGAAGATGGAGTCTATCAACATCTGGTAGGCATCAGCAGTGGGGGTTTTTCTAGATCAAAAGGTGCCGGAACGCGTCTCCCTCAGAATACCCACTCCAGAGCCCAAAGAGGATATTTTGGGGGAGGGGAGGGGGTCTCCTCAGCTAGGTGATGGTGGTTTTCTGCCCCTTGGCTTAATGAGCTCCTCTCCCCCTGCCTCAGCATGGGGACTTGGTCAGCTGAGGTGCGGCTTTCCCACCTGTCAGCTGTTAGCTGGGAGGCTGAAGGGCCTCTGCAAAGACCTGCTGCATCTCCAACTCGACTGTGCCTCTCTGGAGCCCATAGAGGGTGTCCATTGGGCTCTGGGGAGGGTTGTCATTGTGAGCTGGAGGCATAGTGGGGCTTTGCTGAGGCTGATCAGGTCCCCCCCCCCCACTTCCAGGGCCCAGCTGAGAGGTGCCAAACCACCATTCTGGTGTTTTCGGGCTGAAGAAAGCCCTGGGCATCAGGCTGGGGAAGGCAGCTCTAGATGGAGGCTAGACAGTATGGACCTGAAAGAGCAGAGGAAGCAGGCAGAGCAATCAGAATAGCTTTTTCTTTAGGTTGCACTAACATCCCATTAGCAGGTGGGAGCCAGGTGACAGGAGGAAGTAACCAGAACCCTCCATTCCACAGTGGCCAACCAGATGCCCACAAGCAGAAGATGATGGCCATAGTGTGCCTTCTCGGTCCAATGTATGCCAATCACAGACAGGGATGGCCACCAACTTGAATGACTTTAGAGGCAATTTAGTCAAATGCACAGAGCACTGCTGGCCATGAGAGCCATGCACTAGACTACCTCCAGCTGCATAGTATGCCTTTGAACACCAGTTGCTGGGAATCAGAGGTGCCCCCAGGTCTTGCTTGCAGGCTTCCCAGAGGCATCTGGTTGGCCACTGTGAGCATAGGATGCCAGGCTAGATGGGCCTTAGACCTGATCGAGCAAAGCTCTTCCTTTGCTTTTATAATGCTGAATGTGTCAATTCCTTATAGGCAACATGACTGACATCCATTAATAGACCTCTCCTCCTGTTGTTGCTCCATCATCACCATCAATACATCTAATGCCCCTCTTTAAAGACATCCTAGGTCGTCACATTCTTCCCCCCAATTTTTTTTATTGATTTTCAAAAAATTAAAAACACACTAACAAATAAACAGACAAACATAAATCATAACCTTATTGAAACTAATCTTCTTAACATTGTTAAGTGACTTCCTCGTATCCCCCTAGTTGGTGCATATCATTTTAACGGTTTTCCAAATCAAGATTCTTATAATCTTAACTTAATCACTTAACATCACTCTTTCTTCCCAATTCAGCATTAAACATAATAATTCATCACATTACTTATTTAAATCCTAAGCCTAACTGGTAATTGCAAGCTTTTTCCAATTAATTTAACTTAACGTATTTAACTAAATAGTCATTAAATTTCGTCCATTCTTCCTGATACTCCTCTTCATTCTGCTCGTGGACTCTTCCGGTCAGGTCGGCTAGCTGCAAAAAGTCCATCATCTTCATCTGCCATTCTTCCACAGTTGGTAGTTCTTGCGTTTTTCACTTCTTAGCTAGTAAGATTTGAGCGGCAGTTGTGGCATACAAAAATAATTTAACATCTTTCTTTGGCAATTCCAAACCTGTTATTCCAAGAAGAAAGGCCTCTGGTTTCTTTATGAATGTATATTTCAACATTTTTTTCAATTCATTATAAATCTTTTCCCAGAAGTCTTTCACCTTGGGGCAGGTCTACCACATGTGATAAAAAGTTCCTTCTTTTTCTTTACATTTCCAACATAGGTTATTGCAATTATGATAAATCTTTGCTTGTTTAACAGGAGTCAAATACCAGCTATACATCATTTTCATCATATTTTCCTTTAACATTGTACATGCAGTGAACTTGACCCCTCTCTTCCACAATCTTTCCCAATCCTCAAACATTATGTTATGTCCTACATCTCTTGCCCAATCTATCATCACTGATTTAACTTGTTTATCCTTTTTATGCCACTCAAAAAGTAACTTATACATTTTAGACAGATTTTTAACTTTAGTGTCCACCAACTCCGTCTCAAACTTAAATTTTTCAGAGGCAAACTGTTTTTCTTATCTAATTTGTACAATCCATTAATCTGGTGATAATGTAACCAATTTAACTTATCTTTAACTTGATCAAATGGTTTTAGTTTATAACCTTCTTTACCCTCCAGTAACAAATCTGAATATCTCAACCATTTGGTATCCATATTTAACTTTTTCTGGGCCTTTGCCTCCATTGGTGAAAGCCATCTGGGCATCTTCCTCCCCCCCCCCAATATTTTTTATTAAATTTCCTTTTAACAAGCCAACCATATCATATCATATTAATTGTTCCAAATTATGCCAATACATATCACAAAATCGAAATATTTAACCAAATTTTAATTTTTTGTGGGGGGTACCCATGCTTCGAGTTCGGTAGGGGTCCAATCATCTTATATTTCTGCTGCTTTGGTATTCACAAGTCCCATCTTCCCATCTCCTTGTTGTATCTTTTTTTCTTCTTAGTAACCTCCGAGTTGTTTCCACAAGTGAGTTGAAAGGAACAACGTTGTTTATATTCCTGTGTGAACTTTGTAATGCTCTCCCATAATTCATCTCAATGCAGATCCAAAAATCCAAAAGTCCTGTTCAAGCGGCCTTCGCCATTTTAGTCAGTTCCAATGAAATACAGTCTAGGCGTCCACTCCTTAATTTTCCCAGACCCGTTGCACATAAATCAGCTTTTCCAGGAGGGTTATTGCCCTTTCAAATTTATGATCCAAACCTGATAACCAAACAGTGGTTCACCCCCCCCTTTGACTGTAGGTCTCGCAACAAGGTCTGTCTCATAATGGCGGATCACTGTAATAACTATGCCACCACAAGAAAGCCTCTCTTCTTTCCAGATCTTTCACAAAATAAAACCTTTTGTTAGTATTCCCCCCCCCCCAGTTTATTTTCCAGTCTCACTTGCTATCAGTCATTGTGACAGTTCTTCTGGGGGGGTTGTTAGGTAAATCATAATGAAAAAGAAAGAAAGTTTTCCCCCTCCTTTCCATTCCATTCAACATACCGACATGGCTGTGATTCTTTGATGAGTCTTCTCTTCATTCCGTCCCATCATTCTTATCTTCTCAGTGGTAGATTTATTTAGCAGATAATACAGCCCTGACTTCGATCAAAACATGTGCATTTACTTTTCTCCATTTTTTTTCCTTTTAAGCAATGCAACTAGGTTCGCTCTTGAAAGCAGAGTCCGGGAGCTCCGAAGCTCACTCGAGGGCTTTCCGCCCAGTGCCCCTCCTTCTTTTGAACTCGGGGGTGATTTATGGGCAACCGCGGGCGAGGCAGCATCTTCCCGCCCCTGGGGAGATGAGGGAGGCTGATATACTCCCCATAATCAGCCTCTAAATTACCTCGTGCGAGCCAGAAATATGGTATTGTTGGCCATCTTCCAAGGCGCCCCTAGCGGCCCCCCATCTTCCTTTATAAAAGATCATTGTATTTTATCCAAACATTGTACAATGCTTTCCTAATTACATGATTTTTAAATGCATTATGGGCCTTTACCTTATCATACCATAAATATGCATGCCATCCAAACACATTGGCAAATCCCTCCAAATCTAATACATCAGTATCTTCTAGTTGTATCCACTCTTTAATCCAGCAAAACGCTGCTGCTTCAAAATAGATTTTCAAATCTGGCAGGGAAAATCTCCCTCTTTCTTTAGAATCCATAAGTAATTTGTATTTAATTCTGGGTTTTTCCCCTGCCAGATAAATCTAGATAGCACTTTTTGCCATTCTTTAAAACATTTCACATTGTCTATAATTGGGAGGGCTTGAAACAAAAAAAGCATCTTTGGCAGCACATTCATCTTAACCACTGAGATCCAGCCCATCAATGACAATTTTAAGTTTGACCGTATCTCCAAATCTCTCTTAATTTCATTCCATAATTTCTCATAATTATCTTTGTACAAGTTCAGATTTTTTGCAGACAGATTGACCCCCAAATTTTTAACTTTTTCCACAAATCTAGGCACGTCTTTTCTTGTAGTTGTTTTCTTCCATCATTGTCCAGATTTTTCTCTAATACTTTGGTTTTGCTCTTGTTTAACCTAAATCCCGCTACGTGTCCAAATTCCTGTATCAGCTCCAGTGCTTTTACTGCACTGGAGTCTGGGTCTTGTTATGTCAATACTAAGTCATCAGCAAAGGCTTTTAATTGATATTGTTTGTTTGTTTTTTAAAGAATATTTATTAAAGTTTTCAATAGTAATACAATAAAAATCAAAAAGAAAAAAGAAAAATAACAAAAATACAAAAATTATAATAATTAAAAACACACAGTTTCCATTACTTATTTTCCATTAACTTATTTCCCAGACCTTCTCATACCTCCCTTTTTTGTATTCCAATTCAAATTGTTAGTTCAGCAAATCCTTATCAATAAATTTTTACCTATTTCTAAACCTTTTTTTTCCATATTCTCTTAAAGCATTACAGCTGGAAACTACTTAGTTTCTATCCGACATCATTCTAACATTCATTAATTTTGCAATATTTCTGTAAATAGTCTTTAAATTTCTTCCAATCTTCTTCCGCCGACTCTTCTACCTGGTCTCGGATTCTGCCAGTCATTTCTGCCAATCCCATATAGTCCATCACCTTCATCTGCCATTCTTCCAGAGTGGGTAGAACTTGTGTCTTTCTTGCTGCTGTTGTAGCATACATAAAAAAAAGTTCTATCCTTCTTTAGCACCAATTGGCCGACCATGCCCAGGAGAAAGGCCTCTGGTTTCTTCAGGAAGGTATATTTAAATACCTTTTTCATTTCATTATAAATCATTTCCCAGAAAGCCTTAATCCTTGGGCATGTCCACCAAAGGTGAAAGAATGTACCTTCATTTTCTTTGCATTTCCAACATTTATTATCGGGCAAATGACAAATTTTTGCAAGCTTGACTGGGGTCGTGTACCACCTGTATATCATTTTCATAATATTCTCTCTTAAGGCATTACATGCCGTAAACTTCATACCTGTGGTCCATAACTGTTCCCAGTCAGCAAACATAATGTTATGTCCAACATCTTGTGCCCATTTAATCATAACAGATTTCACCGTTTCATCCTGAGTGTTCCATTTCAACAGCAAGTTATACATTAATTTATATTTCCAGTTACAGATAGGTAGCTGTGTTGGTCTGCCATAGTAAAAAAAAAAAAAAAAAAAAATCCTTCCAGTAGCACCTTAAAGACCAACTAAGTTAGTTCTTGGTATGAGCTTTCGTGTGCATGCACACTTCTTCAGATACACTGAAACAGAAGTCACCAGACCCTTCTATATAGTGAGAAGGTGGAGAGGGGTATTACTCAGAAGGGTGGTGGGAATGGGTGATTGGCAGATAGCTGTGATGAGCCTGTTGACGACTCTTAACGACTGCAATAGGTCTTACAGGAAAAAGCAAGGGGTGAGAAGGTGAAAATGGCTTTGTCATGTATAATGAGATAAGAATCCAATGTCTTTGTTCAGACCAGGTCTCTCCATGGTTTTAAGTTTGGTAATGAGTTGCAATTCAGCAGCTTCTCTTTCCAGTCTATTTCTGAAATTCCTTTGTAGTAAAACAGCTACTTTGAGATCTTGTATAGAATGTCCTGGGAGATTGAAGTGTTCTCCTACTGGTTTCTCTGTCTTGTGATTCCTGATGTCAGATTTATGTCCGTTTATTCTTTGGCGTAAGGTTTGGCCTGTTTGTCCAATATAGAGAGCTGAAGGACACTGTTGGCATTTGATGGCATACACAATGTTAGACGATGAGCGATTAAATAGTCCCAAGATGGTATGTGTGATGTTGTTGGGGCCAGTAATGGTGTTGTCCGGGTGTATGTGGCAGCAAAGTTGGCATCTGGGTTTATTGCAGGCTCTGGTGCCAGTGTCCGTGTTAAGTCTGGTTATAGTATTATTGTGGGTTAGGAGTTGTTTAAGATTGGGTGGCTGTCTGGAGGCAATGAAAGGTCTTCCTCCCAGAGCTTGAGAAAGAGAACTGTCATTGTCCAGGAGAGGTTGTAGATCTCTGATGATGCGTTGTACTGTTTTAACTTTTCTTTTTTGGATCTGTCTTGCAGCAAGTTCTCTCTGGGTATCAGTCTGGCTCTGTTGATCTGTTGTCTAACTTCATCTGCTGGGTATTTTAGTTCTAAAAAGGTTTGCTGTAGATCTCTTAGGTGAGAGTCTCTATCTGTAGAATTGGAACAGATGCGTCTGCAACGTAGTGCCTGACTATATACAATGGACTGTTTGGTATGATTGGGATGGTAGCTAGAGGCATGTAGATATGTTTGTCGGTCAGTTGGTTTACGGTATAAGGTGGTGTCTATGCGGCCATCCTGTATTTTTATAGTAGTGTCCAAAAAATGTATTTCTTGCATAGATTGATTCATTGTTAGGTTGATTGTGGGGTGAAAATCATTGAATTTCTGGTGGAAGGTGTCCAGGGTCTGTTGACCATGTGTCCAGATGATAAAAATATCGTCAATGTATCGCAGGTACAAGAGAGGTTTGAGTGGGTAGGAGTTTAGGAAACGTTCTAAATCTGCCATGAAGATGTTGGCATACTGTGGGGCCATGCGGGTGCCCATTGCTGTGCCGCTGATCTGAAGGAACAGGTCATCGCCGAATTTGAAGTTGTTGTGGGTAAGGACAAACTGGCAGAGTTTGGTGTCCACTGTGGTTTTATCTGAAATGGTGTTCCTTATAGCTTGTAAACCATCGTTGTGTGGGATGCTGGTATACAGAGATTCCACATCCATAGTAGCTAGTATAGTATTGTTAAGAAGATTATTTAAAGATTGTATTTTCCTCAGAAAATCTGTGGTGTCACGTACATAGCTGGGAGCACTGATGGCATATGGTTTCAGAACAGAGTCCATATAACCGGAGACACCCACTGTAATAGTGCCAATACCTGAAATGATGGGGCGTCCTGGATTTCCTGGTTTGTGTATTTTAGGTAGAAGATAGAAAGTTCCTGGTCGAGGTTCTGTTGGTGTGTTTGTGAGGATCCGGACAACACCATTACTGGCCCCAACAACATCACACATACCATCTTGGGACTATTTAATCGCTCATCGTCTAACATTGTGTATGCCATCAAATGCCAACAGTGTCCTTCAGCTCTCTATATTGGACAAACAGGCCAAACCTTACGCCAAAGAATAAACGGACATAAATCTGACATCAGGAATCACAAGACAGAGAAACCAGTAGGAGAACACTTCAATCTCCCAGGACATTCTATACAAGATCTCAAAGTAGCTGTTTTACTACAAAGGAATTTCAGAAATAGACTGGAAAGAGAAGCTGCTGAATTGCAACTCATTACCAAACTTAAAACCATGGAGAGACCTGGTCTGAACAAAGACATTGGATTCTTATCTCATTATACATGACAAAGCCATTTTCACCTTCTCACCCCTTGCTTTTTCCTGTAAGACCTATTGCAGTCATTAAGAGTCGTCAACAGGCTCATCACAGCTATCTGCCAATCACCCATTCCCACCACCCTTCTGAGTAATACCCCTCCCCACCTTCTCACTATATAGAAGGGTCTGGTGACTTCTGTTTCAGTGTATCTGAAGAAGTGTGCATGCACACGAAAGCTCATACCAAGAACTAACTTAGTTGGTCTTTAAGGTGCTACTGGAAGGAATTTTTATTAATTTATATTGTTTGGATCCTACTGTAATACCTTTAATTTGTTCATCTTTTCTAATCATACTTAGCAAGACCTCCAGGACTGAAATAAACAGCAGAGGGGAACGTGGGCACCTTTGCCTGGTTCCCTTCTCTATTCTAATTTCCTCCAATACCACATTTTTTACAATAATTTTAGCTTTTTGTTCTTGATAGATCGCTTTAATACCATTTAAAAAGTCTTGACCAACTCCCCGTACTTTCAAAGTTATGCAACATAAAACTCCAGGATACATTGTCAAAGGCCTTCTCTGCATCAATAAACATTAACATTGCTTTACAGCTCTTTCTTGCTTCCAACTTTTCCAAAATATCCACAGCATTCCTGATATTATCTTTCATGTGCCTGGTCCTTGTGGATATGCTTAGATAAAGCTTTCTTTAGCCTGCTAGCCAATATATTTGCAAAAATTTTGTAATCCACATTAAGTAGGAGATTGGTTTGTAGTTCTTGACATTGGATCTATCTTGACCCTGTTTGGGAGTAATATAAGCTTCCTTCCAGGTTTCAGGTGTTTTGCCCTCTCGTAGAATCAGATTACATACTTCTTTCAGAGGTTGAATAAGCCAGTCTTTCAATATCTTATATTGTTTCGCTGATAGACCATCTGGTCTTGCCAAGTTTCATTGAGTTTATTGCATGTTCCACTTCCTGTCTTGTGATTAGTCCCTTTAGTAGGATTCTTTTTATCTTCTGGAATCTTCTGCAAACCAATAATCTTAATGAATTGCTCAATTTTTACCAAGTCCTCTTTATCCTTATAAACTGTATAAAGTTTATAATATTTATAAAAACATTTTCTTATGTCCACGGGTTTCTCTACAGATTTTCTTTCTGTTACAATATTTGTGGTAGTACTTTGCTTTTGTCTCTTCTTTAATTGCCAGGCTAAAAGTTTCCCACATTCATTTGCAGATTCAAAATTTCTTTGTCTCATCCTTCTTAACTTCCATTCTATTTCTTGGTTCACTAACTGTGAATACTGGGTCTGTAGGGCCTTAATTTCTTTTTGTATCTGCAAATTCTTTGGGTTTTCTCTAAGCTAAGTCTCTTTGTCTTTTAATTGTTCCATAATTTTATCTTTTCTCTCATTCTGTGACTTTGAATTTTGAATTTTGTTGAATAAGAAAACCTCTCATTACTGCTTTACTGGCATCCCAAATAACCCTTGTTTCCATTCCCTGGTTCATGTTAAGTTCAAAATAATCCTTTAGGGGTTTTTGGGCTTTATTTACAATTGAAGTACTTCTCAACAAATCATCATTCATTCTCCAGCTGAAGGAACCCTGTACGAACATTTTCAGGTCCCTGAAAACTGCATTGTGACCAGAGCAAGTTTTAGGGCAAATTTATGTTTTTAATACTTTAGGAACCAAGTCTCTGGATATCCATAGATAGGCTATTCTTGAAAATGATTGGTTTGCATCTGACAAAAAAGTGAAGTCTTTTTCAGTTGAATTTCTAACTCTCCATATGTCTGACAGGTCAAATTTTCCCATTAAATCAAAGACAATCTTAGGTAGTCTGCCAGAATTCAGAATCTTTGGTCTCTGAGTCCTATCCATCAAAGTAGATGCAACTCCATTCAAGTCCCCCATCAAAATTAATTTGTAATCCAAATATTCCAGAAGACTTGTTTCCAAGTAAGAACTTGGAAGAATTCCGCTTTACCATCATAGGTGCACAGATTCCCAATAACAAGTATTTTTTGCCTTGTGCTGTAATTTCCACTGCTAAGTGTCTTCCTTCCTCATCTTTAAAAACCAAATTTGGATTCCATTTTCCCTTAATGTAGAAAACCACTCCTCTTTTTTTCACTTTGTCTGAAGAAATAAATTCTTGTCCCAATCTTTTGTTTATTAATATTTTTCTATGTAGTCTGATAATATGGGTTTCCTGTAAACAAAATACATCCAAATTCTGTTTTTCCAAAACATGGTAAACTTGTCTCCTTTTTTGAGGAGAATTCAAATTAACATTAACCATTAACATTCCATGACATGAATAAATTCTCAAAGCCATAGTGTCAGATTAAGGGGTTGCTGCTTCTGCCCCCAACAGCTGTGGGCTTTGCAGTCCAAGTTCAACCGCGTGCTTTTGCAGAAATCTATCCTTCTCTCCAACAGTCTTGATCTTTTGCTTTCTTCCTTCAAATTTGAAGGATAGGCCCTCTGGAAATTCCCACCTAAAAAAAATATTCTTCCTCCTCAGGATGTTTGTCAAATCTGTGTATTGGGATCTCAAATTCAAAAAATGACATGGGACATCTTTAAAGAGCACTATGGATTTGTCCTGGATTTTAAGGCCTTTTTTATAATGATGTCCCAATATGATATCTCTTTGTTCCTTGGTCTTAAATATGAAAGAAAAAGAATCTCATACAGTCATAGGTTATTTTAGTATCTTTTTAATGCCCAAATCTATAGGCTTTCTCTATCCATGACTCGACTGCCTCTTTTTTCAGATCCCGGCATTCCACAAAAAAGTCTATCAGAGACTCCTTGAGTTTTTCTTCTTCCAAAAAGGGGACCCCCCTCAATCTCAAATGAGATTCTTTTTCTTTCACCTGAAGAAAGGCAATTGAAAGGCATTTTCATATTGCAGCCGTTCCAAATCCAGCACTCTAACTGTTTCCAGCTGTGCCAACCTTGTGTCATGTGTGGTTATCTAATCTTTCACTTCCTTTAAGTCAGTACTTAAAAGTTCAATCCTTTTATCCAATTTATCCATGCTTGCTGTATTGAGATTTAAGCCTTCTCTAATATCACTCAACATTGTCATCACCGACTCCTCAAATTGTTGACTTTTAGAGCCACGTTTTATCTAAACTCATAATGGCTTAGGAATTTCAAGGTCAATACCACAGTCTGGCACAGTGAAGGAGGAAAACAAGTTCCCTTCTCCAGTCCCACTGAAGCCGGCTCAGAGGCAGCGTCCCTATTCTTTTTTTTAAAAAAAAATACAGGCTACATAGAAAATAAAATGACAAGGAAAGAATTCTCCCAAACTCCCCTTGGACCTGGGGAAAGAGGACACTTTTTAACTAATTTAATATGTAGCCAGACAGCGCAGGAAAATTTGTAACAAAGTCAGTGGAAACGGAGATTGAATGTTTCCTCTTCCATTGTGACGTCACAATGGAGACTAGTCTTCCCTCCCGGGTGGTCCGCTGCAGAGTGGGGAAGTCTCTATCGCTGTAACTTTCTCCCAAAGTTTCTGTCTTTAAAAATAAATACCCCCTCTTCCCTCAGAGAGGGGGGATAGTATTGCTTGCAAAGTTTCAAATGTTTTTCGCTCCTTTAAGGCTTCGGTCTTTGTACACCGATTTTAGCTTTCTCCAACAAAGGGGGACCAACCTCCGTTTTTAAATCCCCGTTTCTTCCCAATCTTTTTGTGAATTAGCTTTGTAGTTACTTACAGTTCCGAATTTTAAGTCTTTTTTCTTGAAGGAATTGGCCACTCACGATCGCCAGTCTTGGAGCTTCGCGCTTTCAAGGAAGCAGTCGTTTCCGCTGTGCCGCGTCTCTAACCCCGCTCACTCCCGGGGCTCTTAAGAGCTTACCGGGGAGCGGGGTAGTCGCTCAAAGGCACCTGCGGGAACACCAGGTCCTCAGAATGCCCAATCTGAGTTTTTTTGTGGGGAACCACAACGCTCTCGTAGTCTCCCCAACTTCAAAGCACAGGGGCTCTTTCAGCCGAAAGAGCTCCTGACTGCCATTACTGGGCGACCAACCGGAAGTCCTAAGTCATCACATTCTCTTGTGGCAGTGCATTCTATAAATTAATTATGCATTGTGATAAAGTGGGGAGGGGGTCTTTCTTTGGACATTCTCTGTAAAAGCTGCTATGTAAGATCATGTTGACTTAACCTCACAAGGAAACACTAGTGTGAAGCTGTGAACTGAGTGGTGTGGCAGCCATTTCCACTGCAAGCTATTCAGCTGCTGTGCTGATAGAAATCTCTGCCACTCCCCCCTATGTGCTACCTGGTTCTCACACATTTTGCTTTTCAGCTGTGTAGCAACTTCAACAGCTTGCTGCAACAGCATGGGCTCCAGAGTCTACCATGCCTTTAATTTTCTGGTTCTACTGGCTTCCCATTAGGTGCTGAAGGAAAGGTCTGGGAGTCTGCAGTCATCATTTAAAAGAGTGCACTAGAGAGGTGATCTAAGACATGTTAAGAAGCTTATGAATCTCCTGAACTAAATCAGGGATAGCCCAAGTGTTGGTGTTTGGTTGCATTTATATCCCACTTTTCCTCCAAGGAGCTCAAGGAGGCAAACATAGTTTTTCTCCTCCCTATTTTATCCCCACAACAAAACTTTGAAGTAGGTTAGGCTGACAGGCAGCGGCTGGATGGAAATGTGAATGCAAACTGAAGAGAAGAGGATGTTAAAGTGCCAACAGCAGTAGCACTTGTCAGCAGGTGCCTAATTCTTACCTCCTTCCCATCCTTCCAGGCATTGATACCAGGAACTGGAACAGGAACTGCCTTTTCCGGAACTGTCTGGATTGGGGAGAGTTCAGGGCCACTTTGACCTCCATTGCCACCTGCTGATTGCAGTCAACACCTCATTCTGTATCCCCTGTGTTCATCTTTTTTGGGAAATGCCATATTAACAAACTGGAGCTGCAATCAGTGGGAAAGAAAGATGTGGGAGCGAGCAGAAATGCAGGCAGGTGACCCAATGGGATGAAAGGCAGCCCACCTCCTCCAAAAAGTGCATGGGGATCTAAGGGGAAAAGCATCATCCTTGGTAGCATGGCCAAGCCTGCATGGCCCTTTGCTAATAGCAACTCCTCAGTCTATTTACTTGCAGGTCTGTCTAGCCTCATGGGTTCCAAATTACTTGCCCAGGTGAACATACAAAGCTACAAAGCTACTTTAGTCATACCATTGGTCTATCTAGCTTTGAATCATAAAATTGTGGAGTTGGAAGGGACCCCAAGGGTCCTCTAGCCCTACTATGCAGGAATCTCAACTAAAGCATCCATGGAAGGCCATCCAGCCTCTGCTCCGAAACCTCCAAGGAAGGAGAGAGAGAGAGAGAGAGAGAGAGAGAGAGAGAGAGAGGAGAGAGAGAGAGAGAGAGAGAGAGAGAGAGAGAAGGGTTGTGTATTATAAGATCCTGGAAATGGTGTTGTACAACATATATTACCCACTCCCACACAAAAGAGAGATCCTTTTCAGTAAGGTATGGACCATGCTGCCCCAAGGTATAATTTGAGGCATAGTTTGGCCTCAGTTAAGGATGGAGAGTCTTTCCCCATCTAGGACACTTTCACTGCCTGCTCAATTGTAAGTTCATTCCATCTTATTTCTCCATTAATTGGCATTTTTTAAAAAAAGACAACAACACGCAAATACAAAAGCTTTGTTTAAATCTGTATTTGAATGTACACTTTTCAATGTATTTTCTCTCAAAATATGCATTTTTTAATTAAAAAAAACCACCACTACATCAGATTATTTAGAAACTGCAAAATGTCACCCCAATGAGTAATGATAATTCTAGTCTACACACTGCTTTGTGTGGTGCAGAACAGGTCAATTCATATAATAATTACCATAAATCAGGAGTGACTAACTCCTAAGCATTTGTGTTCATGATCTAGCACAAGCTGTTCATGCATTGACATAAGGGAACAAGAAAGAGTGTGTCTGAGTCAACACTGCCAATGCAGGGCCAGCTGGACTCCAACCACAAACTGATTCTATACAGCCTTCTAACACCAAAGCATGGGAATGCTTCTCAGATCCCTGGGCCAATTCCAGCTGCATCCACCAGTCTTCTCACCAGCAGCCAGCAGCAAGTACAGCCAGCTGCTTCCGATGGTGTGGATGGTTGCCAGATAACAGCTTTCCTCAACACCAATAGAAAAGCAGGCAGGAAGTGCTTTGAAGACTAGAAGACTGGTCCTAGATGAGCTCTTCTCTCCAAGTGGTTTGGCAAAATTCCCCAATGTACCAGCAAGACTGGGCAAGGACCCAGGCAGAGGAAGATATAGCACAAGTGAGCCAGGCACAAACCGAGCAGTTTTATACTTGTTCCACCCCTTTCTAGATCCTCAGAAGGGGCTCTTCTCCATGGGACATGCTGGTTTTTGGCTTTTTCCTGGTGAGGGTTCAGAGATGAAAGCATCCGGCTACCCGATGTGTACAGTGTGCAACTTGGCTTCAGCTCAGGCTCATTGCTGTGTTTGCTCCTGGGGGTGATGGCATGCTGTCTGGAGCTGTGGTGTGTATTCAGCCACAAAACATCAGGTCCCCTGACTCCACAGGCTCCCAGGGAGGCACCTTCTAAAGTGGCATCAGGATTCAGCCTGACCAGGATTCTATCGATACCTCATCCAAGGAAGCGTCATCAGAGCCTGCAGGAGAACCTGATGCATTGGGGGATTCTGAAGAGCTCACTGAGTTGCCCAGCTGGGCCTGGGAGTTTGGGGAACTAGTAAGGACTTGGCTTCCCTTATAAATAAGGCTTGATTCCCTCAGTCTGAGCAACCAATCACACCAAGTAGGTGAATCAGGACTCCTCCATCATGGCACCTTTCTTCTAGACTGCAGCGTTTTGGAACTTGACTTGACCTTTTGATCTTCCATGCACCTCCCTGGACCTTGACTTGCCAGCCCCCCCCCCCCCAATTCTCCTATCTCTTGCACTCACACTAAGCCCTTGGGCAGGCGACAGCTTCCTGGTGCCCACGAAGCGATGTTGTCTGGCTCCCCAAATGGTCACTGGAGAGCTGGATGGGAGCCAAAGTCAAATGTGTACCAAAGCAGCCCAATGGTAATGGCTGCACTGTTCCAAAATGTGAGGAGTGCCATGAATATTCTCCTTCCAGGAGCTCAGAGCAACTGCAAAGAGCCAGGCTAATGTCCTAGAAGCAGTAGACTGTCAGCTGCTTCCTCTATGCAAAATCCAATATATTGATTCAGTGTCTTCAGAAGAGTGTCAATAACATTTATCAAAGGGAAGGTTGGTTGGTGAGTGCCTGCATGACTGAAGCCAGCTCCCCAACACCATCTTCAGATCCACATGTGGGATGATCCACATGCGCATTGCTGAGTCCCAAGGGATTTTGTGCTCATTCCACAGTTTTAGGTGATAAACATCTGCTTGGTTACTTGTTGAGTTTCCTTTACCCCAAAGGTCCTTGAGATGTCAAAGATGCACCTTGGGGCAGGGGAGGAACCTTTTTCTGTTGAGGGCCATATTTTCTTGGGGGTAATCTGTCAGGGGCCGCTTGCTAGCAATGAGCAGGATTGAAGTCAGGGGTGGTCAGCCCAAAGCCAAAAGGGCCACCCCATTTTCTTTCCTTGATTCTTTCTGCCTCCCAATTCTCTCTCCCTCCCTCCCTCACTCCCACTCTTCCCTGCCCCCCCGGCCACTGTGGGAGTGACAGATCACTCTGGCCAGAGGTCTCAATGAGAAGGATCTAGGTGTCTTGGTGGACCACAAGCTTAGCATGAGTCAACAGTGTCAACAGCAGCAAAAAAAGGGAATGCTATTCTAGGCTGCATCAACAGAAGTCTAGTGTCCAGATCAAGGGAAGTAACAGTACCACTCCATTATGCAATAATCAGATCACACCTGGAATTCTGTGCAACCAAGATGATCAAGGACAGGGGTCAGCAACCTTTTTCAGACATGGGCCGGTTCACCGTCCCTCAGACCTTGGGGGGGGGCGGACTATATTTTTTTTGGGGGGGGGGGATGAACAAATTCCTATGCCCCACAAATAACCCAGAGATGCATTTTAAATAAAAGGACACATTCTATTCAGGTAAAAACACGCTGATTCCCAGACCATCCATGGGCCGGACTGAGAAGGCGATTGGGCTGCATCCGGCCCATGGGCCTTAGGTTGCCTACCCCTTATCAAGGATATGGAAACCAAGCCATGTGAGTTGAAGGGGCTGGGTGTGTTTAGCCTGGAAAAGAGGAGACTGAAAGGACAAGCATCTTCAAATATCTCAAGGGCTGTCACATGGAAGATGGAACAAACTTGTTTTCTCCTGCTCCAGAGGATAGGACTCGAACCAATTGTTTGAAGTTACAAGAAAGGAGATTCCGACTAAACATCAGGAAAAACTTTCTGACAATAAGAGCTGTTTGACAGTGGAATAGTCTCTCACGGGAGGTTGTGGACTCTCCTTCCTTGGTGGTTTTTAAGCAGAGGTTAGATGGCCATCTATCATGGATGCTTTAGTTGAGATTCCTGCATTGAAGGATGTGGACTAGATGACCGTTGGGTCTCTTCCAACTCTACAATTCTATGATTTTGTCATCTACCATTTGTTGTCATCTTGTGGTGTAATGCTGGTGTGACCAACCCCAAGGCTTTAGAAGAGACTGTGGGTTTCAACTTGACCTTGTGGGGGAGGTTTGGCCAGGCACAGTCTGAAAGCCATTTCCTGCAATGGGAATCTTGCCATTTCTGTGCTAGTCCTGGTGTAGACAGTGCGCCTCTGCAGCTATCAATCTGGTGTCCAGCCTGTCTGCCTCGGCAATCACTTTGCAAATGAAATGTTCCTTAAGTGAAGAGAGAGAGAGAGAGCACAACCTAAAGAGAGCATTTCTGCACAAATAAACAACCACAAAGCCCAGTCTTTTTAATCAACCCCCATGTCAACGACAGTGCCTGAGCACTGCCATCTGTGGCGGCAAAGGAATTGCATCAAACTCCAGGACATGACAAATGAAGGGGGAAAGGCACTTGTTAAATCAATGATAGTGGAAGGCTTTACAAAGGAACTGTACTAGCATTTTCTAGTGCTTCGTTAAAGTTACAGCCCCTGTTCTTTTCTCTTATTGGTTTCATCTGGCACATTTCACAAACCCCTCAAAGGGAAATGGATGCTGCAAAATTGCAGGAGCTAGTTCACTGGAAAATAAAATGTAACCTGATGCCTTTTTAAAGAAGGTCTTGGTTTTGTGATGGGGAGTCTAAAAAGCATAGGCTTCTTTGCATGTTACACTGAGCACAGGTACAAGCTGTTTGTGTGAAAGAGTTTACCCTTTTCAATTACAGGGCTCAACTGTTATGTGAACAAGTCCACAGATTGTACACATATTGAATGTTTCTTGTGAATCACCATGCAAGTATGTGGCTTGCCTCTCTACAGCCAAAGCAGGTGCTGTAACTCTGCAATGGTTTGACTTCACCCCCCAATAGGGCAGACTTCCATCATCTCCTGAGACAGATGGATGCCAACCAACACTATTGAATATTGCAAACAGTAAATAGCTTTACAAGTGCATGGCTTGGCCTGTACACTTTGCACAGGCTGTACACACATTGAACATTACTTGTTACTAATCATATTAATGTCTAGCTTGATTATTGTGTGCATAGGTACACAGACTCTACACTCATTGTAAATTACAAAGAAATAGCTGTGCCAGTGCATAGCTTGACTGGTACTCAGTTTGCACAGATTGTATACATGTTGAATGGAACATGTGAACACCTCTCATCGGTTATGATTGGTTGAATGACTTGGTATTTCTGGGTTGTTCATCCTACCTTTGCTCTTCAGCAATGAGCACAAAATCAGGATCCTTCCTTGGGCAGATGGGGCTGCAGGAGGCATGGATTTTATATGACGGAATTGTGCTGCAGTTCATAAATTTTGCAAACAGCTGATTACAAAAATCAGTATGCTTATGGGTAAAAATATGATATTGGATCCTAAACAATGTTTCTTCACTTTTTTTAAGGTAAGGCAATTAGAAAAAAGAGCTTGCAGGGCAGCAGCTGAAGAAGGAGCAAAAAGGGTTTTCTTGTGTGTGTGTTTGTGGCTGATTAGCTGCTCTCCCTGTGCAAAGGTCAGAGGGGGCAGGGTTTTTGTTGAGGTAGGTGATTAGCTGTGGGAGGAGCTTATCAGAGCTTGCAGGGCAGCGGCGCGTGCCTAGCGGCGTGCGCAGTTTGATCCATCTTTTAGATTTAGGGGAGCTAGTCTCAAAGGTTTGTTGGGGGAGACCTAGGGTTTTTTTGGGGGGGGTATTTGTCCTGTCTTCACGCTTTTTATGATGGAGGACCGCTGTAGTCACCCCCAATGACACGTTCTCAAGATGGAGGGTGAGGGAACAGCTGCAGTCACCTGCGGTTCCTGCACAATGTTTGCCATCTTGCCAAAGGTTGCAGGCAGCTTTACCTGCAGCAATTGCATGTTGATCGCCTCTTAAAAGACAAAGTCCAGCAACTGGAGGAACGTGTAGCTACGCTCCAAAGAATTAGAGAGCTGGAGCTCTTCTTGGAAGCAACAGAGCACACCGTCTCCACCAAGGAGGAGACAGGGGACTCCCCTGAGAAGGAGGCTAGTTCACCAACACAGGAGCCAATATATAGAGAAACGTGACTCAAAGAAGTAGGAGGCCCAGGGTTCACTCTGATTGTTTAGAAATACACAGTTGCTTTGAGGTCCTCTCCCCTAGCATGGAAGACGAAGAGCAGACTCCATTTGAGGATCTCTCCCTCATTACAGTCAATCAGGTATATGAAGACGAGCAGCAAAGTCAGTCCTCAGGGAATGTGCAGGCGACCTTGGAATGGACAGCTCACGGAAGAACCCCGACCAGACCTAAGAGGAGGCGTGTAGTGGTGATAGGGGATTCCCTACTGAGGAGAACAGAAGCAGTGATCTGTGGGCCTGACAAGATGTCTCGGGAAGTGTGCTGTCTCCCCGGGGCTAAGATCCAAGATGTAACTGAACGACTGCAAGGAATCATAAAACCCACTGACAAATACCCCTTCCTCTTGGTTCATGTGGGAACCAATGGCACTGCAAGCAATAGCCTCCAGAAGATCAAAAGAGACTACGAGGCTCTGGGCAGGAAATTGAAGCAA
This sequence comes from Podarcis gaigeae, assembly GCF_964106915.1. Taxonomy (NCBI): domain Eukaryota; kingdom Metazoa; phylum Chordata; class Lepidosauria; order Squamata; family Lacertidae; genus Podarcis; species Podarcis gaigeae. Next base: position 458,800 of record NC_139685.1, on the reverse strand, counting down.
TTAAATGCACAGATTGTCATCTCATCTGTCCTCCCAGTTGAACGACGTGGCCCAGGGAGAGAGGGAAAAATAGTGAAAGTGAACAGCTGGCTTCGCAAATGGTGTAAACAGGAACGGTTTGGATTCTTAGATCACGGACTGCAGTTTCTTAAAGATGGACTTCTGGCAAGCGAAGGGCTGCACCTCACAACGGTTGGGAGGAATGTTTTTGCCAAAAATCTCAGAAACCTCATCAGGAGGGCTTTAAACTGACTAATGTGGGGGAGGGAGACAGTGCTCCTGAAGGTAGGAGTCTATCAATTGATGAAGATGATCATCCAAATGTCATAGACCAAATGGAGCAAACAGCATGCAGACCTAGTGGTGGGAGGAAAAAATCCTTAAATAAGAGACACGGGGGAATGATTAATGGACTTCAATGTCTGTACACTAATGCGCAAAGCATGAGAAATAAACAAGATGAGCTTGAGCTCTTGGTACAGCAAACTAAATATGACATAATAGGCATCACTGAAACCTGGTGGGATAAGTCCCACGATTGGAATGTAATAATGGAGGGATACAATCTATTTCAGAGAAACAGACCAGACAAGAAAGGAGGAGGAGTGGCGTTATATGTCAGGGATGTGTATACCTGTGAAGAGATCCAAGATTTAGAACCTCAAAGCCAAAGTGAGAGCATTTGGGTCAAAATTAAGGGAGAGAAGAATAACAGGGACCTCATTGTGGGAGTTTACTATAGATCCCCTAGCCAAACGGAGGACATAGATGACGCCTTCCTGGAACAGATGGCCAAGCATGCAAAAGGAAGGGAGATAGTAGTAATGGGGGGACTTCAATTACCCGGATATTTGTTGGATGTCAAACTCAGCCAAGAGCATAAGGTCAAACAGATTCCTCACTGGCCTTGCAGACAACTTCATTGTCCAGAAAGTGGGAGAAGCAACAAGAGGAACAGCCATTTTAGATCTGGTCCTAACCAATGTTGATGACCTGGTTAGTGGGGTAGAAGTGGAAGGATCATTAGGCGCGAGTGATCATGCTCTTCTGAAGTTTACTATACAGCGGAAAGGACTCAATTTCTTGACTTTAAGAAAGCCGACTTCATAAAACTTAGGGAAGTGCTGAGTGAGATCCCATGGACAGTAATACTAAAAGGAAAGGGAGTTCATGATGGCTGGGAGTTTGTTAATAGGGAGATAGTAAAAACACAACTTCAGGCAATACCAATGAGACGGAAACATGGAAGCTGCCTAAAGAAGCCAGGGTGGCTATCTAAAGAACTTTTAACTGAGTTAAGATTTAAAAAGAATGTGTACAAAAAATGGAAAAGGGGGGAAACCACCAAAGAGGAATTCAAACAAATAGCCAGCACGTGTAGACACAAAGTCAGAAAAGCTAAAGCACAGAATGAACTCAGGCTTGCTAGAGAGGTTAAAAGCTTGCTAGAGAGGTTAAAAGCAACAAAAAAGGCTTTTATGGGTATGTTTGTAGCAAAAGGAAGAACAAAGAAACAGTGGGGTCACTCAGAGGAAAAGATGGTGAAATGCAAACAGGGGAAACAGAAAGGGCTTAACTCCTCAATGCCTTCTTTGCCTCAGTCTTCTCCGATAAAGAAAACAATGCCCGACCTGAAGAATTTGGAGCAAATGATTCAGCAGAGGAAACACAGCCCAGAATAACTAAGGAGATAGTACAAGAATACTTGGCTAGTTTACCTCTCTTTTAAATCAGAACCAGTGAGGGCAGTGAAGGTCCTGTGTGAGTGTCTGGAGGCGGTTGGAGGATGGATGGCGGCTAACAGATTGAGGTTGAATCCTGACAAGACAGAAGTACTGTTTCTGAGGGACAGGAGGCGGGCAGGTGTGGAGGATTCCCTGGTCCTGAATGGGGTAACTGTGCCCCTGAAGGACCAGGTGCGCAGCCTGGGAGTCATTTTGGAGTCACAGCTGTCCATGGAGGCACAGGTCAAATCTGTGTCCAGGGCAGCTGTTTACCAGCTCCATCTGGTACGTAGGCTGAGACCCTATCTGCCTGTGGACTGTCTCGCCAGAGTGGTGCATGCTCTGGTTATCTCCCGCTTGGACTACTGCAATGCACTCTACGTGGGGCTACCTTTGAAGGTGACTCGGAAACTACAACTAATCCAGAATGCGGCAGCTAGACTGGTGACTGGGAGTGGCCGCCGAGACCATATAACACCGGTCTTGAAAGACCTACATTGGCTCCCAGTATGTTTCCGAGCACAATTCAAAGTGTTGGTGCTGACCTTTAAAGCCCTAAACGGCCTCGGTCCAGTATACCTGAAGGAGCGTCTCCACCCCCATCATTCTGCCTGGACGCTGAGGTCCAGCGCCGAGGGCCTTCTGGCGGTTCCCTCATTGTGAGAAGCAAAGCTACAGGGAACCAGGCAGAGGGCCTTCTTGGTAGTGGCGCCCACCCTGTGGAACGCCCTTCCAGCAGATGTCAAAGCGATAAACAACTACCTGACATTCAGAAGACATCTTAAGGCAGCCCTGTTCAGGGAAGTTTTTAACGTGTGATATTTTACTGTATTTTTGGTTTTTATGGAAGCCGCCCAGAGTGGCTGGGGAGGCCCAGCCAGATGGGCGGGGTATAAATAATAAATTATTATTATTATTATTATTATTATTATTATTATTATTATTATTATGTATTCAAGTCTCCAGGGCCAGATGAACTGCATCCAAGAGTATTAAAAGAACTGGCAGATGTGATCTCAGAACCACTGGCAGTCATCTTTGAGAATTCCTGGAGAACAGGCAAAGTCCCGGCAGACTGGAGGAGGGCAAATGTTGTCCCTATTTTCAAAAAGGGGAAAAGAGAGGACCCAAATAATTACCGCCCAGTCAGTCTGACATCAATACCAGGGAAGATTCTGGAGCAGATCATTAAGCAAACAGTCTGTGAGCACCTAGAAAGGAATGCTGTGATCACCAATAGTCAGCATGGATTTCTGAAAAATAAGTCATGTCAGACTAACCTGATCTCGTTTTTTGACAGAATTACAAGCCTGATATTCTTGTGAAGAAGCTGGTAAAATGCGGTCTTGACTATGCTACCACTCAGTGGATTTGTAACTGGCCCACTGACCGAACCCAAAGGGTGCTCATCAATGGTTCCTCTTCATCCAACATCTTTATCAACGACTTGGATGATGGACTCAAGGGCATCCTGATCAAATTTGCAGATGACACCAAACTGGGAGGGGTGGCTAACACCCCAGAGGACAGGATCACACTTCAAAACGACCTTGACAGATTAGAGAACTGGGCCAAAACAAACAAGATGAATTTTAACAGGGAGAAATGTAAAGTATTGCACTTGGGCAAAAAAAATGAGAGGCACAAATACAAGATGGGTGACACCTGGCTTGAGAGCAGTTCATGTGAAAAGGATCTAGGAGTCTTGGTTGACCACAAACTTGACATGAGCCAACAGTGTGATGCGGCAGCTAAAAAAGCCAATGCAATTCTGGGCTGCATCAATAGGAGTATAGCATCTAGATCAAGGGAAGTAATAGTGCCACTGTATTCTGCTCTGGTCAGACCTCACCTGGAGTACTGTGTCCAGTTCTGGGCACCACAGTTCAAGAAGGACACTGACAAACTGGAACGTGTCCAGAGGAGGGCAACCAAAATGGTCAAAGGCCTGGAAACGATGCCTTATGAGGAACGGCTAAGGGAGCTGGGCATGTTTAGCCTGGAGAAGAGAAGGTTAAGGGGTGATATGCTAGCCATGTTCAAATATATAAAAGGATGTCACATAAAGGAGGGAGAAAGGTTGTTTTCTGCTGCTCCAGAGAAGTGGACACGGAGCAATGGTTCCAAACTACAAGAAAGAAGATTCCACCTAAACATTAGGAAGAACTTCCTGTCAGTAAGAGCTGTTGGACAGTGGAATTTGCTGCCAAGGAGTGTGGTGGAGTCTCCTTCTTTGGAGGTCTTTAAGCAGAGGCATCTGCTTGGATCCAGAGCACTCCTGACATATGGTTGTCAAGCCTCTGCTTAAAGACCAGAGCAGAATACAGTGGCACTATTACTTCCCTTGATCTAGATGCTATACTCCTATTGATACATTTCTCTCTGTTAAAATTCATCTTGTTTGTTTGAAGAGATTCAGTTGGTTCAAACTGCTCTAGCTAAGCTGGCAAGCAGTGTATGGTACTGCCACCATCTGACGGATACCAAAAGATCTGTGCTGGTGGCCATGTGTTTTTCAGGCTCAATTCAAAGCATTGATTTTTAACTTTGAAAGCTCTAAACAGTTTTAAACTGTGTATTACATGGGTGACGGCTATAGGGCTATAGGGGGGCAGAAGGCGCCTCAGTCCCCTCAATATTTCAAAGCAGGGGGCTGAACCACCACTACCCAATATTGAGGGGGCTGCCAGCCCCCTCTGCCCCTGGGCAAATGCCAGTGTGCAGGTTGGGGGTGGCAGGCACAGAGGGATCCCCCCCTCCCCAGGAACAAACCTCACTGGAGCCAACTAAAGATAACCAGCCAAGCCCTGGGAGCCCCCAACCTCTCTCACTACCGAGAAAGGTGTGTGTGTGTGTGTGTGTGTGTGTGTGCGCGCAAAAGCATATGAAATAAAGGAATAGAGAACCTACTCAAGTGACTCTGGCATAAAATCCCACAAACACACTAAATATGCCACCCCAATCCCCTCTGCCCCTTCTCTCTCCCATTCTTCTTCTTCCTTCACCTTATTCTGTATAATGTCTCACATCAAATGTAAAAAAGGACTATATAACTTGAAAAAAGACAATGCACACTTTTTGTAAACCATGAAAATCTTTAATATTTTTTTAAAAAAGCAATAAACAACCACTACTCCTAATGGATCTACATTGGTTTGCAGTACATTTCTGAGCCTAATGCAAAGTTTGTGTGCTGACTTTTAAAGTCCTAAATGGCCTTGGTCCTGTATACCTGAAGGAGCATTTCAACCATTCAGCCCGGACACTAAGGTTCAGCTTTGAGGTCCTTCTGGTGGTTCCCTCCCTGCGAGAAGCGAGGTTACAGGGAACCAGGCAGAGGGCCTTCTCAGTAGTGGACCCCGCCCTGTGGAATCTCCTCCCATCAGATGTCAAATGACTATCTGACTTTAAGAAGACATCTGAAGGCAGCCCTGTTTAGGGAAGTTTTTAATGTTTGATGTTTCATTGTGTTTTTAATACTCTGTTGGGAGGCACCCAAAGTTGCTGGGGCAACGCAGTCAGGGGGGCAGCATATAAATATCATTATTATTATTATTACTCATCATTTTCAGCCATATGATTCCACTGAGCTACTGGTTAAACATAATCACATAATTACATGGCACATAATCACATGGCAGATTCCAGTTACTCTTTGGGCAGAGACTCACGGGGCATTTTAAATGGTTCTTGGCTTCAGTCCCCTGTTGCAAAATCCATTTGGAAATGGTAACATGGAACAGGCTGTGTTTGCAAAAGCGATTCCTGACAATGCATTTTTTAAAAGTGTATGTCTGTATAGAGAGAGTAGCAGCAATAATATTTTTAAAAGCCAACCAAGCATTTTTAGCGTGTGTGTGTGTGTGTGTGTGTGTGTGTGTGTGTTAGAGAGAAAATAAATCACAAAGATGCACTATAGAAGGTGAAGAGACCCATTTCACCAAGACAGCCTGTTATCAATTGCAGGGATGGAGAGAGGGGCTGAAGTGGAGGGAAGCAATCTTTTGTCAAAGCCCACTGAAAGGTTTGCAGTAAAAGAAATTAGCTTCTGTGTGCTAACAGCCTGGGTTCAGCTTGTTGGCCTAAACCTCTGGCACACATCATTGTCAGATATTAATTCCGCAATCCCTCTGCTGGCAAAAAGGGGAGGAAATCTCCTATTTGCACAATCTTATCTCCCATCTAAGGCTGAATCTCCAGAACAGCCAAATAAGGAGAAGAAGCAGTTGTGCAAATTGTATCTGCTAAAAAGGAGAAAGGGATCATCACCCAAGACATCGCTCAGGGTCTCAGTTGTTCCCCAATTCATGGGCCAATACACATTGGTCCACCAGGAAGCTATAAGTGCCTGCTATGAGGTACAGTAATCCATACCAGAAGACCGTTCGACTTCCAAAACGTTCAACAACCGAGGTGCAATGGGCAGTCGGCAAATTCCATTGAGAAAAATGGAGAAATGCACCTCAGAAGCCGTTCGACATCCGAGGCACATTCAAAAATGGAAACATTCACTTCAGGGTTTTTGGCATTCGGGTTCCAAATCATTCAGCTTCTGAGTCACTTGAAAACCAAGGATCCACTATCCTGGGAAGACACATCAGGGGCCAATGAAACCTAGGGATCAGATCAAATCAGAAGAATCTTTATTTGCATCAGCCACTAGCCATAGCAATAAAATAAAATAAAATGTACTGAAGATAGAGGTAAAAACTTAACTATACAAAATACATTTTTGAGGTTTACATCAAAATAGATCTTACTCTAATTGCCCCCGCTAAAAACTTTGCAGTTTTTGCTGTCACCTGATCATCTTCCTCTGGAAAGGATGCAGTAGCAATGGTTGAGTGACCCAGCATGGACAATAGTAGAGGGGTAATAACCTCACTCCTTAAATCTTTATAAAGAGTGCAAGCCAGAAGCACATGAGCCACTGACTCAATACTGCCATCTCCACAGGGACATAACCATTTTTCCAGTGGAATTTTTTGAAATCGACCTTCAAGTACAGCCAAAGGCAGTATATTCAATCTTGTGAAAGTGAAAGCGCACCTGTATTTTGGAATTGTTAAATTTTGCAAATAGGGTTCCAAAGTGTCAAAATGACTAGGTGGAAAATAATGAAACCTAGGGAAGTTTTCACAAAAGAGAAAGTGGTCACCCAAGCTTTGCTGTTCTGGAGCATCACTTGCATAATGATCGGAGAAGGAATACTAGACTCAGGCAATAGAAGCATAGAATCATAGAACTGTAGAGTTGGAAGGGACCCCAAGACTCATCTAGTCCAACACCCTGTAACACAGGAATCTCAGCTCAAGCATCCCTGACAGATGGTCATCCAAGATCTGTTTACAAACCTCCAGCAAATGGGAAACCACTTCCCATGGGAGTCCGTTCCACTGTCAAACAGCTCTTACCATAAGAAAGGTCTTTCTAATGTTTAGTTGGAATCTCTTTTTTTGTCATTTTGGGGTCCTGCCCTCTGGAGCAGCAGAAAACAAGTTTGAAAACGGCTCTCATATCACCTGTCAGTCTTCTCTTCTAAGACGGTTGGATGGAGTCTTGTATGCCTCCAAGCTGGTGCCCTTTGTCTTGCTCTGCTTTCATTTGGACCAAACCAGTGAGGCCAAGACTTGCGTTCTGGGGAGCCCAGCATCCCCATACACGATGCCCAGGTTTGTACCCTGGGGAGCTCACTTCAGTGCTTCTAATGCAGCAGTTTGACTTCACCCCAGATGCACACTCCACTGTCTCTCAAGACAGACGTATGCCAACAAGAAGGACCATCTTAGTCATTCTCTGTAACTCATCAGCACAGCAGAACCAGGTGGGATCCATAAGAACTCTTGCCAGAGGTTTGTTTATTCAGTCTGAGCAGCCACACTTGGTATGTTTTACTTAACCTTGCTCTGCCCCCCTCCAGACTGTAGCCTCTTGGAATCTGACTCTGCCTGGACTTGGCTTCTGTTCTTGGGTTGCTGATCTAGACCTTTACTTCTACTCTGTGCTCATTTCAAGCCCTTCCAACTGATGCCTTCCATGTATCCTGCAAATCCCTAATGCATACATTCTTTCTCTCACTCCATGCTTGAGCATCAATGGCACAACAAAAAAGATCCAAAGATCTTATACGACTTTTAACTGATGAAAAAGTTCCAACATTAAACTTAAAAGGGTTGGGATCTGCTCACAAACAGGCTTGGCTTGCAGCTCATTTAAAAGCAGCAAAACCAGATATAACGTTTCTACTGGAAACTTGGAGCATTTTCCCCAGCTGCAACTCACTGGACCTCATTTCTGGCCCCTCTCAGGTGGGCGCCATTGCCATTCCAAGAGAACAAGGGAGGCATCGATGGTGAGTTCCAACACCTCTTTTTCTAGAAAAATAGCACTGAGGAAACTATGATAATCTAAAACTAAAAATATAATTAAAAAGGCATGAGTTGTGGAACAATATGCCTCTTCTGGTTCTTTGAAAGCCTGAGGAACAGTAGTATGGATTGCAAAGAAATGTTCAGATCTGTTGGAGCAGTCTGGGGAGTTTTGCTCTCATTCTCTGCCACAGTGATAGTCAATGTGGTGTCTTTTGGATGTCTTAAACTCCAGTTCCCATTACCCCTAACAATTGGTCATACTGGCTGGAGATGATGGGATGATCAGTGCTTTTTTCTGGGGGTACTCAGGTGTACGCAGCACTGGCACCTATTTTTCCCCAAATGTTAACAGCGTGGCACTTACTGTACTGTCAGGCCGCTAATGCTGGGGGCATCCTCTTCCAAGGCCAAGGCCCCTCTGGGGTGGCATGAGAAGGCACCTCTTGTCTGGCAGGGGGTGGCTCAGGGACCAAGGGCAGCTGCAGTGGCTACCCAGAGGACTCCCAAGGAGAGGAAGCTGAAGAAACACTCCACAAGGGAGGGTGTTCAAAAAGGGATGAGGGGCTGCCAGCTCTGCAGGCAAGGGGGTTTCTGAGGCTCAGGATGTGTTTCCCCACTGGGGAGCCACAGAAAGAATGTAATTGGTCATGGGAGCCATGGACTCAAAAAGGTTGAAAACCTCTGCCTGTGAGAACTGAGAAACTTGAGGACCATCACAGGATACTGAAATGTTTATTTATTGTTAGGATTTCTTCTAAATGCCCAAAGAACCGCAAGAGACTTTACATAACGTGAAATTAAACTAGGATGTGCTCTCAGGATAACAGTCTAAATAATTAAGGTTGTAAAGCACACAGAAAATGAGAACTAAAGGAAAGTGGTTTGTGTACAGAGAGGCCCTTAAGCAGGCCTGAAAACACAGATAGGTTCTTGCGTACTTCTGAAGTTTTATCATTTCCTTAAGTAGAACCATGCAAGTTATGTAAAGATACATGATGGTTGATTAAATCTCAGTGGAAATGTTAGCAATTATTTTCATATTTTAGAAGCTGTTATTATACCCAGCCACATTTCAATGGGTGTTTAGTGCGTCCAGGAAATTTTCTTCCTGTCAGTCTTTTGTGTACAGAAATTGGTCTTTCATAATTTGGTAACTATAACTAGCCGCTGGAAGATCCAAAGGCAGGGACTTAAAAGTCAACACAATCATCATTTTCATTTTAATAATTGCTGCAGAACTAATCTCTACATGAGTTGCTGTACTCAATAGAAATTTAGCAGGGAAAGTTCCTGAGGAGGGGCGAAACCTTTTAGAGACAGAGCAATACAGATCTGACTTCTCAATTTCAAAGTTGATATGAGACTCCATTGTTCACATACTTTACCAATACATTTCATCAGAGAAAGCAATAATCACAAAGAAATCAAGATCAAATAGTGGAGTGGAGTGGAGTCTCAGAAAGTGGAGTTGTCCCTGCAGGTCCTGCAAATCTCCGTGTAGAACTGTATTTAGGGAAAACAGCATACAAAAAAAATTGTATGCTGAAAGAAATTCACACTAAGATGCCGATTACTCCTCATGATGACTTTATTTTTTAAAATGCAAACTGATGTGGATATATCGAGAGCTGAACTTCAGACTGGAAAACAGAGAAAGACCAAAATCAACAGCTTCACCCATTCCTACTGGGACACAGTTTGCGTATTCCAGAAATGCCACTTCTCTGTTGTCCACCTCCACAATCCTCTCTTCTCAGGGCTAAACACAGCCAGTTCTTCCTTCAACCTTTCCTCATCAAACTCATTTCCTGTTCAACTTACCCTCTCTGCTGCCCTCCTCTGAACCCATTTCAGCTTTTCTATATCCTTCTTAGAGTTTGGTGACCAGAACAAGATGCAGCACTGGAAGCAATCCTGTTCTGAGTCACCAGCAGAAGAGTTTATTTTGATGATGGATGAAATGGCTGAGACTGACTTGTCCCCACCCCCCATTGAGCCTTGTTGAACTTTTGCTGTGGGATCAATTACCCTTATGATCCTTTCACGGGCTGGCTGCACAAGTTCCTTGGAGTCAAGTGGAGCAATTCAGGCAAAATCTCCCAGGGTGTCCTTTCTCTATCTGCCAGGTCACTGTACTCAAACAAAAGATGTTTAGAGGGTGGATACAGAGTGAGGTTGCTGAGCTGGAGTTAATTGATAAATCTGACACCATTTGTTTTGTTTTTTGGATCTCCAAGCTGCTTTTTTAGTTTTTTATTTATACTTTTCAAATTTATACATTTCATTAATTTTACAATCCATTTAACATTTCAAAATTAACTTCTTTCCCCTGCTTTCTGCCTTTCCTTAAATATTTTCATATATTCTGGTTGTCCAAATTCATTTAATTTACTCATTTAATTATCTATTATAAATATGTACTCTTATAAAACTGCAGGCAAAGACACTATTTGTTTTGGGCCTGAGTTGAGAAGATCTTGGTTGGTCAACTCTCTACAAACACTAATTATCTCCTGCCTGTTGCTCTCACCCCTCCTGTCATCAGTAGCTGAAATCTCATCAATTTCCATAATTTGACTGGCATAATATTCCCACTTTCTGTACACATTTGTTCATTTTGTAATCTCATCTTGCAGTTTTCCACCTCCTCATTCTCCTGGAGTATTTCAGGGACATGGCAATAGTACAGTCAAATGGAATAAGGCTATTCTGAGTCCCTTCTTAAACTCGGTATGTTTCTTTAAGTGAGGGGTAAGAGAGGAGTACTGTAAAAGTTGGGTTGCATAGATGATACATCGGGATCCAGCACCAGTTTCACAGACTCATAGAACTGTAGATTTGGAAGGGACTCCAAGTGCCATCTAGCCCAGCTCCCTACCATGCAAGAATCACAACTATTGCAGCCATGAAACATGGTCATGCAAGCTCTGCTAAAAACCTTCAATGAATGAGAGTCTACAGCCTTCCAGGGTAGTCTGTTCCACTGTCAAACATCTCTTACTGTCAGAAAATTCTTCCTAATGTTATGTCAGAATGTCCTTTCTTGAAGTGTGAATCCATTGGTTTGGGTCCTCTACTCTGAAGCAGGAGAAAACAAGCCTGCTCCATCTTCCATTTGACAGCCCTTCAGATATTCTTGCAACATACAGCCTGAAACATTTTGAATATATTTGCAACATACTCAGGTAACTGTCAGGGCCAGGGGACCCCACCAGGGACCCCTGTGGCTGGGCTGCAGCCACTGCTGCTACCACAAAGGCTGGTGCTGCAGTTGGAGCCTGCTGGCCAGCTGTTTGCTTTTACCCACAGTAGCAAATTTGGGGTGGGGGTGACCCAGCAGTGATACACAGCAGAGTTTTGGGCTGCATGTCTAAGTTTGCCGGCATTCCTGCATTTCCCCTCAGACTCCCCTGTGTGTGTCATGTGGTCTACCCTGTGCACCCTAAAGCAGACAGATGCCCTCAGACATGGTGGGGGATGCTGCCCCATCACTAGGTGTTGAAATAAGAGCCACATTGCTAGGCCACTTTGTTTCTATATGTTGAAGGTGGGGGGAGGATTTGCCCTTCAGCTCCAGCAACACAATGCCTTTCTCCAACCAACCCTACCAACTGAGCATATGACTGGGGCACATCTCTGTGCCAAAGACGTGTCTTGGCTCTCAGTGCGTGAAGAACTCAAACTTGGAATATGTGTCAGTATGGTACATAAGCAAAGCACAGATCAAAGGCACAGCAGATTCAAGACTTGAGTAAACAAGCTAAGACATTGATCCAGCAGTTTTAGTGGAGCAGGGTGGGCATATATCTTTGGACTGGGCAAGCAAACAAAAACTCTTTCTAGAGCCCACTGGAGCCATTCCCAGGATCCGACTCATTACCTGCTGTGTCCCCTCCAGACAATGCTGAAGTCTCATGAGACCCAAATGCACCCTGTCCCAACCCCCTTGCACTATCCCTGGGATCATCAGACAACAATTCCTCCAGCTTCTCCCACCTTTGTCCTGATCCAGCCATCCCAACAAGAAGTGGGATCATGCATTGCATTGTAAATTTGTTGGAATCTGTGGAGTCCCTTTCTTCAGTTCAGCTGAAGAGGAAGAGCCATTTACATAAAAGAGATGCATCATGCATCAATAACTATGTGGATGTTAGAAATGTTCGCAGCAGGGTGAAGCAGATTTGTTGATGTGGGTTTCCCATGTTTTTTTCTCCCTACACTGCTGTTTAAATGCTGCAAAAGCTGATCTGGAGGCAGGTGAATAATTAACAGCATCTATAAAGAATCCATCCTTTAATAACACAGAGCAGACTGGTGGTATATAAATGTCCCTGTCAGGGTGGAACATGGCATGTGAGGAGAAAGCACTAGAAAAAGCCAAAGGGAAATCTTTTCCCATCTCCTGCCTGCTAGAAAAAAGGAAGAATCCAAGTTGCAATTTTTCTCTCACCCAGCTGTTTCTGACACCTGGGTGTCAAATCAATATTACAACATCAGTGGCACAAAAAATGGTTGTATTACTGCTTGGGAAAATATTTATATTACCTCCTGCTCTCCAAGGTGTTGGCTGCTAACTGAACACAAAGGGTAGCATTTGCCTGGGGCTGGCACAACCTGTTAAGGAAAGAACTGGTGGTGCTGGGAGATGATTGGGGAAGCCAGCCTGCAAAGAGTGAAGAAACAGGACTTGAGCGAAGAGGAGGCCTGGCACACAGTAGGGTCTTGAATCAGTCCTGCTAACAACCAAGCTCTAGTACAGTGATGGGGATGCTGCTGGACTACAACTCCCATCACCTCTTACCATTGGTCATGCTGGCTGGGGCTGATGGGAGTTGGAGTCCAACCACCTCTGCTCTAACATCTTAAGTCTTTGCATTATACGGTGATCACCACTGCAAGCCTGTCAGATTAAGAGCCTAGCAAAGGCCCTGCTGGTTCCGAGTAACAGCCACCTAGTCTGGCTTCATAACAGCCTAGTCAGATGCCTCTGGGAAGCTCCCAAGCTGGACATGAGTGCAAACAGCCCTCGCTCCATTTGTGCTTCCCAGTAGCCAGTATTTGGAGGCATACTTCCTAGGTTCCTGGGAAGCAATACACAGACATCATGACAAGTAGCCCTCAATAGCTTCATCTTTCACGAATTTGTCAAATTGCCGTTTAAAGCTGTTCAAGCTGGTGGCCACTTCAACTTCTTGTGGCAGTGAGTTCCACAGTTTAAATATACACTGTGCATTTGGGCTCTGTTACTCAAGGGAGGAGCCACCTGTTGCAGCTTCCAACATCATCACACACATGAGCACTCCACCAGCTGACCCCAAAAGTCTGTTACTGTCCATCCAGGCCCCATAAAGCCTTAGCCACAGAAGCAGTTCCCAATCTGTCCAAATGGACTCATGAGAAGAAATATTCCTGACAGGCTAAGCTCTTCTTCCCTTTGTCTGTACTGCAGCCTTTCAAAATCTGACATTCCCTCACCTCCTTATCTGGGATGATGTTCTTTGTCTCTGGTCCTCAGTTCTGACCTCTGGAGTATGAGCTCTTGCTTATCCAGAAGTCCATTATCTGCCTGTGTGTGTGCAGCACCCCTAAGTGGCAAACCTTTGAACTGCACGTGGCAGCTTCTCTCTGAAGAACTTTCCTGCCCCTGGACTGACTCCACCTTTCAAGGCTAGCATCTGGATCCTCTAGGACAGGAAAAGGTATAGCAAGGCTTTCTTTTGCAGCTAAGGTTTTCCTGAATGCCAATGTGGTCCTGTATTTTTAGTGACTCTTAAGACCAGAGGACAAACTAGGAGCTGGGATCAGACTTACCCTTCAGTTCTATTGGCTGACCCCAAGGCTCCTAGATTCCAGTCTATGTTTCCCAGAGCCCAATCCTGGTAGATGCAGAATATGAAATTCATTCTGTGCCTTCTCTGGATTACTCTTACTGCCCTGTGGATCCTGAAGCCTACCTGCTTGGGGGCCTGACCTGTGTTGATGTCATGATTAGCAGCAACCAGGACACTGAGGTGGCATCTATAGTTTCACTGGGTTCACTGGGTCCTTGACTGGGTTCCTGGCTCAGAGCTTGGTGCTGGTATTTAGAGGAACAGTGAAGGCTGGCAGATTCACAGACTGTTCACATGTCTTTGATACTCAAGTGAAGGAGGCAAACTGGAAGCAGAAGCTCAGAAGTCTTCTTTCACATCCAGTCCTTGTTGAAGCAGCTTGCTTGCTGGAAGCTGCTCTTGCTTCCTCGATCCACAGACACCCAGGATATCTGGGCCCTGACCCTGTGTCAGCAAATGCTAGTCAGGTTTCCCCTTCAGCCCACAACTTGCTATTGGACTCTACTCCCACAGCTAACTGGGTCAAAAGCAATTTAATTTCAGTCTCCCTTGCTGTGATTTCAGGGTCCAGAATAATTGCCTGTGCTGGATTACAGTAACTTTATCCTCCCCAGGGCTGGCCTCATCAAACTGCATTTCAAACTGCATGCATAATAGGTCTCTGCCTTTCAATCAGTTTTGCTAGGATGAAAGAGAGAAATCTCCTGTGTCGCACTATTTTCTATCCAGCCCAATCTTGCCTACTCTGACTGGCAGTAGCTCCATTCCTTCCGAGTGCCCTGTTTTAAGTGGGATAGCCACATGTTCTTTGAAGATGCCCTGGGCTCTGTCTTCGTCCCAAGGTGCCCTGTCCTGATTTCGCACCACCTGCGGACAAGGGTGGGAAAAGAAGCTCCTGCAGCAGGAGCTTTGGGAAGGAGGCGGGAGGCCTGGGTCCCAACTTTTATTGACAGAATGTTGGAGCATAGGCAGCTCTCCTGAGTCTCTTGCCATGTCACCTGGGATCTGGTCTTTTAAACTTGGGACACCTGAAAGCTGCTGCCAGCAAATCAAAACAGATGCTAAAATAACAATGAGTCATGGCTTCCCCCTGTCTCAGATACTCTGGAGACGCTTTAAAGAAGCATAGGAGAATGGAATCACTTTAAGGATTTGCAAAATGACCTTCTTCTAATGCTTTTGTATAATTTGGCAGATGAAAATGTTTTCTTATTGTCTATTCAGTCTACTAGCTCCTTAATATACTCATCCCCAAGTAGGGGTGGAAGGAAACTGCTTAGCAATGCATGTTTACTTGGAAGTAAGTTCCATCATTTCCCCTACATTCTAACATATATTTTCTTGGAAGTAAACCTCACTAAACTCAATGGGGTTAACTTCCTTTTCAAATTATTCAGTTATTAAGTTTGCAATAAAATACTGGCAGAGTTTTGTGGTTACTTTTTTAAATGCAAAACTGGGAAAATGAAAGTAAGATTGGAAAAATGAGACATTGGCCACATTCACACCATACGTTTAAAGCACTATGTTGCCACTTTAAACAGTTATGTTTTTGTGGGAATGTTAAGGATAGTAGGAAAGGATATGTTGAATAAGTATTATTCTTCCTTCACTCACACTAGTAAGTGATGTAGCAGAGCAGATTCCCCTCAATATAGCTGGAAGCTAGTTTGCAGATTCGTTTGAATCTCTAAGTTAAGATTATTTCCTGATGTCCCCTTTAATCCCTCCTAAAAGAATAAAGACAAGAGTCTTTCTTAGTAAAGTAACAAAAAGTTTACTCTCATTTCAGTTCACGATTTAAAAGGCAGACTTTACTTGGTAGTTACACAATAAAGAGTCTGAGTTCATCTCATATGGAGACTGAACTCATGTGCTGCTGGCTGAGAGCCAGCAGACAGCAAAAATTACATTAAGACAACAAAATGGCTGCAGGAGAGCAGCATGGCAGTAAGAGAGACAAGACAACAAGACAAGACAAGACAAGACAAAACTGCAAGTGAAGACAAGAATCAAGATGACAAAAAGAGACTGAGAAAACGGCTACATGACTCAGCTCTTTTGTGAAGCTCATTTGTGAAGTCAGCCAGAGCGCATCTCCCAGGTCACAGGCAGGGGGAGGATGCCCCAGACCAGTGGAAGAGGACGTTACACTGACTGGATGACCCCCTGCCTGTGCCCACTCTAGGGAAATAAGGAATGTTGCGTTTGACTGTACCAATGGATTACATTCCACAGTTTTCTCCCAAAGAATTCTGGGAGTTGTAATCTATTAAGGGTGTTGAGAGTTGTTAAGATACTGCTAACCACATAGGAGACTTTATTATATTGGTTTGCATCCAGACCATGGGCCCGTCTGCACCATATACTAAAGTGCTATGACACTACTTTAAATAGACGTGGCTTCCCCAAAGAATCGAGGGGACTCTTTGTTTTCAGTGCCACAACTGCTATGAGCTCCTGTTTTCTGCAAAAACCACTCCTGAGAAGCATTCTTAATTTCAGCAGCCTAATTCAGATGTGTATGTTGAGTTGGGAGGGTCGTGCTCTTAAGCAATTGCTTTTTTAAAAAATAATCTTTATTTGGTTTTACAAATTATACCAATACAACCATACACACCCATATTTTAAGATTCAATCAAATCTCTGGACTTCCTACCTTCCCCACCATGGGTCCCATTGTCAACCTTTTCAACTGCATATTATTCAGTAATCCATATTTTATGTCACTTCATTTTCTCCATAATATTTGCTACATTACAAGTGTAATTGCAATCCTGATAATGTTTTCATCTGCTTACAGTGGTCTGCAAGATGAATTATAAATGTTTCCCATCTTTTGTTAAAGTTTTGATCTTCTTGGTTCCTGAGTTTTCCAGTCAGTTTTGCCATTTCAGCATAGTCCAACATTTTAATATGCCATTCCTCTCTGGTAGAGACTTCGTCTTCTTTCCATCTCTGGGCTGGTAACATCCGTGTGGCTGTTGTCGCATACATAAAAAGTATTTTCTGCTCTCTTGAAATATCAGCACCTAGAATTCCTAATAGAAAAGCCTCTGGGGTTTTAAAATAAAAGTTAGTTTAAACATTGTTTTCAACTCATTGTATATCATTTCCCAGAATGCTTTTATTACCTTACAAAACCACCACATAAAGAGTACCTTCTTTTTCTTCACATGTCCAGCAGATATTTCTACTCGTCATACATTTTTGCTAGTTTACTAGGAGTCAGATACCATCAGTACATCATTTTCATATAGTTTTCTATCAGCATGCAGCACGCTGAAAAAAATTAAATCAGTTTTCCATAACCTTTCCCAAACTGATAATTGGATATTATGCCCCAAATCCCTCACCCAGTGTATCATTACCGATTTAACCTGTTCATCCTTTGTATACCATTCCAAAAGCAATGTACACATTTTTACAGTAATTTTGTATTATTTTCTAACAAATCTTTTCATAACTGAAAATCTTCTTTTTATCTATCGTTAAAATATCATTTAGTTGGTGAAATTGTAACCAATCAGTTAAGAAATCCCTTATCTCTTCAAAATCCTTCAATTTCACCTGATGTTCTGTTTCGGTTAGCAGCTCTCTATATGTCACCCAATTACTTCTCATATTTAATTTTTTCATAGATATCGCTTCCAGTGGGGAAAGCCACTGCGGTGTTTTCTGTTCTATTAAATTTGTGTATTTTTCCCAAACTGTAAAAATTGATTTTCTTATTAGATGATTCTGAAAACCTGTATGTAGTTTTCCTTTTTCATACCATAAATATACGTGCCAACCAAATCTGTTATCATGTCCTTCCAAGTCTAAGATGTCTGCATTTTTAAATGTTATCCATTCCTGGAGCCAACAGGACACCTCATAGTATAATTTTAAGTCTGGCAAGGAGAAGCCACCTGTTAATAATTTCTGTTTTATTCTTGGTTTCTTCCACAGCCAGATAAATCTAGAGATATATTTTTGCCATTCTTTGAAGTGTCCTGCACCGCTGATCACGGGTATCAACTGAAATAGAAATAATATTCTTGGCAATACATTCATTTTTATCATTGATATCCTTCCCCAAAGCAATAAGTTCATGCCTCCCCAAATCTCTAAGTTCTTCTTTATTTATTGTGTAATTGGAAGGGATGCGGGTGGCGCTGTGGGTAAAACCTCAGTGCCTAGGACTTGCCGATCGTATGGTTGGTGGTTCGAATCCCCACAGCAGGGTGAGCTCCCGTCTTTCGGTCCCAGCTCCTGCCCACCTAGCAGTTCGAAAGCACCCCTAAGTGCAAGTAGATGAATAGGTACCGCTTTATAGCGGGAAGGTAAACGGCGTTTCTGTGTGCTGTGCTGGTGCCGGCTCACCAGAGCAGCTTCGTCATGCTGGCCACGTGACCCGGAAGTGTCTGTGGACAGCGCTGGCTCCCGGCCTCTTAAGTGAGATGAGCGCACAACCCTAGAGTCGGACATGACTGACCCATACGGGCAGGGGTACCTTTACCTTTACCTTTACCTTTACCTTTACCTTTAGTTGTGTAATTATCTTTACAAATATTTATGTTCTTAGCTGACAACTGTAGTTTTCCCAGTAGTGAGAGCTGGACCATAAAGAAGGCTGATCACAGAAGAATTGATGCTTTTGAATTATGGTGCTGGAGGAGACTCTTTAGAGTCCCATGGACTGCAAGAAGATCAAACCTATCCATTCTGAAGGAAATCAGCCCTGAGTGCTCACTGGAAGGACAGATCTTGAAGCTAAGGCTCCACTACTTTGGCCACATCCTGAGAAGAAAAGACTCCCTGGAAAAGACCCTGATGTTGGGAAAGATTGAGGGCACAAGGAGGACGAGATGGGTGAACAATCTTCTCGAAGCTACCAGCCTGAGTTTGACCAAACTGCGGGAGGCAGTGGAAGACAGGAGTGCCTGGCGTGCTCTGGTCCATGGGGTCATGAAGAGTCGGACATGATTAAACAACTAAACAACAACAAAAATCACATTTTTCACCAATACCTTCATTTTATTTTTATTTAACGTGAAACCCACTACCTGACCAAACTCCTGGATCCTCTCCAAGACCCTCAGTATACTGCTCCCTGAGTCTTCCACAGTGATCACAAGGTCATCTACAAAAGTTTTCAGTTTATATGCTTCCTACCATTATTCCTTTTATTCCATCATCCGATCTTATATTTCTCGCCAGTGTCTCTAAAACTAAAATAAACAATAATGGTGACAGGGGACACCCTTGTCTTGTCTCCTTCATTATTTTACATTTTTCGGTTATCACACTATTCACAATCAGCATAGCCTGTTGGTCTGAATAAATTGCCTTGACTCCTCTGCAAAATGCCTCCCCAAAGTTCATCATTTCTATCTTTTTTCCATATATCCTTTTTTTCTTTGCTGATGTACCTACCAACCAGTGCTAAAGGGACCATAGAGACAAGAAGGAGGGGTATAAACATCTCCCCCTCATCCTTTGTAGCTCTCTTCAGAGGCAAACTTGTTCCTTGAAAGAAGCTGGTTAATTAAGCCCTGTTTATCAACCTTTAAGTATGTGCAAGGATTTATTTATTTTTAATCCTGACATTATTTCCAACCTCCTTTAGGTCTGGCCTGGAAGAAATTAGCTAGAAGGGGCTTAAACTGTGCTGTAATACTTAAATGGCTCACAGCAGGCAGAATTGCAATCTTGGCAGGAGATCCTTTATGTTCTATGTGTAGGATGAATATTCCTAAAAAAAACTTCTTGCTTGTACGCTTGCTGCACTCTTGAAGCTGGATGCTAAGCAGTCAATACTTCCTGGACCTGAGAACCCGTCCTGCATTCTGAAATTGTTGCAGGTGGAACTGGAACAATGTAGAGTTCACTAGCATTTCAGAATGCAGGGCGGGTCCTCAGGTTAGCCCCATTCCTAACCTTTTCAAGTCAGTCTTGACTCCTGAATCATCCAGCACTGAACTGGCTTTGGCTGACTCAGCTCTGAACTGGCTTCAGTGAAGTCTTGGAGGACAGAGCTATGCATTCTATGGGGCCTGTTTTCATAGAATCATAGAGTTGGAAGAGACCACAAGGGCCATCGAGTTCAACCCCCTGCCAAGCAGGAAACACCATCAGAGCACTCCTGACATATGGTTGTCACGCCTCTGCTTAAAGACCTCCAAAGAAGGAGACTCCACCACACTCCTTGGCAGCAAATTCCACTGTCAAACAGCTCTTACAGTCAGGAAGTTCTTCCTAATGTTTAGGTGGAATCTTCTTTCTTGTAGTTTGGATCCATTGCTCCATGTCCGCTTCTCTGGAGCAGCAGAAAACAACCTTTCTCCCTCCTCTATGTGACATCCTTTTATATATTTGAACATGGCTATCATATCACCCCTTAATCTCCTCTTCTCCAGGCTAAACATGCCCAGCTCCCTTAGCCGTTCCTCATAAGGCATCGTTTCCAGGCCTTTGACCATTTTGGTTGCCCTCCTCTGGACACGTTCCAGTTTGTCAGTGTCCTTCTTGAACTGTGGTGCCCAGAACTGGACACAGTACTCCAGGTGAGGTCTGATCGACTGTAATGAGGGAGAGATCCTCAAATGGAGTCTGCTCTTCGTCTTCCATGCTAGGGGAGAGGATCTCAAAGCGATTGTGTATTTCTAAACAATTAGAGCGAACCCTGGGCCTCCTACTTCTTTGAGTCACGTTTCTCCATATATCTTGCTCCTGTGTTGGTGAAGTAGCCTCCTTCTCAGGGGAGTCCCCTGTCTAAGCTAGCCTCCATCTCACAGGTCTAATAGAGGACATACCATAGCCAGTGCTGAACTCAGATTAATTTGCCAGGGAGCAGAATATCTTGACTGTCCACTGCCTTGGGCAGTACTGGGGCTGCTCCACACAGGACCAACTTGAGCTTCCCAGAGCCATCTGCTTGGTCATTGAAGGATGTAGGATGCCCAGTTAGGCAGACTATAGGTCAGATCCAACAAAGCTCTTTCTGGACAGCCTTTCTCAAACTCACTGCTATACTGACATCACCTTTTAAAAGGAAAGAGGGGGAGGGAATCCGAGAAGGAGCCTTGTTCAGCAGCTCCATCTGCCATGCTCCAAGGAAATGGAGTGTTTTATTTGGTATGACAATTTTTACAGCCTGAAAAGTGGAGAGGCAACAGCGCAGGAAGCCTTGCATCATGTCAGATTAATGAGAGCTGCCGCAGGCAGGTGCTTCTTGGGGTTCAAAGCTGGGTTCAGAAAGGCTGGAGATCTGAAAGTACATTAATTAGCACCCACCCTGAGGACAATCATGCTTCTGCAGTGGCTGCCACCCCATTCAATGCTTCTTTGGCAGCGATCAATTTGGTGCCAAATTTGGTGCCAGGCAGAGCATAAGAGGAGAGCTATTAACAAGGAATCCTCCAGAGCCTTCCTCCTCATCCTGGTGCAGGCTGCTGCAGAAGAGATCTTTACCATAACAAATGGTGTCGAGTTGCCTTCTCCTTTACAAGCCAGCCTCCCTGAAGGTTTCCAGAGCCCCACTTCTTTGCAGATGGACCCAGGAACCTGAACATGTGAAATAGATTGAACTAGGGTCACATTCATTACAAAAAAAAATCTGCAAAGGAAACCAAAGCAATGTGGGAAGCTGTTCTCAGTTTGGCCAAGGCCTGTCCTTATCCAGGGGCATGATAAGGCATAGGTCTAAGCAGTGATTTTCTTCTAGGGAAAAAAAAGTGCCAGTACTGCATACCCCAGAAAAAAAGCACTGGGCCCAAGTAAGAATGGCCAAATCAGCCAGTTTCAGTTTCCCTCATTATCGTCCGCCCCCCCTCCATTTTAAGTTCAGTTCACCAGATCAGTTTGCAACTTAAACACAAACAAGTTCTCATGAAAATTCATCCTCATTTTAGAGAAAAAATTCTCCCAACATTTCCCCATGCAATATCAACAAACGCAAAAACATTTTTGCAAACTGGTTTTACCTAATATAATGTATTTTTGTACAGTGGTACCTTGGTTCTCAAATTCCTTGGTACTCAAACAACTTGGAACCCAAACACTGCAAACCCGGAAGTTAGTGCTTCGATTTGCGAACTTTTTTTTGGCAGCCAAACATGCTCCATTTTGAGTGTTGCACTTCCGATTTGAGTGCCACAGTTCCGTTTTGAGTGTTATGCTGAGTGGTCTGTCTGTTTTTGCTACTTATTTTGCATTTTTGTTTTTGCGGCTCTTTTTTATTTTGTTATTGTGACTGTGTGGAACCCGGTTCAGCTACTGATTGATTGATTGTGTGACTGCAGTACATTGTTTATTGCTTTCATTTTATGGATCAGTGGTCTCATTACATAGTAAAATTCATGTTAAACTGCTGTTTTAGGGGTTGTTTTTAAAAGTCTGGAATCAATTAATCCATTGTGCATTACTTTCTATGGGAAAGCACACCTTGGTTTTGGAACAGACTTCCAGAATGGATTAAATTTGAGAACCAAGTTTGAGAACCATTGTATGCTATTTTAACCTCCTTATATATTTTTATGCACATGTATTTTATTTCATAAAGTTTATACACCGCTTGATTTTAAAACAAACCCTCAAAGCAGTTTCTGCATTCAGATGGAGAACTGCAGACCTTCCAAGTGTTCCTGTTTTCCAGGGAGAGCCCTAGATTTACAGAAGCTGTCCCAGTTTCTGATTTGATCCCAGAATGTCCTGCTTTTCCTTAGGATGTCCCTATTTTCATCTGAAAAATGTTGGGGGGCTACCCTCAAGCCATCTGAAGGGAAGTTTTTAATGTTTAATTTTTTACATATACTGTATATATATATTGGAAGCTGCCCACTGTGGTTGGGGCAACCCAGTCAGATAGGTGGGGTATAATTAGTAAAGTTGTTGTTGTTGTTGTTGTTGAATAGGATGTCCTTATTTTCATGGAAATGTTGGAGGGTATGGAAGTGCATTGCAAAATTCAGAAAAGTGCCAATTCCCTAGGATGGCTGTGATCTTCTCTTCCACCAACTTTTCTTGCACCTCCCTGCCCAAAGAATAACCTATTCATCTATTTAAATATCACTCACCATTATTACCTGCATCCTCTAGTACAGAGAGAAGACAGGAAAAATTTGTCCAGTTCAGCTAATACATGAAGATGCCGTCTTATACTGATGGTGCATATGTCACTCACAGGGTGTTGTGGGGATTAAATGAGGGGGGAGAAGAATCTTGTATGCCACCTAGAGCTCCTTAGAGAAACAAGTCAGATATAAATGCAATGAATATATAAATCTCTTTTTGAGATTCAAATTATCAGGGCTGGCTCCTTTGCAAACCTTGTAAACCTCCTACGAAGACACCTTGACATCACAAGCCTATGCATCTTTCCTAGGATGTAAACTCCACTGTGAGGCTCATGCCCAAGTCAGTGTGTTTAGGATTTCAATCTTTGTCTTCAGGGCTCTCTCCTTTTGGTTCTGGAAAGGCTGCTTTGAATTTTCTCAGCTGTGGGGAAGTAATTAAGAGCAAGATGAAGATATGTGTGGGAGCGGGAGGAATCTTCTACCTATTCAGCAGAGTTGCCTGCATTATTCCTAGTCTGGGGAAAGAACAGTAATAAAAGTTATCATCAGTACAAAAAATTCTCATTATTGCAAAGAGCCTGACATGAGCATGAGCAAATGCACATCCCCTCTTGGAGCCTTGGCAACAGCAGGTAGCATCGATGCAGCACTGCTGAGAGATGTGTCTTCAGCCGCTGCTCCCCTGAGCAAAATCACTCAGCAGTATGGTAATAAAGTGGGCAGGGTGAAAATGAAAAAAAAAAAAGCAAACGCTACAAGGCTCTAGAGAGCTTTGCCTGAGCTCTCTATGTTATAATCCCCGTTATCTGCACCCTAGGGCCTTGTTAGATCTGCTGCAGCCCAGATTGAGCTGAAGGAGGGGCAGCTGGGAGCCTCAGGGTCCCTGTGTCACAAGAACAGCTGAAGGGCTCAGGTTAGAACATCCCAGTTTCTGCCACTTTCCAAACAAACATACCTCCTCAGGTGTGCCTTGCATAGCAGCTGCTGAAGAGGATGGAAAGCTGTGGAGCGCAAGGACAGAGGAGGCTTGTTTTCCAAAGGCCCTTTGCTAGAGAATTCCCTCAGCACCAGCGTTGCCAGACTGCCGTCAGCGACAACCCCTGGCAGATGACAAACTTGTCTTTGGGATTACTGAGCACTTGTGGGAAATAGGATCAGTGGCGTCGCAATAGGGGCCGGGGGGAGCGCACCACCCCGGGAGGCATCCTGTAGGTGGGTACCATCCTGAGGGGCCCCCGCCCGCGCCTCCCAAGCCTACAGCGATTGGCAAAGCACCGGCAAAGCACCGCTTGGGAGGCGCAGGGGGCACCAAATGTCACCCCCCGTTTGGCGCGGGGACCTTGGGAGAAGATGCGCACGCGTGGGAAGTGGCGCCACAAAGACTCCTCTCGGCATGGCTGGGTGAATGAGCGCGAAGGAACGGGGCGCGGGCTGGCTCGCTATTGGATAAGGAGGGGGAGAGATGGCGGGATGAAGTGGGGCGAAGGCGAGCCGCAGGCCGAGGGAAGGAGAACTGGGGCGCGGAGTCTTTCCCCGGTGAGGAGGACCGAGCACTGTTCGTCCCCCTCCTTTATTTTCTAAAGCAGGCATGTTCAACATGTCAATCGCAATCGACCAATGGGTCGCTGACTGGTTTGGCTTTGATGGCAGACTGAGAAAGAAAGGCCTTTCTCTGCAGCTTGGGACGCGGCAGCCTTCCTTCCCCGACGCCCGTGGGTGGGCGGTTAGAGCAGCGGAGCAGGGGCGCCGACTTATAAAAAATATTGGGGGGGCCCATACCGGGGTCCTGCCCCGGGAAGTTTTCTAAGAGCCGCTCCCGGCCCGTTGCTGCTGCTGCCGCCCGCCTCGTG
The DNA here is from genome assembly GCF_964106915.1 of Podarcis gaigeae. Taxonomy (NCBI): domain Eukaryota; kingdom Metazoa; phylum Chordata; class Lepidosauria; order Squamata; family Lacertidae; genus Podarcis; species Podarcis gaigeae. The sequence goes on along the minus strand of NC_139685.1, from coordinate 433,965 downwards.
GCCCCCTCACCAGCTGAGGGAGGGAGAGAGACCGAGAAGGAGAGAGATGCGTGGTGGGCAAGGCAAGTGCCCGCCTCGCCTCCCACCGCCCCTCGTGCCGGCCGCCCCCTCCCCTCCCTTCCCCCCCCGCGCGCGCGCGCTCGCTCGCCCTCCTCACCCCAGCTCTTGGCCGTTCGCCCCAGGAACTCGCCGCTGTTGGGGTTGTAGATGAACCTCCGCCACTCGGCCATAGACTGGCTGAAGGGCTTCTCCTCCTCCTTGGCCATAGCGAGAGAGAGAGAGAGAGGCTGGAAAGAGACAGGGAGCTCGGCGGTTCGCGGGCGGCGGTTTTTCCCCTGCCGAAACAACAGCAAACAACAGCAGCTCCTCAGAACCGCTAAGTAACTCTCCCTCAGGCGCCTGGCGGGAGAGCAGAAGAGAGGAAAAGGAAAGAGGGGCTGGGCCAGTCGCACGCACCGAGCAAAACTACTCGCGCCGCCTCTTTTACTACCGTAATAATTATTTGTTTTAACTCATTACTGAATGTATTTTAAAAGGTAACTATCGTCAAACAAGGAAAATAAAAAATACCAACATAATTTTGTGATTTTACAAAGCATAATATAACTACCGTATTTTTCGCTCTATAACACGCACCTGACCATAAAACGCACATCATTTTTAGAGGAGGAAAACAAGGGAAAAAAACATTCTGAATGAAACAGTGAATGTATCATTTTTGTGCTTCATGCTGTGGCCACAGACATGTGATCTGATGGTGAATTTGGGGTGACCCAATGCAAAAATCCTGAGGATCCATGTGGATCCATGTTTTGTAACCACGTTTTTGCACCATTGCAGCCCCAGGCAACAGTGGGTGCGTGATTTTTGGGGGGCAGGCTGTAGCCATGGACATGCTATGTGATCTGATGGTGAATTTGGGGTGACCCAATGCAAAGATCCTGAGGATCCATGTGGATCCATGCTTTTTAACCACATTTTAAGTGGGGAGGGAAGGAAAAACACAGAAGGGACAAGGAGCAGGAGAGGGGTGTGCAGAGAAGCAGCTGGCTAAGAATGCAGGAGAGGGGTAGGGAGGAAAGGAAGGCAAAAGTTTTCCCTCACCTACCCACCCAAGCCAGCTAGCGCTCTCTCTCTCTCTCTCTCTCTCTCTCTCTCTCTCTCTCTCTCTCCCTCCTGCATGTTTTCAGATTTCCCTTCTGCATGCCTGGAGGGAAGGGGCTTTCCCTGCTCTTTGTTCCGTTTGAGCAAACACAGCAAGGAAACAGAGGTGGGTGGGCAGTAAGACCCAGAGGCAGAATGCCGGAAAGCAGCCGCTTCCTCTTTTCAGATTTCCCTTCTAGGAGACGCGCGATTTGATTTTTGCCTGCTTTTTTTGCCTCCCCTTGCACCAATTGGCTCCAGGAACCACACATTCGCTCAATAACACGCACAGACATTTCCCCTTCCTTTTTAGGAGAAAAAAATCTGTGTGTAATAGAAGGAAAAATACGGTAACGAATTTTTGAGGGGGCTCGGGCCCCCTCAGGCCCCATGGAGTCGGCGCCTATGCAGCGAGGTGGGTGAGGGGGGCGCGGTGCCCCAAGGGAGGACTGGAATGAGGGTGGGGGTGTTGCTACGGGGTAATAGCTTAGGGGTGGGGGCGATAACATACTTGGACTCGAAACAAAAAGCCCCAGATGGAGAAAGACTGAGCTTGAGGGAGTGACGCAGAGGCAGGAAGGAGGATCACGGAGCAACGAAGGAAGCTGCTCGGAAGGGAAAGAACTGAGAGAGAGAGAGAGAGAGAGAGAGAGAGAGAGAGAGAGAGAGAGAGAGAGCTGGCTCCTCAGATGTGAAGAAGAAGAAGAGTTTGGATTTGATACCACGCGTTTCACTCCCCTTAAGGAGTCTCAAAGCGGCTAACATTCTCCTTTCCCTTCCTCCCCCACAAGAAACACTCTGTGAGGTGAGTGGGGCTGAGAGACTTCAGAGAAGTGTGACTGGCCCAAGGTCATCCAGCAGCTGCATGTGGAGGAGCAGGGACGCGAACCCAGTTCACCAGATTACGAGACTACCGCTCTTAACCACTACACCACACTGGTTCCATGTGTGTAAATAGTTACTTGTCCATCTTTCCTGGATCTTTCATGGTGATATCCAAAAATAACTACTGTATCTGTGAAATAAAGATCCATTTATCTATCTATCTATATCTATCTATCTATCTATCTATCTATCTATCTATCTATCTAATCTATCTATCATCTATCTATCATCTATCTATCTATCTCACTAACTTAAATGACTTCGGAGGGTGGTAGATCACTGAGTTTTTAATAGGTTGGAGGTGCTTGTTCTAAAGTAAATGGAGCCACTATAATGCTCCCATCTCCTCTCCAGCCTTTACACGTGCGGGGGTGTGTGTGAATCTAGTCTGATGATACTGAAGAGCTGACACTGAAATTTGGAGAAATTTGGACATTTCTCTCCAACCCTGCCATTTCTGGCATCCATTAATGAAGTGTGTCAGATAACTTTTCCTCTCTGGTCTGCTGTCCCTTAAGGCAAGATTGTGCAGAAGGGTAGATCAGAGTCTACTGGCAGATCTCTACGTGATTTGCAGCAGATCAGAGAGGATTTCTGACTCCGTGTTGTTTTAAGAATAATAGCAAGAAAACGATGGCAACTCTCTTGTTCCTAAATTATACTGAATAGTAACCAGGCATGGAATTTTTATATGATCGCTGCTCACTTCTGGTACTCAAAAGCAAATTCCTGGGTTCAGTGTTCTTTAATTCTGTCTTTTACACCAGGATTTGGTTGGTGGAGATCGGGGCTCTAGTAATCCCCCACCCCATAAGCCTGCAATCTGCCCACCTTTCCCCTAAATTGTTCTGTAGCATGCGGATTCTGCACCAGGAAAATTGTGTGTTTAGTGACTTTTGGTTAGTTTGCTCTTCTGCAAGCTTTGGGAAAGTGCTTTGCAGAGCACGGAATTCTCCCTGCAAACCCTGACCATGATGATTTTATTGTGCAGGTTGCGGTGTGGTCTAAACCACAGAGCCTAGGGTTTGCCAATCAGAAGGTCTGCGGTTCAAATCTCCGCGATGGGGTGAGCTCCTGTTGCTCGATCTTGGTCTAGATTGCAGGGTAGCCCAGTGATTGAAAAATGGCATGTGCCATAATAATAAAAAATATAAAAATAAAAATTCAGAGCCAGCGGTGCAGGGCCTGTGTGCATTTTGCCATTGGAACCCTGAAACATTCCATATGCAAGCTTGAAAAAGAAACTCAGGTCCCCAGATGAGTCTGGAACTGGAATGGGACTTTAACCGCCCATTTAAAAAAGCTTCACAACTCTGGGTAACCACCCCCCAAAATTTCAATGGGGGGGGGGTTGACAAAATAATTACCACACCACAGTTGCTGGAAACAAAAGTGTTCAAATCCTGCATGCAGATTTCCCAAAGGTATCTGGTTGGCCACTGTGAGAAGAGAATACTGGACTAGATGGGCCACTGGCCTGATTCAGCAGGTTCTACTTATGTTCTTGGACGCGGGTGGCGCTGTGGTCTAAACCACAGAGCCTAGGACTTGCTGATCAGAAGGTCGGCGGTTCAAATCCCTGCAACGGGGTGAGCTCGCGACAGGGTGTTGCTTGGTCCCTGCTCCTGCCCACCTAGCAGTTCGAAAGCACATCAAAGTGCAAGTAGATAAATAGGTACTTCTCCAGCGGGAAGGTAAACGGCGTTTCCATGCCCTGCTCTGGTTCGCCAGAAGCGGCTTAGTCATGCTGGCCATGTGACTCAGAAGCTGTACGCCGGCTCCCTCGGCCAATAAAGCGAGATGAGCGTCACAACCCCAGAGTCGGTCATGACTGGACCTAATGGTCAGGGGTCCCATTACCTTTACCTTTACCTTTACTTATGGTCTTATGGAAGCCCTCCAGTTTCTGTTGACTCTAACTCCCATCAGCCCCCAGCCAGCATGGCCAATGGTCAGGGAGGATGATTGGAGTCAGAGTTCAACAACATCTGGTGTGTGCTGTGATGGTACCCCTGACTAGGAGCAATAACTGTTCCGACTTCCGGGTTAGCGCCATCGGCAATGGTGGAATTTCTCTGACTCAGAGGAACCCGCTCCGTGAAAATCGGGTCTTGCCGCCGCGGCGAAGGCGGAGACCCCTTAAAAATCCCAGGCGGAGGAAGCCTGGGAACGTGGGATTTGGCTGACACCAGGAGCGCCTCCCCTACTCACAGGGAAACCCCTTTTTCGGGGATCCGAAGCGACGTGGGCTGAGCAGCGCGGTGTCTTGAATCGACCGCTATTTTTACGGAGTGAAGCCGCACAGCCGTTGCTGGAGAGCGCTGACTTTTTCCTGTGGACAATTGGACTCTAAACAAGTACCCGTGAGTAGAACGGAAAATTGGATTAAGAAACACTTTAATTTGGCATTGAAGCGGGAAGGTCTAAACAGGATGTCCGCCACTTTTTGTATATAGACTGAAGCAAAAATTGTGCAAGCCAAAGTCTGGAAAGTTGTATATAAAGACCTAAATTTCCTTCATTTTTAACCATCAAAACCCCTCTTGGAAGTAGGGGAAAAGAGGGGGAATTTTGATTGTTTAAGCCTGCGGAGAGAGAGTAAAGAAAGATAAATTTCCACCGTCTCAAACCTGGGAACGGGGTGTCAAAGACAGAAACTTTTGGGGAAGCCCATCAACTGTGAATGGAATGTTCTTTGACAGATAGTTAAAGAAGAGAAACAAATTGATTCCAAAGTTACCTTTTGCACTTAAAAGAAACAAAAATTTGAAAAATGAAAGTAACTTTCTTTTGCTGGACTTGCCTTCGAAAGATGGATACAAATGAAAATTGTTCCCTCTAGTGGGAGCTTGTTAAATTGTTGCTGGAGTCGATCTGGGGATTTCACAGCTTTGGAGATTAGGATCGTGAGACCAGACTCTGACCTTGAACAAAAATGGATATAGAAGAAGTTTCGGTGCTTGCTTTTTGCAAAACAAACGCTTTGCTGGAGCAGATGCATGAGAAGATGAATTTGATGACTGTTGCAGTTCAAAACTTTGGACAAACAGTGAATACTTATATAGAAACCACTCAGGTCCCAACCCAGGAACCTGTTTTGACAGGGCAAGTGCAAATGCAGAAGACAATGGAGGAGGTTGCTGCTGAACCTCAAGCAACACAAATGGATAGAACCAAGGCCCTGCAGGAGCATAAGCTGCTGTTTTTGAAGATTGAACCTGGAGTGGGCCGGGGGGGGGGGTCTGGAGTTGTGGGGGTCCTTAATTTTGGAAGGACTTTGAAACATGCATTTAAATATTTTCTGGACTACCCGGTTGACTGTGGGGAATGGGACTGTGGGGGAATGGGCTGATCTGTTGAGGGGAGATGGAGATATTTTGGGGTTGGAGTTTCCCCGAGACCTACTCCTCAATGAGAAAGGAAAGAAATTAAGAAAGAGACCAACAAAAGACAAGGCAAAGTGCTGGTATAAACAAGAAGAAGAATCGCAGAAGGGACATGGAAAAGACTTAAGAGCCTCAGACATAAGACTACCAGGTTGATGGACTAGATGGAATGGACAGTAAGGTCTGACATAACCCGAGACCAGGAAGAAGAGACGTTGGATGGAGATTGGAAGAAAGCTTTAAAAAATTATTTTGGGAATTAGGGTAAAATTTATTTTGGAAATTAGGAAAAATGGTGGAATGAAATCATTTGGCTTTAGTAGAAATGATATTAGGAGTTATGTATAAATAAGTATTAAGTTTTAGGATTTAAGGTATTTTATCGTAAGATAAGGTTAAAATAAATTAAGGTAAATTGAATGACAGAATATTGTGAAAGATGAAAAGGATATGCTGAATTAATTGATAGGTTAGACTGTTAAGATAAATTATCCAATAAAAATTGAGAAAGATGGAAAGAATTTGCTGAAACAAATAATTAAACTAGAATACAAAAAGGGAGGTGTGAGGAGGTCAATGAAACAGGTAAATGAAAGACAAAGAGATGGAATATTGGATGTGTGTTTTATTTTTTGTTTTATTGTTATTGCTGTATTTTTCTTTCTATTTTTATTCTTTTTTCTTTTGTCTATCTATTTTTTATATATTGTAATGTATATGTTGTTAAATTTTTGCTGTTTGTTTTCTTTTTCTCTTTTCTGTAATCTCTAAACTCTTAATAAATATCATTTAAAAAAAATAATAGGAGCAATAACTGTTCCCAGGACCTTGAAGTCTTCCAGAAATGGCACTGGAACCTGCTCTGTTGCCCAAATGCACACTGTGTGATTTAATTGTGGTGAAGGGGGGTCAGCAAGTTCAGAGACCCCTGCATGTCCAGAGCATCCATGGCTGTAACTGAGAGCCCTAGACTTAGTTGACTCTACCTCTCATTGGCTCTAGCACCACCTGCTGTTGGACTCCTGGCACCATTTCTCACCCCTAACACAGATTTAACTATCTGGGGGTGAGATTTTTAATCAAAACTGCACAGTGATTTTCTTTATTGTGGAGTTTGGAGTTTACAGGGTTAAAACTCCTTGGTATCCTGTATCTGGGAGGGGCCTGACGCAGGGCCATATGTCAGATGCTTTGTCCGTCTTTGTCTGTGAGAGTTGGTTTCACTTTAGACTGAGAGACGCTGCAAGGAAGCTGCGTGTGTGAAATGCTGAGGTTTCTGATGGATTTATGGCTTGTATATAAAACGCTTTAGAGATAGCAACGAACTGTCTCTGGACTGATTTATCCCTCTATCTCACACGGACTGCAGGACCGCTGCAACTCTGTATTTTCTGCCCAGGTCAGCCCCAGCAAGGAGCGCAGGGAAGCGCTGACTGGACGGCAGGATTTAATCAGCAAATTTATTGCTCAACTGTTCAGCTATTATATTCCAGCAATTGTGCCTCTACTCTCCCCCCAATAATGTTTAGATGTCATTTCCTCCCAACATCCAATTAATTTAACAAACACAGCTGAAGTGCCCTGCTTTCTGTACTGTGGCTTTCATCCATGTTCCTTTAATGACACTTATTGTTACAGAGTCACTGTCAGCCTGTTATTTTACAAGGCTTATATAAAACATTCACTGAGTCTATCATGTTGGGGAGTGGGGGAGAAATGTCATTATATTCTTTAGAAATCATGTCTTGAGTAAGTAAAAGTGAAGAGATTTCTTACACATGTTCTAGCCACCCTATGCAGAAATGCAAAAGACTTCTCTCTGCTTGGAAGAGATACTTCCGGCCATGTAATAGACCTCTATGGTTCTCCCCACAACCTCAGAAGCTAAAAGAAGTTATGAAATATGTAAAGGGGAGATTGGGCTCATTGAAACTCTGCTATTAGCCTGATTGAAATGAATTCTCACAGCCATCACTCTCAAACACAGTTGGCCCAAAAAATGGATACAGGGACAGAGGAGAATTTAGCTTCATTCACATTTTTAAGTGAACTGATGAAACTAGTAGCTCCAGGATGAAAACACAGATTGGAACAAAACTGTTCAGATTGCTCTGAATTTTGTGATACTGTTTGTTTGTTTGTTTGTTTGTTTGTTTATTAATTACCAAGATGCATTTTTAAAAGAGTAGGTCTTTTAGGTCTCTGCTGCTCCAGAGAAGCGGACACAGAGCAATGGATCCAAACTACAAGAAAGAAGATTCCACCTAAACATTAGGAAGAACTTCCTGACAGTAAGAGCTGTTTGACAGTGAAATTTGCTGCCAAGGAGTGTGGTGGAGTCTCCTTCTTTGGAGGTCTTTAAGCAGAGGCTTGACAACCATATGTCAGGAGTGCTCTGATGGTGTTTCCTGCTTGGCAGGGGGTTGGACCTTGATGGCCCTTGTGGTCTCTTCCAACTCTATGATTCTATGATTCTAGTATGATATATTTTTAAATGCATGCTTTGAGATGTGCATTTAAATACTATTGATTTTTGTATGGCAATGAAAATTAATGCAGAATGGAGACTGAATGGACTAAGGAATAAACAAATGTGAAATTGACACAAACCAGGAACAAATTGATTTATAAATCCCTTGTTGAATATTCTTTAGAATCTGAGTTGGAATCAGTCCAGGAATAGAGCATATTAAGTCTAATGGGGGAAAGCATCTTTCAACACCTCTTTGGATTCAGGTAGATGGTCCTTTGGTGTCATTTAGCAGCACTTTTGGAACCCAGCACTAAGCTGGATTGCTTCCCCTTCACATTAGCCAATGCTAACAAAGAGTGATCCTGCTTGACCCAGGTGTGCAAGTAAGTGGAGATAATAATGCATAGGTTGTTGAATATAACATATAAAAATGCACTACATTAGAGGAAACTGTGGTGCAAAATTATGTATATTAGGCAAGGACAACAGCACACCAGCTGAACTTTATCCTACCCTTCCAAGTACAGTGGTGCCCTGCAAGACGAATGCCTCGCTTCCCCCCCTTTTTCTAAGCTGCTAATCCGCTAAGCCGCTAATAGGGTTGCTTCGCAAGACGAAAAAACCGCTAGACGAAGAGACTCGCGGAACGGATTATTTTCATCTTGCGAGGCACCACTGTAAATACTTGCTAGTGCATGGCAAGTCTGCTGGCTGCTCTGGGAGATGGATTTCGCTGCATTCCCAGTAGAAACCCATTAGCTTCTTGACGTTGCAGCAGAACTCCTCTTGGCCCATATTAACAAGACACCTCAGTACCAGTTAGAATAATTGGCACAACAGCCAGGGGGCATTGAGGGGGATGCAGGGGGTGAGGTCCACCCAGGGTGTCATCCTTGAGGGGTGTGTGACAAAATGGCACACTGCGAGGGGCGGCACTTACTGTGGGGCCTGGCATGCAGCACGTCCAAGCCACGCAACTCTCCTGGGAGTGATGCTGTGGCTTGGTCCCCCGGCAGCATGGGGCTTGCATCTGCCAGGCAGACTCCATGGGCAGCTCACTGCACCAGCCCCCTGGACAGATAGCCATGGTGCCCCCATGCGCGAATTGCTGTGTTGCCCCTGTGGGCAGCTTGCCCCGCCCCGCCCCTCAGGGTGCCAGAGCAGCTAGCTACACCCCTGGCAACAGCAGCAACAGAGCCTAATTATTGCATAAAAGAAACACTCACACATTTGTAGTAAGGAAGTGACCTCTAAAATAATCAGAAGCCACAGCTAGTAACCAATCTGGCCACGGGTTTGGCAATCAGAGATGTCTCCCATGTTTTAACCAGAATGTGAAGCCAATGGGAGAGATGAAGCCAGGAAATATTAATTTCTACAATGTCACTGTCCATAATATTACCAGCTGCTATGATTGGTTGGCTCAGGCCTGGTGAAAAGACCAGGACAGCCTTTTTGTTAACCTTGGTGTCCCAGTGGCGTAGCGTGGGGGGTGCAGGGGGGGCCGGCCGCACCGGGCGCAACATCTGGGGGTTAGGGTTAGGGGGCGCAAGTCCACGGGTTAGGGGACACAAATTACTTGCCTTGCCCCGGGTGCTGACAACCCACGCTACACCACTGTGGTGTCCTACCTGTTATTTGATTACAACTCCCATCAGCCCCAAGCAGCATAGTCATACTGGGTAGGGCTGGTGGAATTTGAAATCCCATAATATCTAGAGATCACCAGGTTGGTGAAGGCTAGACTACGATGTGTCTCTCTTGCATGCTATACTCCAGGCCTTGGCTTAGTTCATCTGCTCTTACTTCTTATGCACCTCCAAACTCCATATCATGACTGTGGAGACCTTTGGTGTTGAATTTCTAGGATGCAACTCAAATGCTCCCTAAATATAGTCATTCAGAACATAGTTGTGGAATTTGGTGGAATCATGAAACTGATCTTCACCTTGACCTTTGATACTGGAGATATAAAGTAAAAAAGAAATGGGGGAGACTGTGACTAATTCTAGCAATACTCATTTTAACAGATGTGCATTCTTTTTCCTTATGCCCATTAGCAGTAAGCACTGTGTAGACAGAGCTGTGTTTGAGGAAAATAATAAATGGACATAAATCCAATGCTTGGAACAGAGAGTCTGAGTGAACATTCTGACTCTTCTGGACACTCCATCAGAGACCCCAAAGTAGCCAACCTATAAAAGATCAATTGTAGGGAAGGATGGAGGAAAAGATGGTTAAACAAGGATTTGTTTTTAAATGTAAATAGGAATCATGGTTTCTTCTCACATTCTAAAAGCTAAGCGGAAGGTTTCTGGTGTTCTGTGCTGAATCTTTCCAAGGTATGTTTCATCATTTAAGAAACTGTCTCTTGCAAGATTGAGCATAAACATTCCTTCAACTAATTTTTCTGAGTTGCCATCCACAGTTCCATGCTAACATCTGATGAAGTAGGTGATCATCACCCTCAAAAGTCTCCTGTCCTTGCCGTAAATTGGTGGTGGGGGATGAGTGTTCAGACCCCTGGCCGCTCACTTGTGGGGTGCCTCAGGGTTCTGTCCTCTCCCCCATGCTTTTCAACATTTACATGCAGCCACTGGGAGAGATCATCAGGAGGTTTGGGCTGGGTGTTCATCAGTATGCAGATGACACCCAGCTCTACCTCTCTTTTAAATCAGAACCAGTGAAGGCGGTGAAGGTCCTGTGTGAGTGTCTGGAAGCGGTTGGAGGATGGATGGTGGCTAACAGATTGAGGTTGAATCCTGACAAGACAGAAGTACTGTTTTTGGGGGACAGGAGGCGGGCAGGTGTGGAGGATTCCCTGGTCCTGAATGGGGTAACTGTGCCCCTGAAGGACCAGGTGCGCAGCCTGGGAGTCATTTTGGACTCACAGCTGTCCATGGAAGCACAGGTAAAATCTGTATCCAGGGCAGCTGTGTACCAGCTCCATCTGGTACGTAGGCTGAGACCCTATCTGCCTGCAGACTGTCTCGCCAGAGTGGTACATGCTCAGGTTATCTCCCGCTTGGACTACTGCAATGCGCTCTACGTGGGGCTACCTTTGAAGGTGACCCAGAAACTACAACTAATCCAGAATGCGGCAGCTAGACTGGTGACTGGGAGCGGCCGCCGAGACCATATAACACCGGTCTTGAAAGACCTACATTGGCTCCCAGTACGTTTCCGAGCACAATTCAAAGTGTTGGTGCTGACCTTTAAAGCCCTAAACGGCCTCGGTCCAGTATATCTGAAGGAGCGTCTCCTCCCCCATCGTTCTGCCCGGACACTGAGGTCCAGCTCCGAGGGCCTTCTGGCGGTTCCCTCACTGCGAGAGGCCAAGTTACAGGGAACCAGGCAGAGGGCCTTCTCGGTAGTGGCGCCCGCCCTGTGGAATGCCCTCCCATCAGATGTCAAAGCGATAAACATCTACCTGACATTCAGAAGACATCTGAAGGCAGCCCTGTTCAGGGAAGTTTTTAATATGTGACATTTCAGTGTATCTTTTATCTTTGTTGGAAGCCGCCCAGAGTGGCTGGGGAAACCCAACCAGATGGGCGGGGTAGAAATAAATTATTATTATTATTATTATTATTATTATTATTATTATATAGAATAAATCTGTGCAAATTATGAGAAATTATGCAAACCTGTTCTATTTCCATAGTTTATGCAGGCCACAAACTCCTGCTTTTCTTGGCACAGAAATTGGCTTGCTTAGGCAGAGAATTAGCACAGAATAAACACAACCCTAGTAAGTGTGGATTCACACTGAGCTTTGCCTTTAGCTCAGCAGCCTCCTCTGTTTATCCTCTTGCCTACAGATTATGTGCATGCCTAAAGCACCACTTAGTTAGCTCTGCAGCTCCCCCTGGAGGTCCTACGATGGGCTGCCAAACAGATGGGAACTTTCCAAGATGCAAGTTCTTCATAATTCATAAGAAAAAAAGGAAGGAATGGTTTTTAAAATACTCCCCCAAAAGGCAGATCTTTCATAAATGAACTCCCTTGCAGTCTGATCTAGAAACACAATGTTAGAGTGTGAGTCATCAGGAAAACAGCAGACCTATTGGGAAGAAGATTTTTGCAGCAGAGAACCTGCTCTGTCTGATACATTTTTGTAGAACCCTGAATATCAGAAAATAGTAGAGTCATAGCGTGGCTTTAAAAGTCTCTTTGAGGCAGAAATTGCATTCAGAGCAGGACAAGAAGAGATGCAAGGTCGTTTGTTTCTTCCAGTTTTATAACCGGCTAGGCAGATGTCCTTTCTTGCTCTCATTTATTCTCATAATTAATGCAACATTTTCTCACATGCCAGTTAACAGACTGTAGTAAAGGAACATAGGAAGCTGCCAGATTCAGACCATTGGGCTTTTTAGCTCAGTATTATCTACACAGACGCATAGGCGCTGACTTCTAGCGGCCATGGTGCTTTCAGGTCCCCCCAAAGTGTTTGAGGAGGCTGGACACCCCAAGGTTGATGGCCATGGTTCCTGTGTGCACTGCAGCTGCCCTGTGTGGCCCTCACGAGCCTCCCCTACTCAGCTCAGAGCTCCAGTGGGGCAGCAACTGTGAAGGAGCCATTCACCAAGGGAAGGGGCTACATGCCAGCCAGCCCTTGCCACTCCCTGGTCCCCCCCTCTCACCTTGGCTTCTCACATTCGCACACAGGCAAGCAGGCAAGCAGGTTCTCTTGTCCACAAAGCCATGTTGCTCATAAATGCTCCTTCCCCAGCAGCTCCCTGGCGCTGGCACCTGCTTCTCCCCGAAACAGCATGTCTACTAGGTGCTCGCCTGGTCCTGGCCCTGTTCCCTCCCTCTCTTCTTCATGCTCACATGGTCCCCAGCAGCAGATGCCCTCCTTCTTCCTTAAGGGATCACTGCAGGGCAGGAGGCGCTTGAGGTCCTCTCAGTTTGGGTTGTCAGGCTCATTACTCAGGCTGCCTGTCTTCTTCCATGATTGTGGTAAAAAAGATGAAATTTCCCTTCCCCAAGCACTTTAGTCCTACTGTAAATTGCCTCCCCATATCAACCTTTTTTAAAAAAAAATACCATCAATGCTACACATTTAATGTAACACACCATTAGGTCCTCAGAATGTCTTAAAATACAAATATTTTTATGCTCTTTTTTCTTTTTTCTTTTTTTCTTTTTCTTTTCTTTTATTTATTTATTTATGATTTTTATATACCACCTTTATCTTCACAAGTCCATGGTTCTCCTCCCCATTTCATCCTTACAACAACCCTGTGAGGTAGGTTAGGCCAAGAGATGGTCAACCAGTGAGCTTCATGGCTGAGTGGTGATTTGAACCCTGCTCTCCCAGGTCCTCTAGTCTAACCATTATGCCACCACCATTATATCTGTCATAGACAAGCACAGGTGTGGAAACAGTTGCATATTTTTACATGATCAAAACAACTCCTTGCAATGTTTTTCACCAATGTACAGTACATTACTATCTTCTGTTGTTGAGTAGAGAAGACTTCACATCTTAATATCTTTCTTTTTTTAAAAAAAAAATTATTAAATTTTCCAATAAAAACATACAAATACAAAACAACTACAATAAAAACAAACACAAACAAAAAACAAGTATAATTTCAAAACTTATTTTCTCAACCTTATTTCCCCGACTTCCTCATACCTCACCGTTTTGTATTCTAGTTTCATTATCCCATCAGCAACTCCATTCCCTTATTTCCCAAAAGTTTCTTACTAATTCCATTCCTTTTCTTACTCTAATGTCTCTGAAAACCAATATTTTTAAGTCCATGTCAATCTAGCATTCTTTAATCTTATAATATTTGTTAAGATAGTCCTTAAATTTCTTCCAATCTTCTCCCACTGTCTCTTTCTCCTGGTCTCGGATTCTGCCCGTCATCTCTGCAAGTCCCATGTAGTCTGTCATCTTCATCTGCCATTCTTCCAGAGTGGGTAGATCTGATGTCTTCCAATACTTTGCGATAAGGATCCTTGCTGCTGTTGTGGCATACAAAAACAAAGTTCTGTCCTTCTTTAACACCACATGGCTGACCATACCCAGGAGAAAGGCCTCTGGTTTCTTCAGAAAAGTGTATTTAAACATCTTTTTCATTTCATTATATATCATTTCCCAGAAAGCCTTAATCCTTGGGCATGTCCACCAGAGGTGAAAGAATGAGCCTTCATTTTCTTTACACTTCCAACATTTGTTATCTGACAAGTGGTAAATTTTTGCAAGCTTGACTGGGGTCATGTACCACCTGTACATCATTTTCATAATATTTTCTCTCAAGGCGTTACACGCCGTAAATTTTATGCCGGTGGTCCACAACCTTTCCCAGTCAGCAAACATAATATTATGACCAATATCTTGCGCCCACTTAATCATAGCTGATTTAACTGTTTCATCCTGCGTATTCCATTTCAGCAGCAAGTTATACATTTTTGATAAATTTTTAGTATTGGATTCTAACAATTCTGTTTCCAGTTTCGATTTCTCCACCTGGAAGCCAATTTTCTTATCCATCTTATAAACCTCCATTATTTGGTAATAGTGGAGCCAATCTCTCACTTTATCCTTTAATTTCTCAAAACTCTGCAGTTTGAAGTTACTACCCTCCTGTTCTAAAATTTCCCAATATTTCGGCCATATACACTCCATATTGAGTTTTTTCACAGCTTTTGCCTCCATTGGTGAAAGCCACCTTGGAGTTTTGCTCTCCAGTAGGTCTTTATATCAGGGGACGCAGGTGGCGCTGTGGGTTAAAGCCTCAGCGCCTAGGACTTGCCGATCGAAAGGTCGGCAGTTCGAATCCCTGCGGTGGGGTGCGCTCCTGCTGCTCGGTCCCAGAGCCTGCCAACCTAGCAGTTCGAAAGCACCTCCGGGTGCAAGTAGATAAATAGGGACCGCTTACCAGCGGGAAGGTAAACGGCGTTTCCGTGTGCGGCTCTGGCTCGCCAGATGCAGCTTTGTCACGCTGGCCACGTGACCCGGAAGTGTCTCCGGACGGCGCTGGCCCCCGGCCTCTTGAGTGAGATGGGCGCACAACCCCAGAGTCTGGCAAGACTGGCCCGTACGGGCAGGGGTACCTTTACCTTTACATTAGGTCTTTATATCTGATCCAAACATTGTACAATGCTTTCCTGACAATATGATTTTTAAAACCTTTATGAACCTTAACTTTGTCATACCACAAGTATGCATGCCACCCAGAAACATTATTGAAACCTTCCAAATCTAAAATGTCTGTGTTCTTAAGGAGCAGCCAATCCTTCAACCAGCAGAAAGCTGCTGATTCATAGTAAAGTTTCAAATCTGATAGGGCAAATCCCCCCCTTTCCTTTGCATCAGTTAAGATCTTAAATTTTATTCTGGGCTTTTTGCCCTGCCAGATAAATTTAGAAATATCTTGCTGCCATCCCTTAAAACACTCCATCTTATCAACAATTTGCAATGTTTGAAACAAAAATAACATTCTAGGCAATACATTCATCTTAATAGCTGCTATTCGACCAGACAAAGAAAGCTTCAAGTTCGACCAAATTTCTAAATCTTTTTTCACTTGGTTCCAACATTTCTCATAATTGTCTTTAAATAAGTTCATATTTTTAGCTGTCATATTAATCCCCAAATATTTTACACTCTTAACCACTGTTAAACCTGTTTCATTCTGAAACCTCTCCTTCTCTCTTACTGTTAGGTTTTTCTCTAATGCCTTAGTCTTTAATTTATTTAATTTAAATCCTGCCACTTGACCAAACTCTTGAATTAATTCCAAAACCCTTTTCGTACTGGATTCCGGCTCTTGCAATGTAAGTACCAAATCATCTGCAAATGCTCTCAATTTATATTGTCTCGCTCCGACCTGAACCCCTTTAACCAGCTGGTCCTTTCTTATCATGTTCAGCAAAACCTCCAGGACCGAAATAAAAAGTAGTGGGGAAATTGGGCACCCCTGACGTGTCCCTTTTTCTATCTTAAGTTCTTCTGTAATAATATTATTTACAACTAGCTTTGCTTTTTGTTCAGAATAAATTGCGCCTATACCGTTTTCAAAACCTTGGCCTACCCCCACACATCTTAATATCTTTCATCTTTCTGTCTTGGCTGGCTCTGCACACCTACATTAAAGTCTGTTGCTTTAAAAAAAGAATGCCCCTCTTTTTCCATATCTTTCCACATTGTAACATCCCCTTAGTATGGAATGTTGAATAGGTCCTATTTTAAATTTCTGTTACTATACAAAAAATTCCCATCTAAACTGCAGTGTATTGTTATGCGTTTATGAGTTTGGGGGAGTGGTTCAGTCTGGATGATGTCCTGAGTCCCTTCCGATTCTTGAGATTGGGTCCTGTATCTGTAACAAAACAAAATGTAGCTCCTGTCTACCTTTAAGAATATTACTCATTACTCTTTCTGTTGAAGCCACTTTGAACAGACATTGCCTGGAAAGGCTGTCTAGAAATTTTTAAAATAAACTAAATTTTTAAAAGTCTGAGATTCACCAATCAACCTGGTGCTAAAAAGAAAAAGAAATATGAGCTTGGGAATCTGCATGAGTACCAGAACTGAGTGGTGCTCAAAACCATTCCTGGTTGCCACAAGCTTCTTTTATATCCATAGTGAAATTGGTGGGGAGGGCAGAGCTTTGGCAGGGAGTGGCCCTGATCCTTTGTGCTGAGCTGCAGATATTTTGCACCTTCCCACCTGTCAGGAGCATAGCTGGGCCAAGTAACAAAGGAGATGGAAGAGAAACAGGGTCTGACTCTAGAGCACAAAGAATCAGCACAAAGGATCAGCACTGGAGGGGTTACCAAGCAACAATGAGATAGGCAGAGGACTGAGAACTCATCCTTGGACCAGTGGCAGAGGAAGGCTCTCGGGCAAACTACCCATAGGGGTGGGGTGAACCGTCCATAGGGGCAGGGTGCGGTGCCCATAGGGGCGGGGCACGCAGCATCCCGTGCCATTCCTATGGGCGCACACCCCATGCTGTGTCATCCAGTGGGTGCTGCACATAGGGATGATATGGGGCGCACGGCACCCATAGGGACGGGGTGCGCAGCAATGCCTCAGCTGCCCTACAGCTGGGGGGGAGGCAGCAGGCGGACAGTGCGGAGCCTGTGGGTGCCGAGACGTGTGGCTTGTGTGCGCTGCAGGCCCTGTGGTGATGAGTGCCGCCCGCCATTTTGTCACACCTGGGACGGACCGCACCCCCTGCCTCGGACAGTGTAGATTTCCCCGCTCCCTCTACTCAAGTCCGAAGAGCTGAAAAGGCCAGATTGCAACAGAAGTGCCAAAGGGGAAAGGCGGGACGTTGGCGTTTTTCTTGTTGTGACACAAATGATTTCTCAGAGTGACCAACTGATATCTATGGAGCAGAGGGCTGTAGCGTGCTCTGATTGTATTGTGAATGAATGAAACCATTTAAAAAAAACTGCCAGAGACTCGTTAATTCTTACCTGGGCTTGAAAGCCTGCCTGGAAATCATTACACCACCCTTTTAAATTTAATGTAAACAACTACTATCTTGCTTTCAGAGCTGCTAAGACCCTTGGAAAATGCAGGGACGGTATGACATCAGTTGCCCACAAAGTTAATTTGTCTAGACACCTGAATTTGCATTTATATTTTTCAGTCCCAGAACCACATTCTGGCAAATGTGAGTGGAACTATTACATTTCAGCTTTTCCTACTTTATTAATATGTATACACACTCACCCCTCCCTCCACCCAAGCAAATATTATCAGAATAAAAGGGCACATTTCAGCTAGGCAAAAACTCTTAAGGAGGAGCAAAGTGGGACTGGTGTGGGTTGTGGTCTGGGAAAAGCACTGAGGGCCAGATAGAGAGAACTTGGATGAATCTACACACGGGGGGTGGGGGTGGGGGAAAACGTTATAAGAAGAAGAAGAGTTTGTATTTGATATCCCGCTTTATCACTACTCTTAAGGAGTCTCAAAGCGGCCAACAATCTCCTTTCCCTTCCTCCCCCACAACAAACACTCTGTGAGGTGAGTGGGGCTGAGAGACTTCCGAGAAGTGTGACTAGCCCAAGGTCACCCAGCAGCTGCATGTGGAGGAGCGGAGATGCGAACCCGGTTCCCCAGATTACGAGACTACCGCTCTTAACCACTACACCGCACTGGCTCTCTTACTAATTAATAAATAAGTCAGAAATTAAATTGTTATAATAAAAGAAAAGAATGCTATGTAAAATTGCACAGAAAAGTTTGTGCTGTACAGCACCATCTGGTGCTGCACGCTTATAATGCATTTCAAACACTGGTTTGTTTGTTTTCCAATGTAGCTGAGTCCCTGTATTGTCCAGGCCTGAGGTTGCCCATCCCCGGTCATTATATAAAAATTAGAATGTGTAAAATTTATGCAATTTTGTGCTGATCACCTGGCTCTACAGCTTTGCCAATCACCCAGAGGCCTGCCTGTGAATCCTGATCTACTGTTTCCACCGGGTGTGGGAAACCTGACCATTGGACCACCTTGCTGGAGCTGATGCAAATTTTGTTCAGTAACATCTTTAGGTTCATTGTAACCTGGATTTCTTTGACAGGAACAGGAGGCCAAAGTTAAAATGATATGTTTAATTTAAAAAAGAAAACACGCCCTGTCTCCCCAACCCCCCAACCCCGTTCTCATCTGCCTGTTCAGGGAAGAGAGGCAATCTATATAACTGGTCACCTAGAATCATAGAATCATAGAGTTGGAAGAGACCACAAGGGCCATCGAGTCCAACCCCCTGCCAAGCAGGAAACACCATCAGGTCCTGACATATGGTTGTCAAACCTCTTCTTAAAGACCTCCAAAGAAGGAGACTCCACCACACTCCTTGGCAGCAAATTCCACTGTCCAACAGCTCTTACGGTCAGGAAGTTCTTCCTAATGTTTAGGTGGAATCTTCTTTCTTGTAGTTTGGATCCATTGCTCCGTGTCCGCTTCTCTGGAGCAGCAGAAAACAACCTTTCTCCCTCCTCTATGTGACATCCTTTTATATATTTGAACATGGCTATCATATCACCCCTTAACCTCCTCTTCTCCAGGCTAAACATGCCCAGCTCCCTTAGCTGTTCCTCATAAGGCATCGTTTCCAGGCCTTTGACCATTTTGTTTTTGTTTTTTATAATAATTTTTATTAATTTTCAAATTTTAACAACAAAACAACACCAAACAATACAGACAACAACAAACACAGACAAATACATATATTTTTGCTTTCTTAACCTCATTTTCATAAGCCTCTTTTCTCGGACTTCCCCATACCTTCCCCTTTTTGCATCCTAGTTTCACAATTTTTCAGCAACCCTTTTGGCCAATTAAAGTTTAACTTATTCTCCTTTCAGTTACACTTCAAATCAAAAAATAAATATAGCTGTAATTATACATCTTCCTTTCCCTTAACACTTTAACACTCCTCAATTTTATAGCAATTTTTAAGATATGCTTTAAACTTCTTCCAGTCTTCCTCCACAGTCTCTTTCTCTTGGTCGCGGATTCTGCCGGTCATTTCTGCCAATCCCATAAAGTCGATCACTTTCGCCTGCCATTCTTCCAGCATGGGTAACTCTTGTGTCTTCCAATACTTTGCTAAAAGAATCCTTGCTGCCGTTGTGGCGTACATAAAAAAGATCTTATCCCTCCTTGACACCAATTGGCCGACCATACCCAGAAGAAATGCCTCTGGTTTCTTATGAAAAGTACATTTAAGTACTTTCTTAATTTCATTATAAATCAGTTCCCAGAAGGCCTTGATCTTCGGGCAGGTCCACCAAAGGTGAAAAAAGGTACCTTCGGTCTCATTACATTTCCAGCATTTATTATTGGGCAAGTGGTAAATCTTCGCGAGCTTGACTGGGGTCATGTACCACCTGTAAATCATTTTCATAATGTTTTCTCTTAAGGCATTACAAGCCGTGAATTTAATACCTGTGGTTATGTGGTATCATAACCTAAGTCCTGTGCCCATCTAATCATAGCTGATTTAACTGTCTCATCAATTGTATTCCACTTCAACAGCAAGTTATACATCCTTGATAAATTCTTCGTATTGGGTTCTAACAATTCAGTTTCTAATTTCGATTTTTCCACCTGGAATCCAATTTTCCTGTCTTGTTTAAAGGCCTCCATTATTTGAAAATGGAGCCAATCTCGTACCTTGGACTTTATCTTCTCGAAGCTCTGTAATTTAAATTCACCACTTTCTAGTTCTAAGATCTCAAAATATTTTGGCCAATTAGTTCTCATATTAAGTTTCTTCACCTCTTTAGCCTCCATTGGTGATAGCCACCTGGGAGTTTTGTTTTCCAACAAATCCTTATACCGAATCCAAACGTTATATAGTGCTTTCCTAACAATATGGTTTTTGAAACCCTTGTGCACTTTAACCTTGTCATACCATATATATGCATGCCAACCAAACATATTGTTGAAACCTTCCAAATCCAGAATGTCTGCGTTTTCAAGTAGTAGCCAATCTTTCAACCAGCAGAAAGCTGCCGCTTCATAATACAATCTTAAGTCCGGCAGGGCAAAAACCCCTCTTTCTTTTGCATCAGTAAGTATCTTAAACTTTATTCTGGGCTTTTTGCCCTGCCAGACAAATTTAGATATATCTTTCTGCCACTTCTTGAAACAATTTAATTTATCCACAATCTGTAATGTCTGAAACAAAAATAACATTCTAGGCAATACATTCATTTTAATCACTGCAATTCGGCCTAACAAGGAAAGCGTCAAGTTCGACCATATTTCTAAGTCTTTCTTTATCTCTGTCCAGCACTTATCATAATTGTCTTTAAATAAATTCAGATTTTTAGATGTCATATTAATTCCCAGATATTTCACTCTTTTTGCCATAATTAGTCCAGTTTCCTCTTGGAACCTCTCTCTTTCCACATTTGTTATTTTTTTTTCCAAAACCTTAGTTTTTTTGTTTATTCAATTTAAATCCCGCAACCTGACCAAAAACTCGGATTAATTCTAAAACTCTTTTTGTACTAGTGTCTGGCTCTTGTAAAGTCAATACTAAGTCATCTGCAAATGCCTTCAATTTATAATGTTTGGCTCCGACCTGAACTCCTTTTACCAGCTGGTCCCCACTGATCATATTCAACAAAACCTCCAGGACTGATATAAAGAGTAGTGGGGATATTGGGCACCCCTGCCGTGTCCCTTTTTCTATAGGAAGTTCATCAGTAACCACATTATTTACAATTAACTTTGCCTTTTGTTCAGAATATATTGCACCTATACCATTTTCAAACCTTTGGCCTACCCCCATCCCATGGAGGTTCTTCTTCATGAAATTCCAAGAAATATTATCAAAGGCTTTCTCCGCGTCCACAAAAATTAAAACTGCCTTTGTATTATTATTTACTGTCAACAATTCCATAATGTCAATTATATTCCTTACATTGTCTGATAAATGTCTTCCTGGGAGAAAGCCTGCCTGGTCCTTATGAATCTCCTCCACCAACACCTTCTTCAATCTTTTTGCTAAAATGTCAGCAAATATTTTGTAATCCACATTAAGTAATGATATAGGGCGGTAGTTCTTGATCTGATATTTTTCAGTTTCAGTCTTTGGTATAAGTGTAATAAAAGCTTCTTTCCACGATTCAGGTGCCTTTTCCCCCTCTAATATTTCATTGCAAACCTCCTTAAGCGGCTGTATTAACCATTCCTTCAATGCTTTGTAGTATCTGGAGGTTAGTCCATCTGGTCCTGGAGATTTCCCTAGTTGCATGTTTTGAATGGCACCCTCTATTTCTTGATCTGTTATTTTCTCATTTAAAACCAACATACTTTGTTGCGAAATTTTTTGTAATCCATATTTCTTAAGAAAATCTTCTATTTCTCCTTCGTTTTCCGGCCCTTGTGCATATAATCTTCTGAAATAGCTCTGAAAACAGTTGCTGATCTCATTTGGTTTAAAAATGTTCTTTCCATCCACCTCCAAGCTTGTGACTGTATTCAATTTCTGTCTCTTCTTCAATTGCCATGCTAGAAGTTTCCCACATCTGTCCGCTGATTCGAATGTCCTCTGTCTCATTTGCTTGATTTTCCATTCTATCTCCTGGTTCATCAATTCCATATACTGCCTCTGATAAAACTTAATTTCTCTCAAAATCTCATGAGACTTTGGTTTAGACCTCAGTTTCTTTTCTCCTTCTTTTATTTTTTCCAGAATCTTATCTTTCTTCTCATTTTGTTTCTTCCTCTTTAAAGAGTTCTGTTGTATTAGGAAACCTCGCATCACGGCCTTGCTTGCGTCCCAAATCACTCTTTTCTCAACATCTGTCCTCAAATTTATCTCAAAATAGTCCCTCAAAGTTTTTTGGGCCTTTTTGTAAACTTCTGGATCTCTAAAAAGGGTGTCATTCATTCTCCATCTAAAGGAGCCAGCTGTTGTTACCTTCATTTCCATCTTTACCGCGTTATGGTCGGAGCATGTCTTTGGGCAGATTTCCACTTTTTTTATCTTTGGAGCCATTCCACTAGTAATCCATATTTGATCTATTCTTGTCCATGTCATCTGTGACTCTGAAAAGAATGTCCCCTCTCTCTCGAGAGGGTTTCTTGTTCTCCAAATATCAATCAGGTCCATGTTTTCAGTCATTTCAAAAAAGGTCTTAGGTAATCTCCCATCCTTAGAAATCACCTGTCTTTGTGCTTTGTCCATATTTGTAGAAACGACAACGTTCATATCTGCTAAATGGATCACCTTATAATCCAGAAAGTCCATCAATGTCCCATGCAATTTCTTATAAAACTCTGCCTTCCCTTCATTTGGTGCATATATGCCAACTGTCAAAAGCTTTTCTCCTTGGATTTGTATTTCAATTGCCAAAATTCTTCCATGTTCATCTTTAAAGATCAGCTTTGGGTCCAGTTTCTCTTTTACATAGATCACCACGCCTCTTTTCTTGACTTTATCTGATGAAATAAACTCTTGTCCTAATCTTTTGTTTATAAGTAGTCTTCTATGTGCTCTTGTCACGTGGGTTTCTTGTAGACAAATCACATCCAATTGTTCTCTTTTCAAAATATGAAAAACTTCACGCCTTTTTCTGGGAAGGTTCAATCCGTTACAATTCCAGGTTAGGAATCGCAGAGACATTGTTGATTAGTTTCCTCCAGCCGCACCCTGCGGCTGTTCTTCTTCCGTTGGTGACTTAAGCCCAAATGTCAGGTTTCCCAAGTCTGTGTCAGATGTCGAGTTCAGCACTCCTTTCACCAAGTCCTCCTCGTATCTGTCCAGGAATTGTTCTTTATCTTGTACTGTTCTTATCTTGACTTTCTTTCCTTTGAAATTAAAGGACAGACCTTGTGGATATTCCCACCTGAAAGGTATGTTGTTCTTCTTCAGCAGGTCAACCAAGTTCTTGAAGTAGGTTCTTACCTCTAGAATATATTTTGGGATGTCCCTGTAGATTTGTACCGTAGCGTTTTCGATCTGAAGAGTTTTCTGGTAATGCAAGTTTAATATTTTATCTCTTTCCTCTTTAGATCTCAAAGTTATCAGGCAATCCCTTGGGATCTTCCTACCTTGCCTTCTGCCCAATCTGAAGGCAGTTGTTATCTCAAATCCTTCTTCCTCTAGGTTCACCTGCCAAAATTCCGAAAGTTCTTTTGTGAGAAAGTCCACTAGACTGTCCCCTTCACTCTCTGGAACCAGTCTAAGTCTCAGATTCTTCTCCTTACGCTGCATTTCCCACAAAGACAAGGTCGCCTCATGCTGGTCAAGCTTCTTACAAACCGGTACTAAGTTCCCCTGTGTGGATTCTGCAGTAAATTTAGCTTCTTCCGCAATTTTCCTGATAGTAGCGTTTTCTTGCACCAATTTATTTATGGTCTCTGTATTAGATGTGATGCTTTTGGTGTTTAAATCTAATTTTGCTGTAAGTTCTGTCAATTGTTTAGTATTTTCTGTACTCTGCTTAGTCAGATTTTCTAAAGATTCATTTATTTTAAGCAGTGCCTGTGTCACTGAATCCATGAATGCAGATATTCCTTTTTCCTGTCCAGCTGCGCCTGTTGGCAATAGTCCTGATAGAGAGCCCCTTTTCTTTTGTGCAGCTTTAGCTTTGGATCTTGTTGCTATCTCATCTGCAGGGCCACTCATGTCCCAAGGTCGTTCCCACAGGAACAGGTTTTCAATGGAAAAATCCAGTGACTTAGTTTTTAACAGTCTATGTTGCAACTGTTGCCTTCAGCCCTCTAGAGGGAGCATCAATATATCCAATGAGCAAAGGAAACAAAGAGTCCAAAAGCCCTCAGAGGAAAGGAGTTTCTAAAAAAATCTATCAGTCTTTTAGTTGCAACAATGTTATTTCTGCAGAATCTCAAAAGTTGCATCCAATAATGTCCCCACTTTACAGCAAGTCTTATCTGACAGTTCCCTGTCAAAGTGCTTCACCCAGGCAGTCCATTCCAAGAGTCAGAGACTGCAGGAAATTGTCCTTTAAATTTCCCTCATGCAGGTTACCTTTTCTTCTTCTTCTTCCCCCCTGTTCCTGCTTACAAGGGGGGAATTTAACTTCAGTGTTAGGGTTAGCCCACTCAAAAAGTTCACAATAACTTCTCAATTGCAGCTTCCTAGTTCCGTTGCTTTAACAATCATGCAGTCCGGGGGAGGCAGACTTCCTTTATTTGCCGTCCCCAATTTCAGCCAAATTTTTAAAGGTTTTTGTTTATAATCCCAGTAAGGTTTCCAATCCTACTCACGGGTACTCAGTTTCAGTCCAAATTTCAGGAAGGAATCGGCGCTCTCCGCCTATGGCGACGCAGCTTCACTCCACGGGCTGGCTAGCGACTCTCAGCACCGCGCGATCCCCCGATGCTCCTCCGGAGCCTTTAAAAAGGCTCTTTTGCAGTAAAGGGGGGCGCAAATGGTGCCCACTGAGTCTCCTTGTTCACAGGCTTCCGCGCCTGTGATTTTAGGGGTCCCCGCTTCGCCGTAGCGGTCAGACCCGAACTCGTGGAGCAGCCCTCTCCCCAGAGATCAGAGAGAGAGCCGCCATTAAGCGCTGGCGCCGACCGGAAGTCGAGCAGGCCTTTGACCATTTTGGTTGCCTTCCTCTGGACACGTTCCAGTTTGTCAGTGTCCTTTTTGAACTGTGGTGCCCAGAACTGGACACAGTAGGACTTCCGGTCGGCACCAGCGATTAATGGCTGACTTCTCCCGGAGCTCCGAGAGAAGTCTGCTCCACGGGTTCGGGTCCTGCCTCTACGGCGAAGCGGGGACCCTCAAAAATTGCAGGAGGTGAAGCCTGTAAACAAGGAGGCTCGGCGGGTGCCAGTGCGGTCTCCCTGAACTGCCAAAGAGCCTTTTTAAAGGCTCCGGAACTGTGTTGGGGGGAGTGCGGCACTGAGAGCTGTAACCCAGCCTGTGGAGTGAAGCCGCATCACCATTATCGGAGAGCGCTGATTTCTTCCGGCAAATTGGAACGGAAAGCAACTACTCATGAGTAGGAGTAAAAGCTTAAATTGGACTACAAATTTTAAAGATTCACCGCCACGGGAAAGGTAAAAAAAGGAAGTCTGCCTTCCCGTGTTTGTAAATAGAACAAAGTAAAGAGACTGCTAAATTGAAACCTTTGAAGATAGTATCTGAATAAGAGTAAATCCATTGTTTAAAAGAAAGATTTAATCCCGCCCACTTAGCGGGCAAGAGCGGTGGAGGGAGAACTGTCACTGAACTATGCAGCCTGCATGAAAGGAGAGGAGGAAATTCTATCCACTGTCTTTGACATCCTGGGGTCGGACTGCCTGTAAGGGAAAGAAAGAAAGAATTTTGCGAAGTACTAAATAGAGTGAGCCAGAAAGTAACTTTGGGAACTCAATTTAAGGATTATTTTCCAGACTGTTACATATTTGCAACTATTTCAGAAAAAGAGCTGGAACTGGGGTTTCCTCCTTTTGAAAAGCAGGGGGGATCTTGAAACAATATAACTGATCTAAGACTAAGTTGGGAATTCCCCCCTCTAGAGGAGACTTTGTTACTTTGTTGGAAACAGCTAGGCTACTAGAGCTGAGCCAGTGGAATTTTACTAGTAAAAACAAGCTGTCAAGTGTGAGACTGACCTTGGCTTGGCATGATAGTGGCATGGCAGATGGCAAAAAAAAGATAGAGTCGGCTCAAGGAGAGAAACCTCAGATCTGGCAGAACATACAAGGTTGATACTATACAACAAAGAAGGGCCTCATTGACAGGGGCAGCTGCGGCCTCGCAAATAAAATCTAAAACAATGACCTCAGAGGACGCTTTGTCTAAAGCCCTTGGAAAAATAAATGAATCTTTGGAGCTTCTAACGAGACAAGGAAATGATACAAGCAAACAAGTAGCTGAGATCTCAAAAAAACTTGACTTGAATACCTCAACTTTAAAAGAATTGGGAACACAAGTGAATGTTAATGCTCAGAACATTGGGAAACTTTTAGAATTATCAGCTACCACTCGAAAGATTGCAGAGGAGGCAAAGGAGATTGCAACTGAAACTCAGGAAAAAATACCACCGGTTGAAAAGAAACTGGCGGACTCTGATTTGTCCTTTGCTATGATAGTTCTACAAAGGAGGGAACGCAACCTAAGATTGAGATTCGTACCAGAAAGTGAACAGGATAACTTGGTGGATTTTCTCATAAAAGAGCTTACTGAATTTTGGCAAGAGGGTCTTGGGGGGGGGGAGATCAAGATTGTGAGTGCATTCAGACTTGGAATAAGACAAAAAAAGAACAAGGTAAGAGACTGTTTGATTACATTGGGTTCAAAAGAAGAAAGAGACAAGATCTTAAACTTGCACTACCAAAATACACTGCAAATTGGAGATTCTTTTGTCGAGATCTTCAAAGATATACCTAAGCCCATTCTAGATGCGAGAGGTGACTATAAAAACCTGGTCTTATTATTGAAAAAAAGTAGAATCTTCTTCAGGTGGGAATTCCCCCAAGGCCTATCTTTTAAAAACTGGGAGCAGTAGGAGGAGTAAGTAAATAACCCCATCATGGCTTTACGATTATTAAGTTGGAACTGCAATGGCTTGAACATGCCTCGAAAGAGGAAGAACGTTTTTCATATTTTAAAAACAACAATTGGACCTGATTTGTTTACAAGAAACACATGTGATGAGATCACATAGAAAATTACTTACCAATAAAAAATTAGGACAAGAATTCATTTCATCGGACAAAGTCAAGAAAAGAGGCGTGGTTATATATGCAAAGGAAAATTTGTTGTTGTTTTTTAATATATATTTTATTAAGATTTTTAAACATAAATGCAAAGATAAAGAACAGTGTAACATATATCATAACATACTTTCTTAACTTCTTTGGACTCCCTCACTTCTCCCGCTCCCACTTGCATCATTGTCAATTCTTGCCCGCAATTTATCATCTTGTTTACAATCTTGTGTCACATTCATTTAACTATAGTCTGTTAATTCTCCAATAGGTTTATAATTTTTCCTCAACTTACTTGTCATATTAATTCCATCTAATTTAGTGGTGCACAATTATTTATGATCTAGCATCCTTTCTTAACATTCAACCAAATTGCAATGTTTTTTTAAATAAATCTTAAATTTCTTCCAGTCTTCTTCAACCCTCTCCTCTCCCAGGTCTCGGATTCTGCCAGTCATCTCGGCCAGTTCCATGTAGTCCATCAGTTGCATCTGCCACTCTTCCAGTGTGGGTAGATCTTGAGTTTTCCAATTCTTAGCGATGAGTATCCTTGCTGCCGTTGTTGCATACATAAAAAATGTTTGGTCCTTCTTTAACACCTTCTGGCCGACAATACCCAGAAGGAAGGCCTCTGGTTTCTTGGTGAAGGTATACTTAAATACCTTTTTCAGCTCATTATATATCATTTCCCAGAAGGCCTTCACCCTAGGGCAAGTCCACCAGAGGTGAAAGAATGTTCCTTCATTTTCTTTACATTTCCAATATTTATTATCAGACAAATGGTATATCTTGGCAAGTTTAACTGGGGTCATGTACCATCTATATATCATTTTCATTACATTTTCCTTCAAAGCATTACATGCAGTGAAGTTCAACCCAGTGGTCCACAACCTTTCCCAGTCCTCAAACATAATGTTGTGCCCAATATCCTGTGCCCACTTTATCATAGCCGATTTAACCATTTCATCTTGTGTGTTCCATTTTAACAGCAAGTTATACATTCTTGAAAGTACCTTAGTCTTAGGTTCTAACAGTTCTGTTTCCAACTTCGATTTCTGCACCTGGAACCCTAACTTTTTGTCATTTTTAAAGACTTCTTTAATCTGAGCATAGTGTAACCAGTTTCGCACTTTATCCTTCATTTTCTCCAAACTCTGCAATTTCCAATTGACTCCATCTTTTTCTAATATTTCCCAATATTTTGGCCATTTGGCCTCCATATTGGGTCTTTTTCGGGCCTTAGCTTCCAGAGGTGAAAGCCACCTTGGAGTTTTGTTTTCCAATAAGTCTTTGTATTTTGTCCAGACATTAAACACTGCTTTCCTGACAATATGGTTCTTAAAGGCCTTATTGATCTTAACCTTGTCATACCATAAGTATGCATGCCAGCCAAAAGCATTGTTAAAACCTTCCAGGTCCAGTACGTCAGTGTCTTCAAGAAGTAGCCAGTCTTTTAGCCAGCAGAAAGCTGCGGCTTCATAGTACAACTTTAGGTCTGGCAGGGCAAAGCCCCCTCTTTCTTTTGCGTCAGTTAATATCTTAAACTTGATTCTGGGCTTTTTGCCCTGCCAGACAAATTTAGAAATATCTCCCTGCCACTTCCGGAAGCACTCCGTCTTGTCCACAATCTGTAGTGTTTGAAACAAAAACAACATTTTTGGCAATACATTCATCTTAATAGCAGCAATTCGGCCTAACAAAGAAAGTTTTAATTTTGTCCAACTGTCCAAGTCTCTTTTGATTTCAGACCAACATTTTTCATAATTATCCTTAAATAGACTCAGATTTTTTGCTGTTATGTTTACCCCTAGGTACTTTACTTTTTTAACCACAGTTAGTTCTGTCTCTCTCTGAAACCGTTCTGACTCTGTAACTGTCAAATTTTTTCCCAACACCTTGGTTTTCTGTTTGTTTAATTTAAATCCCGCCACCCGACCAAAGTCTTGAATCAATTGTAATACTCTTTTTGTGCTAGATTCTGGCTCCTGCAGGGTCAAAACTAGGTCATCTGCAAAGGCTTTAAGTTTATATTGTTTCGCCTGAATCCCTTCCACCAACCGGTCCCCTCTAATCATATTCAAGAGCACCTCCAGAACTGAAATAAATAACAAAGGGGAAATCGGGCAGCCTTGTCGTGTTCCTTTTTCAATTTTGAACTCTTCTGTAACCACATTGTTAACTATCAATTTAGCCTTTTGTTCTGAGTATATTGCATCAATCCCATTCTCAAAACCCCGTCCCACTCCCATTTCTTTTAAATTTCCCTTCATAAATTTCCAAGAGATATTATCAAAGGCCTTCTCCGCATCTATAAAGATTAACACTGCTTTCGTGTTTATGTCTGTTTGCAAAAGTTCCAAAATGTCAATAATGTTCCTTGTATTAGCAAACATGTGTCTGCCTGGGAGAAAGCCTGCCTGGTCTTTATGAATTACTTCATTTAGAACTTTTTTAAGTCTACTTGCCAAAACTTCTGCAAATATTTTGTAATCCACATTTAAAAGGGAGATGGGACGATAGTTCTTGAGTTGTGTCTTTTCGATTTCCGATTTTGGTATCAATGTGATGAAAGCTTCCTTCCACGATTCCGGCGCCCTCTTCCCCTCCATAATTTCATTGCTGACCTCCATCAGTGGTTGTATCAAATAGTCTTTTAATGTCTTATAATACTTGGAGGTCAGCCCATCTGGCCCTGGAGATTTGCCCAGTTGCATGTTCTGAATGGCTTGTTCAATCTCTTGTCGTGTTATTTTGTTGTTCAGGATTGATCTATTTTCTTGTGACAATTTTATTAATCCATTTTTTTCCAAAATTTGTTTAATCTCAACCTCATCTTGCGGCCCTTGAGTATATAATTTTTTGAAATATCTCTGGAAGCACTTTCTGATCTCCGCGGGGTTCTGAATGTTTCTTCCTTCAATTTCTAGATTTGTGACTATGTTTAATTTTTGTCTCCTCTTCAACTGCCAAGCTAGCAGTTTCCCACATTTATTTGCCGATTCAAAAGTTTTTTGTTTCATTAGTTTAATCTTCCACTCTATTTCCTGATTTATCAGTTTAGAATATTGTGCTTGGTGAAGTTTAATTTCTCTCAAAATCGGCTGTGACTTCGGATTTGATCTTAACTTCTTCTCTAGTTCTTTAATTTTCTCCAAGATCTTATCTTTCCTCTCATTTTGTGTCCTTTTCTTTACAGCATTCTGTTGTATCAAGAACCCCCTCATCACAGCTTTGCTTGCATCCCAGATAGTTCTTTTTTCTACCGTAGTGTTCATGTTTATCTCAAAGTAATCCTTCAAAGCTTTTTGGGCCTTCTTAATAATCTCCTGATCTCTAAACAAATTGTCATTCATCTTCCATCTAAAGGAGCCGGTTGGTAGTAGTGTCATGTCCATCTTCAGTGCGTTATGGTCGGAGCAGGTCTTTGGGCAGATTTCCACCTTTCTGACCTTGGGTGCCAGACCTCTAGTTATCCATATTTGGTCGATTCTTGTCCAAGTCAGCTGGGCTTCAGAGAAAAATGTCCCTTCTCTTCCCAAGGGGTTCTTTGTTCTCCAAATGTCAATCCAATCCATATTGTCTGTCATTTCGAAAAAAGTCTTTGGTAGTCTGCCGTCTTTTGTAACATTTTGGCTTTGTGACTTATCCATGTTAGTTGATACGACCCCGTTCATGTCTCCCATCATTATGATGTTGTTATAGTCCAGATAGTCCAGCATAATCTCATGCAACTTCTTGTAAAATTCCGATTTCCCCTCATTTGGTGCATAGATTCCTAATATCAAAATCTTCTCTCCTTGATGTTGTATCTCAATTGCTAGAATTCTTCCATGTTCATCTTTAAATAAAAATTTAGGTGACAGGCTCTCTTTTGCATATATCACCACGCCTCTCTTCTTTACTCTGTCCAAAGATATGAATTCCTGGCCAAGTCTTTTGTTTATTAACACTTTTCTGTGGAGCCTAGTCACATGTGTTTCTTGTAAACAAATAATGTCCAATTGTTCCTTTTTTAATATATGAAAAATTTTCCTCCTTTTTTCCGGGATATTACAGCCATTTATATTCCAGCTCAAAAGTTGCCGAGACATCCTGAATAAATCTGGTTATTTTTCCGGGGGTGGTACCTTATTCGCTGGATCTTCAGAGTCCAAGGGTGCAGGTACCCCTGGTGCTCCAGGCCCAGAAGGTAGTTCAATTCCTTTTTGAAGGTCCTCTCCGTATGCAGTCAGAAATTTATCTCTGTCTTCCAATGTTCTAATTTTAACCTTCTTCCCTCTAAAAGTGAAAGATAATCCTTGGGGAAATTCCCACCTAAAGATAATTGAATTGCTCCTCAACAGTCTAACCAGTTCCAAATAGTCAGATCTGAGGTCCAGCAGTTGTTTAGGAATATCCTTGTAAATTTCAATTCTTTTGTCCAAAATGTCCAGTGACTTTCCGTAGTGTAGGCCCAAAATCTTGTCCCTTTCCTCCTTTGATCTCAATATTATCAAACAGTCTCTGGGCTTCTCTTTCTTTATAAGTCTTCCAAGCCTAAAAGCTGATACAATTTTAAAGTCCTTTTCCTCTAATTTCCAAAACTTGGAAAATTCTTTAGTCAAAAACTCAGCTAAGTTGCCTTCTTCCGCTTCTGGTACCGACCTTATCCTTAAGTTACTCTCCCTGTTTCGCAGTTCTAACATAGAAAGATAGGTCTGGTGTTCACCTACTTGTTTACCGAGTGGTCTTACCTCTTGTTCTAACTTTCCAAGTCTTTGGCTGGTATCCTCAGCCAATTTCCGATTTTCACCTGTAGCCTCCGTCAGTTCTCCAATTGCTAGTACGTTCTGTGCTACTTGTCCAGTTAATCTATTTAGACATTCTGTGTTTTGATCAATTTTGGCTGTCTGCTCGTCAGCTTTTTTATCCAGAGATTCCACTCTCTTATCCAAAGATTCCAATTTTTCATAGATTTTCTCTAAAATAGAAGCAGTTGCTCCTGAGGCCATATCTTCCAGTTGTAATTCCTCAGTTTCTCCCTCCCCTGCCCGTGGCAGAGAAGCAGCTTCTTCCTCAGAAGGCAAAGTAGGCACAGATGATCTACGTGTCTGTGAGGCTGCAGTTAAAGTTGTTAAAGTTGTTTGTCTAGTTCTTCCCCTCTTTCTTGCGCCACTCATTCCAGAGTTATCTAAAAGTCAAGGTCAAGCTGAGTTGTTCCCATGAGAAAGCAACAGCCCAGATGGTAACAGTCAAACAGGAGGCCGGGAAAAGGAAAGTAAAATAATGTCACTGCTGTAAATCCCAAATCCTCTAGGGGGAGCTTAAAATGTCTTTAGGGAAGAGATTAAAGTCAAATTTAATGTCCAGGAACCTTCAATAATAAGTTTTAGCAGAGTTAGTATTAGCAACCACAATGTTTCAAACAGTGCATACTGGTATTCCAAATGATGCTTCAAAGTAGCAAGTCCAAACTCCCTCAGATTGTTTCAAAATTTAAATTCAAAGTATCCAAATCTGCAAACTGACTGTTCAGTTACTCAGGCAGCTCCAGCACCTGGGTTTCTTACTTAAATTGTAGTTCCAATAGAAGAAAGGTATCACAATACAGATAAAAAGCATAAAATCCAACGCTTAAAGTCCTTATTCAGCTTACAAGAAAGTTCAGTAGGTGCTCAGATCCATTAGGTTAAAAGTTCTCTCTTTGCCTCCACTCCTCCAGCTCTTTGCTTTGAAGTTCAATGACAGCGGAAGACGGACTTTCTGTTTTTCGTCACTCCGCTTTCAGCCAAATTCAGTATTTTTAAGTCCCAAAATTTTATAGAGTCCTTTATTACTCACGGGTTGTTGCTTTTCCGAATCAAAAAATTCCAGGAAGAGAGGTCAGCGCTCACCGGCAGCAGCAGCGCGGCTTCACTCCGTTGATTGCGCAATGACCCACAGCGCCGCTACCCCCTCCCCGTTCCGGAGCCCCTTACGGGGTTCCTTCAACGTTTCGGGGGTTGCTCCTGGCGCCCGCCGGGTCCCGAGACCACAGGTTTCTGCTGCCTGTGGATTTCCGATGTGGGTCTCCGCTTCGCCGTAGCGGACGACCCGTTCTCAACGGAGCTCCCTCTCCGCGGTTAGAAGAGGGCAGCCATTGCCATTCGCTCCGCCTCCAGAAGTCATGCAAAGGAAAATTTGATGCCGAAATTGATTTTTAAAGATGAACAAGGAAGATATTTGGCAATAGAAATACAAGTTCAAGGGCAGAAATTTTTGATCGTAGGAACCTATGCACCAAATGAAGGTAAATCTGAATTTTTAAGAAGCTGCATGAGACACTGCTGGACTATCTGGAATTTAACGTAATCATGATGGGAGATATGAATGGAGTAGTCTCCACAAACATGGATAAAGCACAGAGACAAGTGACTTCCAAAGATGGAAGATTACCAAAAACCTTCTTTGAAATGACAGACAATATGGACTTGGTTGACATTTGGAGAACAAAAAATCCTCTTGAAAGAGAGGGAACCTTCTTTTCTGAAGCTAAAATGACCTGGACTAGAATTGACCAAATATGGGTTACTAGAGGACTGGCACCAAAGATAAAGAAAGTGGAAATCTGCCCAAAAACTTGCTCCGACCATAACGCTGTGAAGATGGAGATGAATCAAACAACAGCTGGCACCTGTAGATGGAGGATGAATGACACCTTATTCAGAGATAAAGAATTCTGCAAAAAGGCCCAAAAAACATTAAGAGACTATTTTGAGATTAATATGAGGACTAATGTGGGAAAAAAGAGTAATCTGGGACGCAAGCAAAGCGGTCATGAGAGGTTTCTTGATACAACAAAATGCAATAAAAAAGAGAAGCCAAAATGCGAAAAAGATAAGATTTTGGAAAAAATAAAGGAAGGAGAAAAGAAATTAAGATCCAAACCAAAGTCTCAGGAGATCTTGAGAGAAATTAAACTATATCTAACCCAATAGATGGAACTGATGAATCAAGAAATAGAATGGAAAATTAAACAAATGAGACAGAAAACTTTTGAATCTGCAGACAAATGTGGTAAATTTTTGGCTTGGCAACTGAAGAAGAGACAAAAATTAAATACAGTGACAAGTTTAGAAGTGGATGGAAAGAACATTATAAATCCATCTGAGATTAGAAGTTGCTTCCAGAGATACTTTAAACAATTATATGCACAAGGGCCACAAAAAGATATGGACATAGAACAATTCTTGGAGAAAAATGGGATGAAGGAAATTTCGAGAGAAGGGAAAGCACTTTTGAATCAGAAAATAACTGAACAAGAAATAGAAGGTGCCATTCAAAATATGCAACTGGGCAAATCTCCGGGGCCTGATGGACTGACTTCCAAATACTATAAAATTTTAAAAGAATGGTTAATACAACCTTTGAAAGAAGTCTGCAATGAAATCCTTGAGGGGAAAGAAGCACCTGAAACGTGGAAAGAGGCCTATATCACGCTTATACCGAAGACAGAGACTGAAAAGACTCAGCTTAAGAACTACCGCCCAATCTCGTTACTAAATGTGGATTACAAAATTTTTGCTGACATTTTGGCTAAGAGACTGAAAAAAGTTTTGATGGAGCAGATTCATAGGGATCAAGCGGGCTTTCTCCCGAGAAGACATTTGTCAGACAACGTAAGGAATATAATAGACATTTTGGAAATGCTAGAAGTGAATTTAAACACAAAAGCTGTTCTGATTTTTGTGGATGCGGAGAAAGCTTTTGACAACATATCCTGGACCTTTATGAAGAAGAATCTCCATGGGATGGGGGTAGGCCAAGGGTTTGAAAACGGTATAGGCGCAATATATTCTGAACAAAAAGCGAAGTTAATTGTAAATAACGTGGTTACAGAAGAACTTAAGATAGAAAAAGGGACACGTCAGAGGTGCCCAATTTCCCCATTACTATTTATTTCGGTCCTGGAGGTCTTGCTGAATATGATAAAGAAAGACCAGCTGGTCAAAGGGGTTCAGGTCGGAGCGAAACAATATAAGTTGAGAGCATTTGCAGATGATGTGGTACTCACATTACAAGAGCCAGGAGCTAGTACTAGAAGGGTTCTGGAACTAATTCAAGAGTTTGGTCAAGTGGCAGGATTTAAATTAAATAAATTAAAGACTAAGGTATTAGAGAAAAATCTAACAGCAATGGAGAAGGAGAAGTTCCAGAATGAAACTGGTTTAACTGTGGTTAAGAGTGTAAAATATTTGGGGATCAATATGACAGCTAAAAACATGAATTTATTTAAAGATAACTATGAGAAATGTTGGAACCAAGTGAAAAAAAGATTTGGAAATTTGGTCAAACTTGAAGCTTTCCTTGTCAGGTAGAATTGCAGCTGTTAAGATGAATGTATTGCCTAGAATGTTATTTTTATTCCAAACACTGCAAATTATTGATAAGATGGAGTGTTTCAAGGGATGGCAGCGTGATATTTCTAAATTTATTTGGCAGGGCAAAAAACCCAGAATAAAGTTTAAGATTCTAACGGATGCAAAGGAAAGAGGGGGATTTGCCCTGCCAGACTTGAAACTTTACTATGAATCAGCAGCTTTCTGCTGGTTGAAGGAATGGCTGCGTCTTGAGAACACAGATATTTTGGATTTGGAAGGTTTTAATAATGTTTTTGGGTGGCATGCATATCTATGGTACGACAAGGTTAAGGCTCATAAAGGTTTTAAAAGTCATATTGTCAGAAAAGCACTGTACAATGTTTGGATTAGATATAAAGATCTACTGGAAAATAAAACCCCAAGGTGGCTTTCGCCTATGGAGGCCAAAGCAGTAAAAAAGCTTAATATGGAATGTACATGGCCGAAATATTGGGAAATTTTGGAACAGGAGGGTGATAAACTGAAACTGCAGAGTTTTGAGAAATTAAAAGGTAAGGTCCGAGACTGGCTTCACTATTATCAATTGTTGGAAGTCTATAAGATGGATAGGAAAATTGGCTTCCAGGTGGAAAAATCAAAGCTAGAGACTGAACTGTTAGAACCCAATACTAAGAACTTGTCAAGAATGTATAATTTGCTGTTGAAATGGAATACACAAGATGAAACTGTTAAAGCTGCAATGATTAAGTGGGCACAGGATATTGGTCACAACATTTTGTTTGTTGACTGGGAAAAGTTATGGACCACCGGGATGAAATTTATGGCATGCAATGCCTTAAGAGAAAATATTATGAAAATGATTTACAGGTGGTACATGACCCCAGCCAAACTGGCAAAAATCTATCATTTGCCCGATAATAAATGTTGGAAATGCAAAGAAACTGAAGGAACATTCTTTCACCTTTGGTGGACGTGCCCAAGGATTAAGGCTTTCTGGGAAATGATATATAATGAAATGAAAAAGGTATTTAAATATACCTTCTTGAAGAAACCAGAGGCCTTTCTCCTGGGTATGGTCAGCCATGTGGTGTTAAAGAAGGATAGAACTTTGTTTATGTATGCCACATCAGCAGCAAGGATTCTTATTGCAAAGTATTGGAAGACACCAGAGCTACCCACCTTGGAAGAATGGCAGATGAAAATGATAGACTACATGGGACTGGCAGAGATGACGGGCAGAATCCGAGACCAGGAGAAAGAGACAGTGGAAGAAGATTGGAAGAAATTTAAAGATTATCTTGACAAGTATTATAAAATTAATGAAGGCTAGAAAGACATGGGTTGGAAAATAATACGGTGTTCAGAGATGTTAATTAAGAAAACGAATGGAATTGTCAAAAAACTTTGGGAAATAAGGGAATGGATTTACTGACTGGATAATGAAAATAGAATACAGAACGGGGAGGTATGAGGGAGTCGGGGAAAGTAGACTGAGAAAATAAGGTCTGAAACTATACTTGTTGTTTTTGTTTGTTTTTATTGTTGTTGTTTTGTTTTTATATGTTGTTAATGGAAACTTCAATAAATATCATTTTTAAAAAAACCACAGAACAGGACTCCAGGTGAGGTCTGACCAGAGCAGAATACAGTGGCACTATTACTTCCCTTGATCTAGATGCTATACTCCTATTGATGCAGCCCAGAATTGCATTGGCTTTTTTAGTTGCCGCGTCACACTGTTGGCTCATGTCAAGTTTGTGATCAACCAAGACTCCTAAATCCTTTTCACATGTACTGTTCTCAAGCCAGGTGTCACCCATCTTGTTTTTGTGCCTCTCATTTTTTTTGCCCATTTTTTTCCCCCTGTTAAAATTCATCTTGTTTGTTTTGGCCCAGTTCTCTAATCTGTCAAGGTCGTTTTGAAGTGTGATCCTGTCCTCTGGGGTGTTAGCCACCCCTCCCAGTTTGGTGTCATCTGCATATTTGATCAGGATGCCCTTGAGTCCATCATCCAAGTCATTGATAAAGATGTTGAATAAGACCGGGCCCAAGACAGAACCCTGTGGCACCCCACTAGTCACTCTTCTCCAGGATGAAGAGGAACCATTGATGAGCACCCTTTGGGTTCGGTCAGTCAGCCAGTTACAAATCCACTGAGTGGTAGCATAGTCAAGACCACATTTTACCAGCTTCTTCACAAGAATATCAGGCTTGTAATTCTGTCAAAAAACGAGATCAGGTTAGTTTGACATGACTTATTTTTCAGAAATCCATGCTGACTATTGGTGATGTCAGGGGTTCAGGCAGACCTGACAGGTGATCACAGCATTCCTTTCTAGGTGCTCACAGACTGTTTGCTTAATGATTCTGTATTGCTACCAGAATCAAGGGTAATAGGGACTTCCATGGTGAGCCCATTGGGAAGCTGGAGGGATGCGGTGAGCTGCACCACTGGTTTGGGTGGGAGGGGGTCTGTGGGCTGTAAGATTCCTGGGGACTGCTTCACTGACTCGTCTGGCTGGGCCCCAGTGGCTCCACTTCCAGGCAGACTTCGTCGTTTCCCTGCTGTGCTTCTTTCTGCTGAACTGCTCCTATTACTGTCGCTGAGGCTGCAGTGTGCTTGTGGATCCTCTGGGGGCACTCTTTTGCCATGTGCTGAGCACTGTCGCAGATGTAACACTTCCTGATTCCTCTAGGAGGCTTCGTTTTGACTGCTCCCGGTGTTAGGGCTCTGGCTGCTGACTGAGCCTTGGCACCACCTATCTCCATCGGCTCCTCTCCCCCTCCCAGCGGAGGCGTGGATTGAGCGCGCGCTGTTTCCCTGGGAAAGAAGGGAGGTGCTCTCTCTGGCGTGTGTCCCCAACGCCCTTCGTCTTTGCTCCAAGGGCGTTCTTCCAGCCGCAGCCCAATCGTTAGCGCCCTCTGGACCACGTCTTTAGTGGTCTGGGGTCTCTCCCCCCTTGCAATTTCGTCTTTCACAGCCCCGTTCAACCCCTCCCAGAAAAGGTCCCTGACGGCAGCTGAATCCTTTTCCCATCCCAGCGTGTTGACCAATGCAAAAAAGCGGGAGTGATATTGCCTTACAGTGGCCCTGCCTTGTTTCAATCCATGTATCTCTTTCCTGGCGACATCTACATCTATCGCTGATAAAAAACAAGCATCCATCGCCTTTAGGAAGGCTTTCGCATCTAAGAGGGCTGGGTCTTTATCTCGCCACAGATTGCGCAGCCATGCTTTAGCGTCTCCGTGGAGATGCGTTAGTATGAAGCTTACTTTCTCCTGCTCATCTCTAAAGTCCTTCTCCAGCAACTCTAGGGCGAAAACCACGTCTGCTCTGAAGTTAGGATACTGCTACAGATTCCCATCGAAATGCGACACAAGGCTGCCTCCTCTCTTTCCCAGCCCAATCCCCTCTGGTCTGGTTCCCGGCGCCCCCTGTTTAGTCAACATTTCCAACCTGGTTTGCAGATCCTTGCAGGCAGCAGCTGATTCGTCTTCTCTCTTCCTGACTGCTAGTATTTCCGCATTAAGTTGCGCCACTGCGTTTTGCAGGGCTGTTACTTGTTGTTCGGTATTCATCTTATCCTGCCTTCGTGAGCTCGCGAAGCACCACCAGCCCCCTCGCAACGTCCACTCACGTTGCGAGGTTCTTTCTTAGAGACGGGGCTTACTGTCAGAGCTGCCTCTAGGTCCCAGCTCACAGAGGACCAACGCCAGGTTGATGTAATGTACAAAAGTCTTTATTGAAGTTTAGTTTCCATTTCAACGCCAGAGCGTGCAGCCCTACGTCATAGACCTTAGATCGGCGAAGCCCCGTCTGAATCACCTCCCCTTCCGCACCAGTTTAAGATCCTAGCCCTGCTCCACCTTCTGCGCTGTTCTCTCCTCCTCTGGGTCCTCCTGCCCGCTGGGGCATTGCCCTTTCTGGACTCTTCCGACGCTGAGTCGCTCAGCTCCTCCCCCTCCCTCCGACGGGCTTTAGGACCAGGTTCCCAATCCTCATTCTCTGCTGTCCCACGCTCCTGTACATTTGAACTTGCCTCTCGCGCCAATCCAGTGACCTTTCTCCTAACCGTCACACTGCTTGTGTCACTGTTTCCTCCTTCCGGGACACTGGCCGGATCTGACCTTCCCCCCGTTGTCAGACTCTCCGATGGAGGCGTGGTCAGCCCTGTCTCGTCTTCTCTCCCTGGTGGGGAATGCACTGGCCCCGATGCTTGGGACTCTTCCCCCCCCACTCCGCTCTGGTGGGGAAGCTGGTCCTGATTTCCAACTACTGCTCTGGGAGTCCCTGCTGCCCCCTTGCTCCTGGAGCGTTCCCCTTGGGAACCCCCTGCCCTTGGCCGCTGGCGCGCCCTTCTGTGAATCTTCCGATTCGCTGGAGAGGCTCATGGAATCCCTCGGACCACTTTCATCTCCTGCGCTCCCCTCGGATTCCTCCCCCTCGCTCTCCATCTCCTCTCTTCCCTGTGCCTCTGCTCCTGAACCCCTGACACCTATTATGTCATATTTAGTTTCTGTTCAGGGAAGAGGGTCACCTCTTTTCATTGAGTCAATATTTTATTGAGATTCAACTGACTGGTGCAACTGGACTTCTCTGTGAACCTTCACCTCTGCAGGGAGGTGGGACTGATTCGGATGGTCCGCCCCCGCCACTTAATGGATCCAAATGGTTTCCAGAGAATGGTAGGGGATGTTTTATCCCACACTGATGGTCTTTCAGCTGATTCCCTGGAGGAGAGTGCTAGAGTCCTGTCCAGTCTAGTTGCATGGGATCAATTCCAATCTGTTACCTCCGAGGATGTGGACAGGCTGCTTGGATGAGTGAAACAGACCACCTATCTCCTTGATCCTTCCATATCCTGGCTAATAAAAGCTAGCCAGGAAGAGCTGGGTGATGGTCTCTGTGGGGTCCCTCTGTGAGGGAGCCTTCCCAGACCCACTGAAAGAGGCGGTCATTAAACCGCTTCTTAAAAAAACATCTTTAGACTCATCCAATATGGCCAACTATCACCCAGTCTCAAATCTTCCATTCTTGGGCAAGATGTTTGAGTGGGACCTTTGGAATTCCTTGCAATTGGGATTCAGGCTTCATCATGGGACTGAAACTGCCTTGGTCACGCTGATCTCAGGCGGGCTAGGGACAAAGGTGAAAGTGGTTTCCTGGTTCTGCTGGAAACAGCATTTGATGCCATCGACCATGACATCCTTCTGGTCCATCTAGAGGAGCTGGGGGCTGGGCGTACTGTTATACATTGGTTCCGCTCCTTCCTCCTGGGCCGTGTCCAAAAAGTGGTGTTGAGGAATGAGTGTTCAGACCCCTGGGCTCTCATTTGTGGGGTGCCTCAGGGTTCCATCCTCTCCCCCATGCTTATTAACATCTATATGAAGCCACTGGGAGAGATCATCAGGGGGTTTGAGCTGAGTGTTCACCAATATGTGGATTGTTAAGTTGTGGGTGAATATATACCAGATGACACAGCGATTTTTCAAACAGCTCTTGTTTATTCACAGGCCAGAACAGAACAGAACTGAAGGGTTCAGCCAGCCTGCTTATATAGAGCTCCACTGGGACGCAACAGTAACCATTTTTGTAACTATCCAATCACTTTTGATCCCTTATTTGCATATGTGGACCTGAACTATCTACAGTTCCCCCCTGCTGGCCATAACACGGATGATACCCATCTCCATCTCTCTTTTAAATCAGAACTAGTGAAGGCAGTAGGGACGCGGGTGGCGCTGTGGGTTAAACCACAGAGCCTAGGACTTGCCAATCAGAACGTCTGCGGTTCGAATCCCTACGACGGGGTGAGCTCCCATTGCTCGGTCCCTGCTCCTGCCAACCTAGCAGTTTGAAAGCACATCAAAGTGCAAGTAGATAAATAGGTACCGCTCCAGCGGGAAGGTAAATGGCGCTTCCGTGTGCTGCTCTGGTTCGCCAGAAGCAGCTTAGTCATGCTGGCCACATGACCCAGAAGCTGTCTGTGGACAAACGCCGGCTCCCTCGGCCAATAAAGCGAGGTGAGCACCGCAACCACAGGTCATGACTGGACCTAATGGTCAGGGGTCCCTTTACCTTTACCTTAGTGAAGGCGGTGAAGGTCCTGTGTGAGTGTCTGGAGGCAGTTGGATGGTGGCTAACAGATTGAGGTTGAATCCTGACAAGACAGAAGTACTGTTTCTGGGGGACAGGGGGCTGGCGGGTGTGGAGGACTCCCTGGTCCTGAATGGGGTAACTGTGCCCCTGGAGGTGCACAGCCTGGGAGTCATTTTGGACTCACAGCTGTCCATGTAGGTGCAAGTCAATTCTGTGTTCAGGGCAGCTGTCTACCAGCTCCATCTGGAATGCAGGCTGAAACCCTCCCTGCCTGCAGATTGTCTCGCCAGAGTGGTGCATGCTCTGGTTATCTCTCGCTTGGACTTCTGCAATGTGCTCTATGTGAAGCACATCTATCTTTGAAGGTGAAGCACATCTATCTTTGAAGGTGACCCGGAAACTACAGCTAATCCAGCTAGACTGGTGACTGGGAGCGGCCGCCGAGACCACATAACACCGGTCTTGAAACACCTACATTGGCTCCCAGTATGTTTCTGAGCACAATTCAAAGTGTTGGTGCTGCCCTTTAAAGCCCTAAACAGCCTCATCCCTGTATACCTGAAGGAGCGTCTCCTCCCCCATCGTTCTGCCCGGACACTGAGGTCCAGCTCTGAGGGCCTTCTGGCGGTTCCTTCACTGCGAGAAGTGAACCAGGCAGAGGGCCTTCTCAGTAGTGGCACCTGCCCTGTGGAGCACCCTCCCATCAGATGTCAAGGAAATAAACAACTATCCAACTTTTAGAAGACTTCTGAAGGCAGCCCTGTTTAGGGAAGTTTTTAATATTTGAAGTTTTATTCTGTTTTTAATGTTCTGTTGAAAGCTGCCCAGAGTGGCTGGGGAAACCCCGCCAAATGGGCGGGGTAGAAATATTATTATTATTATTATTATTATTATTATTATTATTATTATTATTATTACTGAAGAATTCTACCTCCTTTTTCAGCCTGCAAGTTGTCTGTAAGCTGCTTTTCCATACCCGAACCCCCCTCTCTCTGGTATTTTCTTTCTCTGCTGAGCTCATTTCTGCAGATCAAAATTTGGCCTGTAAAGACTTGTGGCTGGCAACTTGAAAAGCAGTCAAGAGCCATGCTGGGGTATATCTGAAACTGTCTCCCAAGGTTTGTCTGTGGTCTCTGACTTGAAAAGTCTATTGATGAAACAGAAATAAGCTGTTGCAGATATGATTCCTGCTAATAACAAATTTGGTGTCCCAGCCCTGGCCAGCAGAACAGTGAAATGCAGCTACATAGGAATGGCTTTCTGTAATATGACTTTGTGGTGGTGATGATGATATCAAAACTCTACAGTGAAGGTTGTGTATGCATAAAAACTTAAGGTAGGAACAAAACATTAATAGAAACAATTAAGGTGGGAAGCAAGGCCATTTCTTCCAAAGTTGGTCTATCAAGCGAACCAAATCAGATTCAGATTTTCCACACATTTGGTCAATTTGGATTTTCTCAAGAAACCTATGGAGGAGCTGTGGAACAACATGAAAAGCTCTCAGACATAGGGAAATTGAACGGTGCGCAAGCTGAGCAAAACACAGTTTGGATGGGCCCCCAAGTATCAACTGCATATTTGCCCCAAACTAATTCAGTGAAGATAAATATGTGAAAACAATTTGCAGCAAAATGTCTGTAATTTTCTATTGTCTCTGTTTTCTTTCTAGCAAAAGGCTTGGCTAAAGTAGTGGAGGAGGCAGAGGGAAGATAAAAATATGAGTGCACTCACTATTTTTTGCTTTGGTGTTGTTTTGCCTTCTATGAAAAGGACAAACCTGCCAGATAGTCAGATGCTAAACTGACAATTCCAGGCAACCAACTCCTTCTGACACGAGCAATTATCCAGAGGCTGTGGGTCTCCTTGATAATTTTGTTACCACTTTGGTACACTGGACTTGCTTTGAGCCCAACATTGGCCTGTTCTGGGACATGAGCACAATTTAATTACGGTAATCACATGGGTTAATGCTCTTCTAATGAGTGAGCACAGGAGGTTTGATGCTGAGTGGACAGGAGGCTGGATATGGAGTTATGAAAGTCAACCATGAATAATAAAGGGGAAGGGTCATGACACAGGCTGTAGCGAAAGGGAAGGGAGACAAGCAAACCAGCCAAAGGAACCCAACATTAATTTCGTCTCTGCCACCAGGTCAATATCTTCACCTTTCTCTGACTACCTCCACTAAACCTCTTTAGCTTTCTGATCTTGAACTGTACTAAGCAGCTGGCATGACACTTAGGTGGAGGTTTAATAGCAATGTTTTGGGCCATTCCTCCCACCCTCACCCAGGTATCTTTATACTTAAGATAAGGCAAGAAGTTCAGCAGGTTTTATATATACCTATATAAATAGAGAAAATCACATCAGGACAAACCTCTTCACAATCTATTTTAATGACCCTGAACAATTTAGTACCATCAGCAGCCGCCTCATGGCTCATTGCTAATTCTAGATCCCTTATGAACAAGTGAAGAAGCACAAATCCAAATGCAGGTCCTTGGCGGACTTCACTTTCTACA
Source organism: Podarcis gaigeae (assembly GCF_964106915.1). Classification (NCBI taxonomy): domain Eukaryota; kingdom Metazoa; phylum Chordata; class Lepidosauria; order Squamata; family Lacertidae; genus Podarcis; species Podarcis gaigeae. The sequence goes on along the minus strand of NC_139685.1, from coordinate 389,933 downwards.
TCTTTCTATTCAGAGAAATGTCAATTTAGTCCTTCTCTTGGCTTCCTGCTCCTTATTCAATGCCTGATCCACAAGAGGGTCTCTTCTCTTATGACTACTAAGCGTACCAGGGAGTTATGGGGGGAGGGTTCCCCATATTAATTTCTTTGTTTATTATTACATTTGTATCCCTTTCTTTTCCCCTCAAGAAGCTCAAAGGGTCCCCCTCCCCATTTTATCCTCACAACATTTCTAATGAGGTAGTTTAGGCAGGTAGAAGGCAGCTGGCCCAAAGTCACCCAGTAAGCTTCATGGCTGAGAGGGATTTTGAACCTGGGTCACCCAAGCTGTAACCACTGTGCCATACTGGCTCTCACATTACCCTAAGGGTGACCAACTGAAGGACCTGCGTGACCATCCAGTCATGTTTTTGGAGGGGGTGCTGCTCCCTGCAGCAGCTTTGCTTTTGAAGCTGATCTTCCTATTATGCAAACTGATGCCTGTCAGATGTGATAGCTCAATTTCCATCATGGAGACAAGGACTCCATCTCTAGCACTCACATTAATTTGCTTGCTCTAAGGCTTGCGGTTTCCCCTCCTAACTGGTTAGGGTTGTTGCTGCTTTTTTGGTTTTCATAGTTGTTGCTTAGGGGCAGATGGGGGTGGCTATGGAAAAAAATGTAAGACTATGTTTAGCAATAAAATGTTTTTGAAGGTAGAGCACGGCATGTGTGTGATTGAGAAAATGTGACATGAGGAGAGATCTGTGTGCAGAGTGCATCCTACCTACAGGGAATGCTGATTACCAAGAAACATGCTGAAATGAAAAAGCAACTAGAGTACCAACGGTGACCAGCTAATTATAAAAGAGGATCATAGAATCATAGAGTTGGAAGAGACCACAAGTGCCATCGAGTCCAACCCCCTGCCAAGCAGGAAACACCATCAGAGCACTCCTGACATATGGTTGTCAAGCCTCTGCTTAAAGACCTCCAAAGAAGGAGACTCCACCACACTCCTTGGCAGCAAATTCCACTGTCCAACAGCTCTTACTGTCAGGAAGTTCTTCCTAATGTTTAGGTGGAATCTTCTTTCTTGTAGTTTGGATCCATTGCTCCGTGTCCGCTTCTCTGGAGCAGCAGAAAACAACCTTTCTCCCTCCTCTATGTGACATCCTTTTATATATTTGAACATGGCTATCATATCACCCCTTAACCTCCTCTTCTCCAGGCTAAACATGCCCAGCTCCCTTAGCCGTTCCTCATAAGGCATCGTTTCCAGGCCTTTGACCATTTTGGTTGCCCTCCTCTGGACACGTTCCAGTTTGTCAGTGTCCTTCTTGAACTGTGGTGCCCAGAACTGGACACAGTACTCCAGGTGAGGTCTGACCAGAGCAGAATACAGTGGCACTATTACTTCCCTTGATCTAGATGCTATACTCCTATTGATGCAGCCCAGAATTGCATTGGCTTTTTTAGCTGATCCTTTTCACATGTACTGCTCTCAAGCCAGGTGTCACCCATCTTGTATTTGTGCCTCTCATTTTTTTTTGCCCAAGTGCAATACTTTACATTTCTCCCTGTTAAAATTCATCTTGTTTGTTTTGGCCCAGTTCTCTAATCTGTCAAGGTCGTTTTGAAGTGTGATCCTGTCCTCTGGGGTGTTAGCCACCCCTCCCAGTTTGGTGTCATCTGCAAATTTGATCAGGATGCCCTTGAGTCCATCATCCAAGTCGTTCATAAAGATGTTGAATAAGACCGGGCCCAAGACAGAACCCTGTGGCACTCCACTAGTCACTCTTCTCCAGGATGAAGAGGAACCATTGATGAGCACCCTTTGGGTTCAGAAATTGCTATTTCGCACCAGAAATGGACGCTCTTACCAACGTAACCTTAAGGGGCAATGAAGGACCAGCGTATTGAGTGCCAGTGGTTTTTAAAGCAGGGTTTTAAAGCAACAATTGGACGGCCATCTGCCAGAGTTTCTTTAGCTATGATCAGGGGCGTAGCATGAAAGGACTGGTGGGGGCATGGCCCTGGGCACATTTTTTGAGGGAGTGTGACCAGACACTCCACGACAGGCTCCCTCATCAGAGGCTGAATCAACCCAACGCTGCCTGTCGCAGCTGCATTCCCAGGCCAAGGGTGACCCGGGTGGGGAGAGAGGAGAGTCAGCAGCACTGCCCCCCACTCTCTTCAGCTGCAGAGCACTGGTTGCAGCAAGTCCACCCCCCAGGTCAGGTTTAACCCAGGGGACAGCAGACTCCCTCAGCACTCTGACTTCCTCAGGAGTGCACCCTGTGCGTCTCCCCTGGGAGGTCCTAGCTAACACTCCTCTGGCTATAATTCTTGCATTGCAGGAGGTTGGACTAGATGACTCTTGCAAATCTACATTTCTACAATTCTAGGCCACAATTTCCATCCCACCTATTTCCTATGGAGCCTTTCAATACTTTTTGACAAAATACATAATTAATTCAATTGGATGATACATTTGCTCTCCCACAAGAAACTCATTTGGCACCAACATCAGGCCAAGACAATTTTATTCTCCTGAACTTTTAATTGAAAGTTCCACCAATTCCACCCCTCCTCTTTTGTTTCCTGCTTCAGCTTGTTGCATGCAGCAGGATTTTAAGATATGACTGGAACTGTTCACTTTTCAGTTTTCATTGTCAACTAATGGAGGCAAGTTGAGGTAGCACGTGGTCAGAACAGCTGATGGGGAGGGCAAATGATTTCAGATTAGGCTAGACAGTGGAGAAGGGTAGACATGTTGCTTCAGCACTGGCCAAGAACCAACTGAGGGTATAAATCAGGAGCAGGAATCTTAGAATCATAGAATTATAGAGCCTTGTGGCCCTTCAGATGCTGGTGGACTCCATTTCCCATCAAGCCCAACCAGCATGGCAAATGATCAGGCATGATTTGAGTTGTAGTCCAACAATACCTGGAAAGTGCAAAGATGGGGAAATCTATGGCCCTGCAGATGTTGCTCCCATAATTCCTGACCTATGTTGCTGAGAGGAGGGGGGCATTTTTCAAATGGGATCTGTGTCTTGTTGAATAATCTAAGCCACCTCAAGTGTCTCTCTTGAGAAAGAAAGTGTGCAATGCAACATATTTGTTTGTCTTTCGGGGTTTATAAACCACTCTGCATTCAGAGAGCACCTGAGCAGTGTACAGGAATAGTAAGCAAAACAGAAAGAACATAAGAATAGTCTGCTGGATCAGGTCAATTTCTCATCTAGTCCAGTATCCTGTTCTCAAAGTGTCCACTATATGTCTGTGGGAGACCAGCAAGCAGGATTTGAGCACAAAAGTGCTCTCCCCCTGTGTGGTTTCCAGCAACTGGTATTCAGAAACATTGCTTCCTCCAACTGGGGAGGCCACAGCCATCATGGCTAGTAGCCATCAATAGTCTATGAATTTGTCTAATCCTCTTTTAAAGTCATCCAAGTTGGTAGCCATCACTGACTCCTTTGGGGGTGAGTTCCATAACTTAACTATGCACTGCAGATCATAAAACATTATTAAAACATAAAAACCAGGAATAATGGGGGGGCCCTCAAAGACATAAAACAGACCAATTTGGAAAGGCTTAGAAGAAAGGAAAAGGTTTACAACCTTTAGAAGACATCTGAAGGCAACCCTGTATAGTGAAATTTTCAATGTTTAATGTTTGATTATGTTTTTGTATACGCTGGAAGCTGCCCTGAGTGGCTGGGGCAACCCAGTCAGATGGGTGGAGTATAATAATAATAATAATAATAATAATAATAATAATAATAATAATTTGTCAACCAACTTCAAAAGCATGACAATATTGGGGCTTGCACTGCATACCTTCTAAAGGAAGGGAATTCCAGTGAGCTGGTACCACAATGCTAAAAAGCCTGGGATTGAGTCACAGCAGGGGCACATGGCACCATCAACAGATCTATGGGTCCAAGGTGGGATTTAGGGAAAGAGGCAATTTCTCAGCTAGCTTAAAGAAATAAAATAAATTCAGTGTGGTCTCCACCAGCAGCAGTCTGTGCTTATGTGGAATTTCAAACACAGAGAGCATGGGGCATGAAAGAGAAAGTGTGTCATGGCTACATCCCTAAAGAAGATGCTGGCGGAATCAAGGAAAGTGTCCCCCTTTAGGAGGAGATGGGGAAGGTTGTGTTCCATCTGCCTCCTCACTCAGGAAGGCTCTCCTGTAACCAGTCAGCATCCCCTCCTCTTCCCATTGATCAGAAGCCTGTGAACTCTGCCATGCCCTCAGCCTCACCTAGGCAGTCACTTCCACCACCTCAGCCTGGCTTCTTTCTGCAGACTGTGTGATTAGCAATGCAGACTTTGAGGCTCCCTTAATAGTGGCACCAATAAGACTTCTCCTCCCAGCTCAGCCCAGGGTCGCCATGGATGCCGTGAACAGCAAAAGCAGCTGCTGCCAGCAGGTGCCCTTGAGGAGATGCAGTGACTTTGGGGGTGTTTCTTGCATTTCAACGAGAGTGATCAGGGCATCGACATTCACCCCACACCTGGGAGAACTGAACAGCCAAGCCCAACTCAATGAATGATTGGTAGAAACATTTCTTGCCTTTCCTTGGAATAGTCTGGTGTCAGAGCTGCCCCTAGGTCCCAGCTCACAGAGGACCAACGCCAGGCTGTCGTTATGTACAAAAGTCTTTATTGAAGTTCAGTTTCCATTTCAAAGCCGCAGCGTGCAGCTCTACGTCCTAAACCCTAGACCGGCGAAGCTCCATCTGAATCTCCTCCCCTCTGACACCAGTTTAAGATCCTAGCCCTGCTCCACCTCTTCCTCTCCTCTCTCCTCCTCTGGGTCCTCCTGCCCGCTGGGGCATTCACCATTCTGGACTCTTCTGACGCTGAGTCGCCTGACTCCTCCCCCTGCCTCCTGCAGGCTTTAGGACCTGGTTCCCAATCCTCATTCTCTGCTGTCCCGCGCTCCTGTACATTTGAACTTGGCTCTCGCGCCAACCCTGTGATCCTCCTCTTGACCGTTACACTGCTTCTATCACTGCTTCCTTCCTCCTGGAAGCTGGCTGGACGTGACCTCCCCTCCGTTGCCTGACTCTCCGATGTAGGCGTGGTCAACCCTGACTCATCTTCTCTCCCTGGTGGTGAATACGCTGGCCCCGATACCTGGGACTCCTCCCCCCCCACTACGCTCTGGTGGGGAAGCTGGTCCTGATCTCCAACTGCTGCTCTGGGAGTCCCCGCTGGCCCCTTGTTTCTGGAGTGTCCCCCTTGGGGCCCCCCTTGCCCTGGCCACCGGCGCCCCCTTCTGTGAATCTTCCGATTCGCTGGAGAGGCTCATGGTATCTCTCGGGCTACTGTCATCTTCTCCTACGCTGCCCTCGGATTGCTCCTCCTCGCTCTCCATCTCCTCCCTTCCCTGTGCTCCCGCTCTTGAGTCCCTGACATCCATCCCCCCTCGAAGCCCCCCTTCCCCCTTCCCCCTCTTCTGGCGTGGGTTCCGGGTGCTCCAATGCTGTGAGGGTGAGTGCAGGATACAGTTCTTCCCCCCTGGCATGCTGCCAGTCCGTGACGGGCAAGTCGACGTCGATCTCCTCCGCTTCCATTTCTTTGCAGGTGTGCTCGAACCCAGGGTCCTCCCCCAACCCGTCCATGCCCCCCTGTCCCCCCGTCTCCTCGGGTGAGGCTGCATGCCAGGGCCCTCTTAGCAGTTCCCTGTGCCACTCCTCCTCGGGTTGAGTGTCCCACCAATAAGAGGGTCCGTACCAAAGTCTGAGATCGATCCCTCCGGAGAGGTAGTCTCTGGCGCCGTTTCCTCAGCTGGTGAGAACCCCTGAAACGTGCTGGCTGAGAGTGTGGGTGTGAAAAGATATTCATCAAAATAATCTGCCGGCATGGGTCTGTGTGGGAAAAGTGCATGGAACTCGTCTTTGAGGAATTGCTCCTCCACGGCATAGTCCGGTACCCACCTGTTGGCGCTGGCCGGGGTGTCTTCCCTGGCGAGTAGATATTCAATCCCTTCCTCCCCCCATCTCGAGTCTAAAATTTCTGTGGCCTCGTTGAGTGGTTCCGCCCCCGGCGACCCCCCTTTCGTGGGCGCTACTCTGAGCGGTTCCGGAGCTGTCTCTGGCGCCTGAAACCTGTGAGGAGCTTTGTAGGGCGTGAGCACTGATCTGTGAAAGACCGGGTGCATTCTGGATCCCTCCGGGAGTGTCAACCGGAAGGCCACTGGATTGATCTGTGCCTCGACTAGGTAAGGCCCTAGCTGCTTGTGCCTGAGCTTTTTCTTAGCTAACGATCTGGCCGGCACTGCCTGGGCTGCTAACCAGACCCAGTCCTCCACTTGGATGTCTTCTCCAACCCTTCTGTGTCTGTCTGCCTGCATCTTGTAGGCGTGTTTCGCTAGTTCTAACTGCCTCCGGAGTTGCTCGTGGACCTCCTGCAACTCCGCTGCCAAGGCCTCTGCTCCCTGTGGCTCCCCCTCCTCCCCTTTCTCTAATCCCGGGAAGGTTCTGGGATGCCGCCCATTGTTGGCGAAGAACGGTGTCACCCCCGTGGACCCGTGCTTCGTGTTGTTGTAGGCAAACTCGGCCAGCGGTAGGTAGTCCACCCAGGTCGAGGGCTGTTGATTCGCGTAGCATCTCAGGTACTGCTGCATGATAGCGTTGACCCTCTCCGCTTGTCCGTTGGTCTGCGGGTGTCTTGCCGACGCTAGGTTGACCTTGACGTTCAGGATGCCCATCAGCTTCTGCCAGAAGCTCGAGATGAACTGGCGCCCCTGGTCGGACAGGATAGATTGTGGTAGGCCGTGGACCTTGAACACGTGGTCTATGAACAGCTTGGCGGTCTGTTCCACTGTGGCCACCTTCGCGCAAGGAATGAAGTGCGCCATCTTGGTGAACATGTCTACGACCACGAGCACTGCTGTTTTGCCCCGCGAGCTGGGCAGATCAGTGACAAAGTTTGGGCCACTCTCTCCCACGGTTCGAGCGGTGTCTGTAGTGGTTCCAACAGTCCCGCCGGCGGCCTGTGTACTGGCTTGGCCCTTTGGCATGTGTTGCACCTAGTGACGTAATCCGCGTCTTCTCCCCTCATCCTGGGCCACCAAAAGTGTCTGGCCACCAATTCTGCCATCTTGTCCTTGCCGAAGTGCCCGGCGCTGGGTGCGTCGTGTAACTGTTGCAGAACGTTCGCGCGGAGGTCGTCTCCCGGTACGTAGAGAGCCCCTTTACGGAGGAGTAGTCCATCGCGTATCTGGAACTCGTCGTCCTTCGCAGTGCCGCTTCGCACCTCCTCCATCTTGGAGCGTGCGAAAGAATCTGTCTGCAGAGCGCGACGTACCGCGTCCAGGTCCACGTTGGCCGAAGCGCATGCCCACGCTTTAGGTGCAAAAATGTGCTTGGCCGCCACCGGTGCCGCTTCCTCGAGGTACTGCGGTTTCCTGGATAGCGCATCAGCCATGATGTTGCTGTCTCCCGTGATATATTGTATCCTGAAGTCAAAATCCGCAAAGAACCCCGCCCAGCGGATGTGTCTCTGGTTCAGGAACCGCGCGTGCTGTGCGCCAGTACTCCAGGTTCTTATGGTCCGTGTGAACCTGGACCGTGTGTTTGGCCCCGATGAGGAAGTGCCGCCACGCCTTGAAGGCTGCATGGATGGCTAGCAACTCCCTGTCCCAGATGGTGTAGTTCTCCTCTGACTTGCTGAGTTTCCTGGAGTAGAAAGCGCACGGCCTCCAGTCCCCTTGCGGGTCTTGCTGCAGCAGGACCGCCCCCACGGCTCTGTCTGAGGCATCCGTTTCAACCCTCATGGGCGTGCTGGGGTTCACGTGTAGCAGCTGCTCTTCGGACGCGAAGAGACGCTTGAGTGTCTGAAAGGACTGCTCCGCCTGCTCCATCCAGATGAACTTCTTCTTGGAGCTGAGGGTGTCCGTGATGGCCGCCGCCTGCATGGCAAATCCCTTGATAAACTTGTGATAAAAGTTGGCAAAGCTGACAAACTTCTGGACCTCCTTCCGATTGCGCGGGCTCTTCCAGTCCAACACAGAGCGGACCTTGGCGATGTCCATGGCAAGTCCCTTGTCGGATAGCTTGTAGCCCAGGAAATCCACCTCCGTCATGTCGAACTGGCACTTCTCCAGTTTGGCGTAAAGTCTGTGCTCCCGCAATCTTTGCAGGACTTCCTTGACGTCCCTCTCGTGAGCCTCCTGCGATTCCGAGATGATCAGGATGTCGTCCAGGAAGCAGACGCACTTCTTGTAGAGGAGTCCCGCTAAGACGTGGTGCATGAAGGCTTGGAAACAGTGGGAGCCATTTTGTAAACCAAACGGCATAACTCTATATTCATAGGTGCCTAGGGGCGTAAACATGGCCGTTTTCCACTCGTCGCCCTCCCGCATGCGTATAAGATTGTACGCCCCTCGTAGATCCAACTTGGTGAAGATGCGTCCCTTCCTCACCGTCGCAAGCAGGTCGTCGATCTTGGGCATGGGGAATGCCGTGGGCTTGGTTTTCGAATTTAAAATTCTGTAATCAACTACAAGCCTCTTTTGGGGCGTGTCTTTTTTTTTCACGAAGAACACAGGACTGCCCCCCACTGCTTTGGATTCTTAGATGAATCCCCGCTTCAAGTTGTGATCTATGAACTCCCTGAGTTCCTGCAGTTCATCCTCATACATGGAATACAGTTTCCCCGTCGGCAGCATCGCCCCCGGCAGGAGGTCAATCTTGCAGTCGTAGGACCTGTGGGGAGGCAGCTTGTCCGCTTCCTTCTCGCAGAAGACCTCCAAAAACTCTTTGTACTTGTCAGGTACCGCTTGCAACATGCCTAAGTGTAGCTGTGGTCCATCCTCGTGCCCCTCATCTTCCTGGTTAGCGAGGATGCAGTGTTCTGCGCAGTAGGAGGAGCAGAAGGTCAATTGACGCTGGTACCATGCTAATGCCGGGCTGTGCCTGTCCAGCCAACTCATGCCCAATACTATGGGTGTGTCCGACAGGTGGGTGACGTTGAAGCTGATGACTTCGCGGTGATTTCCAATGTGCATCACCATTGGCGGTGTTTGCTGTACCACTTGTCCTCCCAATAGCTCCCTGCCATCGACCGTGAACACTTTCAGGGGCATCGTGGCTGGTAGGAGCGCTACGTTATGTTGCTTGAGAAAATCCACTCCTATAAAGTCTGCATTACTACCAGAGTCAATGGTAATAGGGACTTCCATGGTGAGCCCATTGGGAAGCTGGAGTGATGCGGTGAGCTGCACCACTGGTTTGGGTGGGAGGGGGTCTGTGGGCTGTAAGATCCCTGGGTACTGCTTCACTGACTCGTCTGGCTGGGCCCCAGTGCCTCCGCTTCCAGCCAGACTCCATCGTTTCCCTGCAGCGGTTCTCCCTGCTGAACTGCTTCTTTTACTGTTGTTGAGGCTGCAGTGTGCTTGTGGATCCTCTGGGGACACTCTTTCGCCATGTGCTGAGCACTGTCGCAGATGTAACACTTCCTGTTCCCTCTAGGAGCCTTCGCCCTGACTGCTCCTGGTGTTTGGGCTCTGGATGCTGTCTGAGCCCTGGCACCACCCAACTCCATCGGCTCTTCTCCCCCTCCCAGTGGAGGCGTGGACTGGGCGCGCGCTGTTTCTCTGGGAAAGAAAGGAGGTGATCTAGCTGGTGTGCGTCCCCAACGCCCTTCGTCTTTGCTCCAAGGACGTTCTTCCAGCTGCACTCCTATCGCCAGCGCTTTCTGGACAACTTCTTTAGTGCTCTGGGGTCTCTCCCCCCTCGCAATTTCGTCTTTCACAGCCCCATTCAGCCCCTCCCAGAACAGGTCCCGGACGGCAGCTGAGTCTTTTTTCCATCCCAGGGCGTTGACCAATGCAAAAAAGCGGGAGTGATATTGTCGTACAGTGGCTTTGCCTTGTTTCAGTCCATGTATCTCCCTTCTGGCCACATCTACATATACCGCTGATAAAAAACAAGCGTCCATCGCCTTAATAAAGGCATCCGCATTTCGGAGGGCTGGGTCATTATCGCGCCATAGATTGCGCAGCCACGCTTTAGCTTCCCCATGGAGATGAGTCAGTATGAAGCCCACTTTCTCCTCCTCATCTCTAAAGTCCTTCTGCAGCAACTTGAGCGCGAAAACTACGTCTGCTCTGAAGTTAGGATACTGCTGCAGGCTCCCATCGAAATGAGACACGAGGCTGCCTCCCCTCTTTCCTAGACCTATCCCCTCTGGTCTGGCACCCAGTAGCCCCTGTTTGGTCAACATCTCCAACCTGGTTTGCAGATCCCGGCAGGCAGCGGCTGCTTCATCCTCTTTCTTTCTGGATGCTGCTATTTCCATGTTAAGCCTTGTGACTGCTTCTTGCAAGGCTGCCATTCTTTCATCGGTACTCATACTTTCCGATCTTCGTGAGCTCGCAAAGCACCAAGCTTCGTCCCTCGCTGCGTCCACTCACGCTGCGAAGGTTTTATTTGAGACGGAGCTTACTGTCAGAGCTGCCCCTGGGTCCCAGCTCACAGAGGACCAACGCCAGGCTGTCGTTATGTACAAAAGTCTTTATTGAAGTTCAGTTTCCATTTCAAAGCTGCAGCGCGCAGCTCTACGTCCTAAACCCTAGACCGGCGAAGCTCCGTCTGAATCTCCTCCCCTCTGACACCAGTTTAAGATCCTAGCCCTGCTCCACCTCTTCCTCTCCTCTCTCCTCCTCTGGGTCCTCCTGCCCGCTGGGGCATTCACCATTCTGGACTCTTCTGACGCTGAGTCGCCTGACTCCTCCCCCTGCCTCCTGCGGGCTTTAGGACCTGGTTCCCAATCCTCATTCTCTGCTGTCCCGCGCTCCTGTACATTTGAACTTGGCTCTCGCGCCAACCCTGTGATCCTCCTCCTGACCGTTACACTGCTTCTATCACTGCTTCCTTCCTCCTGGAAGCTGGCTGGACGTGACCTCCCCTCCGTTGCCTGACTCTCCGATGTAGGCGTGGTCAACCCTGACTCATCTTCTCTCCCTGGTGGTGAATACGCTGGCCCCGATACCTGGGACTCCTCCCCCCCCACTACGCTCTGGTGGGGAAGCTGGTCCTGATCTCCAACTGCTGCTCTGGGAGTCCCCGCTGGCCCCTTGTTTCTGGAGTGTCCCCCTTGGGGCCCCCCTTGCCCTGGCCACCGGCGCCCCCTTCTGTGAATCTTCCGATTCGCTGGAGAGGCTCATGGTATCTCTCGGGCTACTGTCATCTTCTCCTACGCTGCCCTCGGATTGCTCCCCCTCGCTCTCCATCTCCTCCCTTCCCTGTGCTCCTGCTCTTGAGTCCCTCACATCTGGTCTTTTGCCTGCCTCTGTATGCAAGGTCGGCTGTTTCTAGGGCTGAGCAAAGAGATGCCCCCCACAAACCACTTTCCCAGACCCTTTCAGAGGCTGTGAAAGGAGGCAGCAAGGATAAATGTGGGAGGTTGGCCACGTCTGGGGACTCTTGTCCACTCCATGCTGTGCCCAGGCTGACTTGATGGAGGCACAGTGTGATCAGAAGTAGCTGTGAGGGGTCAACTGCTTCCTCTCCACACTTCCCAGTGCTGTACAAAGAGCAGAGGCAGCCACGGAGAAGAAAGACAAGAAAGGAATCAGGAGAGAAACTGGGACCCAACATGGAAGCGCTCCAAGAAGGAAGCACATTCAGGAAACTCTCCTAGGGAGATGTGGAAGGGGGGGCAGAGCTTGGGGGAAGCCTCCAGAGGGAAGCCATTGAGTCTGCACGTGTGGGGTGTCAAAGTGGGTATATCCCCCTGGAGAGGGGATGTGCCCCTGAAAGAATCACCTGCCTCCAGGCCAGGAATGCTCACAGGGACAAGGAGTCTCGCAAGTAGCCGAGCCTTTTCTGCCTCTGCTTAAAAACCTGGTGGGGAGGTGGGTAAATTTGTTGCAGCTCCCATGCAGTCTTGGAACTCTTGCCCTTGCTCTTGGGCTGCATTTCTTGTTTGCCAAGAAGTCTTCGATACCCACAATGAAATATTTGAGACCCATCCCCAAGTTGATGGGCATTGCCATTCAAATGGTGTGTGTGACCATGTCATGTGATCGATTATATGGGGTGGATGCTTAGCTGACCCCCCCAATATTTTGTGTGTTTTTTAAATAATATTTATTACTTTTAAAACTTACAAGAAAAAAAGAAAAGAAAAAAGACGAAAAGAAAAGAAAAGAAAAGACAAAAGAGAGAAAAAGAAAACAAATACAATACAATATATAAACAATACAAAACACAACCTTAACACACTAAACTAAACAAAACAAAACAACAACAATTTAAAAACATACACCATACCATTTCATTACTCTATCTTTCATTCACTTATTTCATCGACCTCCTCTCACCTCCCTTTTTGTATTCCACTTCTATTAATTGTTTCAGCAATTTCTTTCCATCTTTCTCTATTTTTATCATATAAATATCTTAACGTATTTTAACCTTATTTTCCATTAGTGCTAAAGTACTTATTTATGCTTAACTCCTTATAACATTTCTACTAAAGCCATAAAATTTCATTCCAACAATTTTTCTAACACTCATTAATTTTACAGTATTTCTATGTATAAACTTTAAACTTTTCCAGTCTTCTTCCACCATCTCTTCTCCCTGGTCGGATTCTGCCAGTCATTTCCGTCTATTCCACATAGTTCATCAACCTGGAGATCTTCTGTCCGAGGCTCTTAAATATTTTCCAAGTCCCTTCTGCAGGTCTTCTTCATATTCTTTGATGCTGAAGAGCAGATCTCGGGGAGACCCCAGCCCAACAATGCCCCCATTCCCTCTCGACAGGCCAGCCAACTCTCCACAGCTAAAACCAAGGTCCATACAATATTTCAGGACAATGCGCGGCAGCTAAAAAAGCCAATGCAATTTTGGGCTGCATCAATAGGAGTACAGCATCTAGATAAAGGGAAGTAATAGTGCCACTGTATTTGCTGCCAAGGAGTGTGGTGGAGTCTCCTTCTTTGGAGGTCTTCAAGAAGAGGCTTGACAACCATATGTCAGGAGTGCTCTGATGGTGTTTCCTGCTTGGCAGGGGGGTGGACTCGATGGCCCTTGTGGTCTCTTCCAACTCTATGATTCTATGATTCTATGTTTCAGAATTCCTCCAGATCCAAAGGCCCCCACAACTCCAATCCCCTCCTGATTGGACCCAAAGGTCAGTAGATCCCTGCTTGAAAGGGTCTATCCAACCTTCCTTCTCCAGTCCAAGCAGGGCTCCAATCCTCAAATTCTGACTTTTTCTATATTCATTCATAAAAGGCCTCAACTTATAGTCCTCAATTTGCCTCTGTAAGGCTGGGGCTCCCACTTGTATTACTTTAGATTCAGCAACAACAACTTTCTCCTTCGTCTTCTCCCCAATTTGTCCTGTCGAAGTAGGTTTCTGTGTCAAATCCTGAATAATTTCTGTATTAATGATCACTTTTTGGTGTGTTTTTTTAAATATTTATTAAGATTTTGTATAATAAAACAAACATCACAATCAGACAAACCAAAAAAGAAAGACAATAAAAGGAAAACAACACAATCCAACAGGACAAAAAAGTACAATAAAAAACATAAGAAAAAAATAAGAAAAAACAGAAAAACAAAAAAAATCTAATTTTTTGCTTATTATCTTTATAGCCCTCTTTCCTGACTTCCTCACGTCTCCCTTTTCTGTGTTCCCCTTTACACAATCAAATTCAGCAATTCCTTACCCTCTTTCAAATTTTATTCAATATTATACATTTCAACCTATTATGTCTCCGATTTTTCCTTTCCTTTTAAATCCATTTTTACATATTCTTTATAACTTAATCCCTTATATCACTTTGATTAATTTCGACATAATTTTACTCTGGTCCTTCCATCCTTTTCTTTTAAAACATTTTTACATATTCCTTTTAACTACCGTATTTTTCCTTCTATAACACGCAGATTTTTTCTTCTAAAAAGGAAGGGGAAATGTCTGTGCGTGTTATAGAGCGAATGTGTGGTCTCTGGAGCCGAAAAATCATGCAAAAATCAAATCGCGGCGCTGCACGCTGCACTGAGAAGCGAAACCTGAAAAGAGGAAGCGGCTGCTTTCCTGCATTCTGCCTCAGGGTCTTACTGCCCACCCTCCTTTGTTTCGTTGCTGTGTTTGCTGAAACGGAACAAAGAGCAGGGAAAGCCCCTCCCCTCCAGGCAAGCTCCGGTGCTGCTGGGGGAGAGGGAGAGAGAGGGGGGAAGGGAGAGAGAGAGGGGGGAGGGGGAGGGAGAGAGAGAGGGGGGAGGGAGAGAGAGAGGGGGAGGGAGGGAGGGAGGGAGGGAGAGAGAGAGAGAGAGAGAGAGAGAGAGAGAGAGAGAGATGGCTGGCTTGGGGGGGGGGAAACTTTTGCCTTTCTTTCCTCCCTCCCGTTAAATCCCTCTCCTGCATTCTTAGCCAGCTGCTTCTCTGCACACCCCTCTAATGTCCCTTCTTTGTTTTTCCTTCGCTCCCCACTTAAAATGTGGTTACAAAGCATGGATCCTCAGGATCTTTGCATTGGGTCACCCCAAATTCACCATCAGATCACATAGCATGTCCATGGCTACAGCCTGCACCAAAAAAATCACGCACCCACTGTTGCCTGGGGCTGCAATGGTGCAAAAATGTGGTTAAAAAGCATGGATCCACAGGAATTCTCAGGATTTTGGCATTGGGTCACCCCAAATTCACCATCAGATCACATAGCATGTCCATGGCTACAGCCTGCCCCCCCCCCAAATCACATACCCACTGTTGCCTGGGGCTGCAATGGTGCAAAAACGTGGTTACAAACCATGGATCCACATGGATCCTCAGGGTCTTTGCATTGGGTCAGCCCAAATTCACCATCAGAGCACATAGCATGTCCATGGCTACAGCCTGCCCCCCAAAAATCACGCACCCACTGTTGCCTGGGGCTGCAATGGTGCAAAAACGTGGTTACAAACCATGGATGCACAGGGATTCTCAGGAGTTTTGCATTGGGTCAGCCCAAATTCACCATCAGATCACATGTCTGTGGCCACAGCATGAAGCACAAAAATGATACATCCACTGTTTCATTCAGAATGTTTTTTCCCTTGTTTTCCTCTTCTAAAAACGATGTGCGTGTTATGGTCAGGTGCGTGTTATAGAGCGAAAAATACGGTATGTCACTAATGCCATGTTATCTTTGTATCCAACATCATTTTAACATTCAAACATTTTACAATGTTTTTGGAGATATTCTTTGAACTTCTTCCAGTCCTCTTCCACCGACTCTTCTCCCAGATCTCGGATTCTGCCAGTCATTTCTGCCAATTCCATATAGTCTATCACTTGCATCTGCCATTCTTCCAGGGTGGGCAAATCTTGTGTCTTCCAATATTTGGCGATAAGTATCCTTGCTGCAGTTGTTGCATACATAAAGAATGTTCTGTCTTTCTTTGACACCAATTGACCGACAATGCCCAAAAGGAAGGCCTCTGGTTTCTTAAGAAAGGTATATTTAAATACCTTTTTCAGTTCATTATAGATCATTTCCCAGAAAGCCTTGACCTTTGGGCACGTCCACCAAAGGTGAAAGAATGTTCCCTCAGTTTCTTTACATTTCCAGCATTTATTATCAGGCAAATGATAAATTTTTGCAAGCTTGACTGGGGTCATGTACCACCTGTATATCATTTTCATAATATTTTCTCTTAAGGCATTAACATGCCGTAAATTTCATACCAGTGGTCCATAACTGTTCCCAGTCAGCAAACATGATGTTATGACCAATATCTTGCGCCCACAATCATAGCTGATTTGACCGTTTCATCCTGTGTGTTCCATTTTAACAGCAAGTTATACATTCTTGAAAGTATCTTAGTTTTAGGTTCTAACAATTCTGTTTCCAATTTTGATTTTTCCACCTGGAAGCCTATTTTTTTGTCCAAATTATAGGCCTCTCTAATTTGATAATAATGCAACCAATCTCACACTTTATCTTTTAGTTTCTCAAAACTCTGCAATCTCAGTGTGTCTCCTTCTTGTTCTAATATCTCCCAATATTTCGGCCACTTGGCCTCCATATTGAGTCTTTTCAGAGCCTTAGCTTCCATCGGTGATAACCACCTTGGAGTCTGTTTTCTAATAAATCTTTATACCTTGTCCAGACATTAAACACTGCTTTCCTGACAATATGGTTTTTGAATGCTCTATGAGGTTTGACCTTGTCGTACCACAGATATGCATGCCACCCAAACGCATTGTTAAACCCTTCCAAATCCAAAATGTCAGTGTTCTCAAGAAGTAGCCAGTCTTTCAACCAGCAGAATGCTGCTGATTCATAGTACAACTTCATGTCTGGCAGGGCAAACAACCCTCTTTCTTTAGCATCAGTCAATATTTTAAATTTTATTCTGGGCTTTTTGCCCTGCCAGACAAATTTAGAAATATCTCTCTGCCACCTCTTGAAACAATCCATCCTGTCCACAATCTACAAAGTTTGAAACAAAAACAACATTTTTGGCAATACATTCATCTTTATAGCAGCGATTCGGCCCAACAAGGAAAGCTTCAAATTTGACTAAATTTCTAAATCTTTTTTAACTTCTGACCAACATTTTTCATAATTATCTTTAAATAAATTCAAATTTTTAGCCGTCATATTAATCCCTAGGTATTTCACTTTCTTAACCACATTTAAATCTGTCTCCTTCTGAAACCTTTCTTTTTCCATTATTGTCAATTTTTTCTCTAATACCTTAGTTTTTTGCTTGTTTAATTTAAATCCTGCCACATGACCAAATTCTTGAATGAATTCTAGAACCCTTTTCGTACTAGATTCTGGCTCCTGTAATGTCAAAACCAGGTCATCTGCAAAGGCCTTAAGTTTATATTGTTAACTCCGACCTGAATTCCTTTAATCAACCGGTCCCTTCTGATCATATTCAAGAGCACCTCCAGGACCGAAATAAATAGCAATGGAGAGATAGGGCAGCCCTGTCATGTTCCTTTTTCAATTTTAAACTCTTCTGACACCACATTATTGACTATCAATTTTGCTTTTTGTTCTGAATAGATTGCTTCTATACTATTTTCAAACCCCCGTCCCACTCCCATTCCCTTAAGATTTTTATTCATAAAATTCCAAGAAATATTATCAAAGGCCTTCTCCGCATCAATAAAAATTAGAACTGCTCTTGTATTAGTGTTCATTTGCAGTAACTCCAGAATATCGATAATGTTCCTTGTGTTGTCAGACAAATGTCTGCCTGGGAGAAAGCCTGCCTGGTCTTTGTGTATCACTTCATTTAACACTCTTTTTAATCTGTTAGCTAGAATATCTGCAAAAATTTTGTAATCCACATTTAAAAGGGATATGGGACGGTAGTTCTTGAGTTGTGTCTTTTCAACTTCAGATTTTGGTATAAGTGTGATGAAAGCTTCTTTCCACTTTTTGTCCCAAGTTCTCAAGTTTAGTAGTCATAACATCCGTCTTCTTGTGGAGCTGTTCCAGCGAATAGCTAATCTTACATAATACAGTCACTAAGGCTTCTTCTGTCGACATTCTTAAATGATCCAAGGTCAATCCCTGATTCTCACAGTTCTTATCTTGCAGCTGGAGAATCCCCAGCTCCACTCTTGTAACAGTTTCACCAGCTCCACTTGTTTCAATCCTTTCAAGCACAGCTCCACTTGTATCAATCCTTTCAAGCACAATTCAGACAATAAAGTTAGTTTCAATTTTCAGTTACTTTTCCTCCTTTTTAAATGCAGAAGAGGACAATGGAAACAATATATTTCTCTTATTTAGCTAGCTGTCAACATACTTTCTGGAGACTTGGTTGGATGAAGCAGATGGGCCTGTCCTTGCCGCTGCTTGTCCACCAGGTTTCTCTTACGCACAGCAACCCAGGTCATGTGGGTGGGGAGGGGGGGTTGCAGTGATTTTTAGAAAGTCATTAGTTTTCACCAGGCGTCCTATTGGGAAGACCCAGTTTTCTGAGTGCATGTTCTGGAAGTTGGGCAATAGGGGCAGTACAGGATTCCTTTTGGTGTACCGACCTCCCCGCTGCACCAAGGATTCCCTGCCCGAGCTGCTTCAGGTCGTGGCGGATGTTCTCCTGGAGACACCTAGCTTGGTCATCCTAGGGGATTTTAACATCCATGCCGACACGACCTTACAAGGGGCAGCTCGGGACTTCGTGGAAAGCATGGCCTCCATGGGGCTGTCCCTGAATAAGTCTGGCCCAACCCATAGCCGCGGACATGCCTTGGACTTGGTGTTTACCTCTATGGATGTTGGTGATCTGACACTAAGTAAAAGTGAAACAAAAGAAGTGCCATGGTCAGATCACTTCCTGGTGCAACTGGACTTCTCTGCGACCCATCCCCTCTGCAGGGAGGTGGGACCAATTCGGATGGTCCGCCCCCGCCACTTAATGGATCCAAATGGTTTCCAGAGAGTGGTAGGGGATGCCTTATCCCATGTTGATGGCCTTTCAGCTGATTCCCTGGTGGCCCGCTGGAATGCGGAGTTAACCAGGGCTATTGACTGTTTGGCTCCGAAGCGCCCTCTCCGATTGCATGGAGCCCGGAGAGCCCCGTGGTTTTCCACGGATCTGAGGGCAATGAAACAATCGTTGAGACGGCTAGAGCGCCGGTGGCGGATAACTCATTCCGAATCTGATCGGACACAGGTTAGAGCTCAACGTCGAGCCTACCAAGTGGCGATAGCGACGGCGAAGAAGAATTTCTTCACCGCCTCTATTGCATCTGCAGAAAACAGCAGCAGGAGACTTTTTCAGGTGGTTCACAATTTAGCGGAACCACCTGTAACATCGGGGCCCAGTACGGGCCACATATTCTCCTGCAATGATTTTGCAAAGTTTTTTGCAGATAAAATCACTCAGATTCGGAAAGAAGTAGACTCCACCATGGGAGCAGGGCCAGGGCGGGAGAGTGCTAGAGTTCTGTCTAGTCAAGTTGAGTGGGATCAATTCCAATCTGTTACCTCCGAGGATGTGGACAGGCTGCTTGGACGAGTGAAACCAACCACCTGTCTCCTGGATCCTTGCCCATCCTGGCTTATAAAAGCTAGCTGGGAAGGACTGGGCGATGGGCTTCGTGGGGTGGTGAATGCTTCCCTCCATGAGGGAGCCTTCCCAGACCCACTGAAAGAGGTGGTTATTAAACCGCTTCTTAAAAAACCATCTTTAGATGCGGCCACAATGGCCAACTATCGCCCAGTCTCAAATCTTCCATTCTTGGGCAAGGTGATAGAGCGAGCGGTTGCCGAACAACTCCAGGCACGCCTGGAAGAAGCGGACCATTTGGATCCCTTCCAGTCGGGATTCAGGCCTCATCATGGGACTGAAACTGCCTTGGTCGCATTGGTTGATGATCTCCGGCGGGCTAGGGACAAAGGTGAGAGCTGTTTCCTAGTTCTGCTGGATCTCTCAGCGGCGTTTGATACCATCGACCATAACATCCTTCTGGACCATCTTGAGGGGCTGGGAGCTGGGGGCACTGTCCTACAGTGGTTCCGCTCCTTCCTCCTGGGCCGTGTTCAGAAAGTGGTGGTGGGGGATGAGTGTTCAGACCCCTGGGCTCTCACTTGTGGGGTGCCTCAGGGTTCTGTCCTCTCCCCCATGCTTTTCAACATCTACATGCAGCCGCTGGGAGGGATCATCAGGAGGTTTGGGCTGGGTGTTCATCAGTATGCAGATGATACCCAGCTCTACCTCTCTTTTAAATCAGAACCAGTGAGGGCAGTGAAGGTCCTGTGTGAGTGTCTGGAGGTGGTTGGAGGATGGATGGCGGCTAACAGATTGAGGTTGAATCCTGACAAGACAGTACTGTTTCTGGGGGACAGGAGGCGGGCAGGTGTGGAGGATTCCCTGGTCCTGAATGGGGTAACTGTGCCCCTGAAGGACCAGGTGCGCAGCCTGGGAGTCATTTTGGACTCACAGCTGTCCATGGAGGCACAGGTCAAATCTGTGTCCAGGGCAGCTGTTTACCAGCTCCATCTGGTATGTAGGCTGAGACCCTATCTGCCTGCGGACTGTCTCGCCAGAGTGGTGCATGCTCTGGTTATCTCCCGCTTGGACTACTGCAATGCACTCTACGTGGGGCTACCTTTGAAGGTGACTCGGAAACTACAACTAATCCAGAATGCGGCAGCTAGACTGGTGACTGGGAGCGGCCGCCGAGACCATATAACACCGGTCTTGAAAGACCTACATTGGCTCCCAGTATGTTTCCGAGCACAATTCAAAGTGTTGGTGCTGACCTTTAAAGCCCTAAACGGCCTCGGTCCAGTATACCTGAGGGAGCGTCTCCACCCCCATCATTCTGCCCGGACGCTGAGGTCCAGCGCCGAGGGCCTTCTGGCGGTTCCCTCATTGCGAGAAGCAAAGCTACAGGGAGCAAAGCTACTGATGAACTTCCCTCACGTCGCGAGGTTGTAAAATGAGAGGGGACTTACTGTCAGGACTGCCTCTAGGTCCCAGCTCACAGAGGACCAACGCCCGGTTGATGTAATGTACAAAAGTCTTTATTGAAGTTTAGTTTCCATTTCAAACCCCAGAGCGCGCAGCCCTACGTCTTGACTCTAGATCGGCGAAGTACCCTCTGAGTCACTATCCCTTCCGCACCAGTTTAAGATCCTAGCCCGGCTCCACCTCCTGTGCTGTTCCTTCCTCCTCTGGGTCCTTCTGCCCCCTGGGGTTTCCTCCTTCCTGGACTCTTCTGACGCTGACCCCCCTGAGTCTTGCCCTTCCTTCCGGCGGGCTTTAGGACCTGGCTCCCTATCCGGGCTACCTGCTGTGCCGCTCGCCTGTACATTTGAACTTGGCGCGCGCGCCCAGCCTGTGACTTTCCTCTTGACCGTTTCCCCGCTCTCCGATGGAGGCGTGGTCAATCCTGACTCATCTCCTCTCTCTGGTGGTGAGAACACTGGTCCCGATGCTTGGGACTCCTCCCCCCCACTGCGCTCTGGTGGGGAAGCTGGTCCTGATTTCCAACTGCTGCTCAGGGAGTCCCCGCTGGCCCCTTCCTTCTGGGGTTTCCCCCTTGGCACCCCCCTTGCCCTGGCCATCGGCGCTCCTTTCTGTGAATCTTCCGATTCGCTGGAGAGACTCATGGAATCTCTCTGACTTACTGTCAGGACTGCCTCTAGGTCCCAGCTCACAGAGGACCAACGCCCGGTTGATGTAATGTACAAAAGTCTTTATTGAAGTTTAGTTTCCATTTCAAACCCCAGAGCGCGCAGCCCTACGTCTTGACTCTAGATCGGCGAAGTCCCCTCTGAGTCACTATCCCTTCCGCACCAGTTTAAGATCCTAGCCCGGCTCCACCTCCTGTGCTGTTCCTTCCTCCTCTGGGTCCTTCTGCCCCCTGGGGTTTCCTCCTTCCTGGACTCTTCTGACGCTGACCCCCCTGAGTCTTGCCCTTCCTTCCGGCGGGCTTTAGGACCTGGCTCCCTATCCGGGCTACCTGCTGTGCCGCTCGCCTGTACATTTGAACTTGGCGCGCGCGCCCAGCCTGTGACTTTCCTCTTGACCGTTTCCCCGCTCTCCGATGGAGGCGTGGTCAATCCTGACTCATCTCCTCTCTCTGGTGGTGAGAACACTGGTCCCGATGCTTGGGACTCCTCCCCCCCACTGCGCTCTGGTGGGGAAGCTGGTCCTGATTTCCAACTGCTGCTCAGGGAGTCCCCGCTGGCCCCTTCCTTCTGGGGTTTCCCCCTTGGCACCCCCCTTGCCCTGGCCATCGGCGCTCCTTTCTGTGAATCTTCCGATTCGCTGGAGAGACTCATGGAATCTCTCTGACCACTGTCACTGCCTACACCCCCCTCGGATTCCTCCTCACTCTCCATTTGCTCCATCTCCTGTGTCTCTGCTCCTGAACCCCTGACATCCATCCCCCCCTCGAAGCCCCCCCTTCCCCCCTCCCCCTCTTCAGGTGCGGGTTCCGGGAGCTCCAGTGTTGTGGGGGTGAGCGCCGGATACAGTTCGTCCCCCGTGGCGTGCCGCCATCGGGATAAGTCCGGGAAGTCCTGCATGGGCTCATCGACGGCGATCTCCTCTGCTTCCATCTCTTGGGAGGCGTGTTCGAAACCGGGATCCACCCCCAGATCCCCCAAGACCCCCTCTTCCCCTGGTTCCTGGGACGACACTGCGTGCCAAGGTCCCTTCGGCAGGTCTCTGCGCTAGCCCACTTCGGGTTGATCCTCCCACCAATAAGACCCTCCCGTGCCAAACCCTGAGAGTGATCCCTCTGGGGAACTAGTCCCCAGAGTCGTCTCCTCAGCTGATGAGAAACCCTGGAAAGTGCTGGCTGAGAGTGTGGGCGTGAAAAGATATTCGTCGAAATAATCCGCTGGCATGGGTTTGTGCGGGAAAATGGTATGGAATTCTTCCTTGAGCCACTGCTCCTCCACTGCATACTCCGGCACCCACCTGTTGGCGCTGGCTGGGGTGTCTTCTGTGGCGAGGAGATATTCTATCCCTTCCTCCCCCCACCTTGAGTCTAAAATCTCTGTGGCTTCATTGAGTGGCTCCTCTCCCGGTGACCCCCCCTTCTCAGGTGCCCCCCTGAGCGGTTCTGGTGCTGTCCCTGGCGCCTGAAACCTGTGAGGTGCCTTGTAGGGCGTTAGCACTGATCTATGAAAGACCGGGTGCATTCTGGATCCCTCCGGGAGTGTCAACCGGAAGGCCACCGGGTTGATCTGTGCCTCGACTTGGTAAGGCGCTAGCTGCTTGTGCCCGAGCTTCTTCTTGGCTAACGATCTGGCCGGGACTGCCTGGGCTGCTAACCAGACCCAGTCCCCCACCCGGATGTCCTCCCCAACTCTCCTGTGTCGGTCTGCCTGCACTTTGTAAGCTTGTTTTGCTAACTCCAACTGCCTCCGGAGCTGCTCGTGGACCTCCTGTAACTCCGCTGCCACGGCCTCTGCTCCCTGCGGCTCCCCCTCGCTCACCTTCTCTAAACCCGGGAAGGTTCTGGGATGCCGCCCATTGTTGGCAAAAAACGGTGTCACCCCTGTGGACACGTGCTTCGTGTTGTTGTAGGCAAACTCGGCCAGCGGTAGGTAGTCCACCCAGGTCGAGGGCTGCTGGTTCGCGTAGCATCTCAGGTACTGCTGCATGACGGCGTTGACCCTTTCTGCTTGTCCGTTGGTCTGCGGGTGTCTCACCGACGCCAGGTTGACCTTGACGTTCAGGATGCCCATCAGCTTCTGCCAGAAGTTGGAGATGAACTGGCGCCCCCAGTCAGACAGGATAGACCGTGGTAGGCCGTGCACCTTGAACACGTGGTCTATAAACAGCTTGGCTGTCTGTTCCGCTGTGGCCACCTTCGCGCAAGGAATGAAGTGGGCCATCTTGGTGAACAGGTCTACCACCACGAGTACCGCTGTCTTCCCCCTCGAACTGGGCAGATCAGTGACAAAGTCCAGAGCCACCCTCTCCCACGGTTCGAACGGTGTCTGTAGCAGTTCCAACAGCCCCGCCGGTGGCTTGTGTACCGGCTTGCCCTTTGGCAGGTGTCGCACCTATTGACATAATCTGCGACTTCCCCCCGCATCTTGGGCCACCAAAAGTCTCTGGCTACCAATTCCACCGTCTTCTCTTTGCCGAAGTGCCCAGCACTGGGCGCGTCGTGCAACTGTTGCAGTACTCTCGCTCGGAGGTCGTCTCCCGGCACGTAGAGGGCCCCTTTGCGGATGAGCAGTCCGTCACTTATCTGGAACTCGTCGCCCCTCGCTGTGCCGCTGCGCACCTCCTCCATCTTGGCTCGAGCGAAGGGGTCCGTCTGCAGCGCGCGACGTACCACGTCCAGGTCCACCGTGGCTGAGGCGCATGCCCACACTTCCGGTGCGAAAATGTGCTTGGCCGCCGCCGGTGCCTCTTCCTCTAGATACTGCGGTTTCCTGGATAGCGCATCCGCCATGATGTTGCTGTCTCCCGGGATGTATTCTATCCTGAAGTCGAAATCTGCAAAGAACTCCGCCCAGCGGATGTGCCTCTGGTTCAGGAACCTCGCCGTGCGCCAGTACTCCAAGTTCTTATGGTCCGTGCGGACCTGCACCGTGTGTTTGGCTCCGATGAGGAAGTGCCGCCACGCCTTGAAGGCTGCATGAATGGCCAGCAACTCCCTGTCCCAGATGGTGTAGTTCTGTTCCGACTTGCTGAGTTTCCTGGAGTAGAAAGCGCACGGCCTCCAGTCCCCCTGGTGGTCTTGCTGCAACAGGACGGCCCCCACGGCTCTGTCTGAGGCGTCCGTCTCCACCCTCATGGGCCTGGTGGGGTTCACATGTAGTAGTTGTTCTTCAGACGTGAAGAGACGCTTGAGTTTCTGAAAGGACTGCTCCGCCTGCTCAGTCCAGATGAACTTCTTCTTCTTGGAACTGAGGGTGTCGGTGATGGCCGCCGTCTGCATAGCGAAACCCTTGATGAATTTGCGATAGAAGTTGGCAAAGCCGACAAACCTCTGGACCTCCTTCCGATTGCGCGGGCTGTTCCAGTCCAGCACCGAGCGGACCTTGGCGCTGTCCATGGCGAGTCCCTTGTCAGACAGCTTGTAGCCCAGGAAGTCCACCTCCGTCCTGTCGAACTGGCACTTCTCCAGCTTGGCATAAAGCCTGTGGTCCCTCAGCCACTGCAGAACTTCCTTGACATCTCTCTCGTGGGCCTCTTGCGACTCCGAGAAGATCAGGATGTCGTCCAGGAAGCAGACGCACTTCTTGTAGAGGAGACCCGCTAAGACGTGGTGCATGAAGGCCTGAAAACAGTGGGAACCATTCTGCAATCCAAAAGGCATAACTCTATATTCATAGGTGCCCAGCGGCGTAAACATGGCCGTTTTCCACTCGTCACCTTCCCTCACTCGTATGAGATTGTACGCTCCGCGTAGATCTAACTTAGTAAAGATGCGACCCTTCCTCACCGTCGCCTGCAGGTCGTCGATCTTGGGCATGGGGAAGGCTGAGGGCTTGGTTTTCGAGTTCAAGATTCTGAAATCAACTACCAGCCTCTTTTGGGGCGTGTCCCGCTTCTTCACAAAGAACACGGGACTGCCCCCTACCGCCTTGGATTCTCGGATGAATCCCCGCTTCAAATTGTGATCTATGAACTCCCTGAGTTCCTGCAGCTCCACCTCAGACATGGAATACAGTTTCCCCGTCGGCAGCGTCGCCCCCGGCAGGAGGTCAATTTTGCAGTCGTAGGGTCTGTGGGGAGGCAGCTTGTCCGCTTCCTTCTCGCAGAAAACCTCCAAAAACTATTTGTACTTGTTGGGTACTGCTTGCAACGTGCTGTGGTCCATCCTCGTGCCCCTCCTCTTCCGCGTTAGCGAGGATGCAGTGTTCTGCGCAGTAGGAGGAGTCGAAGGTCAGTTGACGCTGGTACCATGCTAATGCCGGGCTGTGCCTGTCCAGCCAACTCATGCCCAACACTATGGGCATGTCTGACAGGTGGGTGACATTGAAGCTGATGACTTTGCGGTGATTACCAATTCGCATCACCATTGGAGGTGTCTGCTGCAGCACTTGCCCTCCTAGTAGCTCTCTGCCGTCCACCGTGACTACTTTCAGGGGCATCGCGGCCGGCAGGAGCGCCACGTTGTGTTGTTTGAGAAAATCCACTCCGATAAAGTCTGCATTGCTGCCAGAGTCAATGGTAATAGGGACTTCCATGGTGAGCCCATTGGGAAGCTGGAGGGATGCGGTGAGCTGCACCACTGGTTTGGGTGGGAGAGGGTCTGTGGGCTGTAAAATTCCTGGGGACTGCTTCACTGACTTGTCTGGCTGGGCCCCAGTGCCTCCGATTCCAGCCAGACCATTCCGTTTCCCTGCTGTGGTGCATTCTGCTGAACTGATTCTGTTACTGTTGCTGAGGCTGCAGTGTGCTTGTGAATCCTCCGGGGGCACTCTTTCGCCATGTGCTGAGCACTGTCGCAGATGTAACATTTCCTGTTCCCTCTAGGAGGCTTCGTTTTGACTGCTCCCGGCATTAGGGCTCCGGCTGCTGACTGAGCCTTAGCACCACCTATCTCCATCGGCTCTTCTCCCCCTCCCATCGGAGGCGTGGATTGAGCTGTTTCCCTGGGAAAGGGGGGCGGTGCTCTTGCTGGCGTGCGTCCCCAACGCCCTTCCTCCTTGCTCCAAGGGCGTTCCTCCAGGCGCACCCCAATCGTTAGCGCCCTCTGCACCACATCTTTGGTGGTCTGGGGTCTCTCCCCCCCTTGCGATTTCGTCTTTCACAGCACCGTTCAGCCCCTCCCAGAACAGGTCCCTCACGGCAGCTGACTCTTTCTCCCACCCCAGTGCGTTGACCAATGCGAAAAAACGGGAATGATATTGTCTCATAGTGGCTCTGCCTTGTCTCAGTCCATGCACCTCTTTCCTGGCGATATCTACATCAATCTCTGACAAAAAACACGCATCCATCGCTTTAATGAAGGCATCCGCCTTCTGGAGGGCTGGATCCTTATCTCTCCAGAGATTGCGCAACCATGCTTTAGCTTCTCCATGGAGATGACTGACTATGAAGCCTACTTTCTCCTCCTCATCTCTAAAGTCCTTCTCCAGCAACTTTAGCGCATAAATCACGTTTGCTCTGAAGTTAGGATACTGCTGCAGATTCCCATCGAAATGAGACACCAGGCTCCCTCCTCTCTTCCCCAGGCCAATCCCCTCTGGTCTGGGTCCCGGCAGCCCCTGTGTAGTCAACGCTTCTAACCTGGCTCGCAGATCCTGGCAGGCAGCCGCTGCTTCCGCCTCCTTTTTCCTGGATGCCAAAATTTCCGCGTTCAGTTGTGTTACTGCGTTCCGCAGACTGGCTATGTGTTCTTCGGTAGTCATTTTGCCTCCTTTTCGTGAGCTCGCGAAGCACCAATCTTCACCCCTCGCTGCGTTCCCTCACGTTGCGAGGTTTTAAAAGGTGATGGAGAGGGGACTTACTGTCAGAGCTGCCTCTACGTCCCTGCTCACAGAGGACCAACGCCCGGTTGATGTAATGTACAAAAGTCTTTATTGAAGTTTAGTTTCCATTTCAAACCCCAGAGCGTGCAGCCCTACGTCTTGACTCTAGATCGGCGAAGTCCCCTCTGAGTCACTATCCCTTCCGCACCAGTTTAAGATCCTAGCCCGGCTCCACCTCCTGCGCTGTTCCTTCCTCCTCTGGGTCCTTCTGCCCCCTGGGGTTTCCTCCTTCCTGGACTCTTCTGACGCTGACCCCCCTGAGTCTAGCCCTTCCTTCCGGCGGGCTTTAGGACCTGGCTCCCTATCCGGGCTACCTGCTGTGCCGCTCGCCTGTACATTTGAACTTGGCGCGCGCGCCCAGCCTGTGACTTTCCTCTTGACCGTTTCCCCGCTCTCCGATGGAGGCGTGGTCAATCCTGACTCATCTCCTCTCTCTGGTGGTGAGAACACTGGTCCCGATGCCTGGGACTCCTCCCCCCCACTGCGCTCTGGTGGGGAAGCTGGTCCTGATTTCCAACTGCTGCTCAGGGAGTCCCCGCTGGCCCCTTCCTTCTGGGGTTTCCCCCTTGGCACCCCCCTTGCCCTGGCCATCGGCGCTCCTTTCTGTGAATCTTCCGATTCGCTGGAGAGACTCGTGGAATCTCTCTGACCACTGTCACTGCCTACACCCCCCTCGGATTCCTCCTCACTCTCCATTTGCTCCATCTCCTGTGTCTCTGCTCCTGAACCCCTGACACCATGCTTTTCTGGATTTTGATATATTTCTCAGGCTGCAACCCAACCCAGTTACACTTTCCAGATCATCATGTGTCAGGTTTTCAGAGACAGAGCGAGGGGGAAGGGTCCCAGGGTGATGAGGAGGAGGACGACAACGACCCGAGGTTGTCTCAGAGTCCGTCAAGCATTCGGAGGATTCCCAAAAGGGAGCCCCCCTGGCCAGGCCGAGGGGTTAGGGGGAAGCAGTCAGAAGCAGGAGAGCGGAGGGGGAACCCCCAGTGGGAGTTGGAGATCGGGACCGGCTCCTCTGTCGGAACGGAGTGAAAGGGGTGGAGTTACCAGTGTGTCAGAAAGAGCAGAACAGGAAACAAAGGGGGGAAAGAGTTCGGAGCAAGACGTCCTGCCGGAAGGGGTGGAGAGTAGCACCGAGAGCAGCGTAACTGTCGAAAGGAAGGTCAGAGGCAACGTACGCGCGCCAAGTTCAAATGTGGAGGCGCGTGGAAGTGAGGAGAGTCCTGGGGAGGAGCCTGGTCCCAAAGCGCGAAGGAGGGGGGAGCAGGCGTCAGAGGACTCAGCCTCTGGGGAGTCCCGGAGGGAGGGAACACAGGGGGGCAGGAAGACCCTGCGGAAAAGGAAGGAGAGGAAAAGGTGGAGCAGTACTAGCCTCCTAAACTGGGGCAGAGGCGGGACGGATTCAGAGGGGACTTCTACGATCTAAGAGTAACAGATCCGGAGCCACGGAGCTTGGATGTAATGCCAACAATGTTCTTCAATAAAACCTTTTGTATATATCTTGGACTGGATTTTGGTCTCTTGTGAGCTGGGACCACGGGTGGCTCTGACATCATGTCATGTGAATTTTAGCTGATTAATCTATCAAATTAATATACATACATTTTAACATGGGTAACCACAATATTTCTATAGCCAGATGTCTACTTTCTTTGGTTTTTTAAATGTTGTACACATGTGTTAAATCAGACATGGTCTTAGGAGAAGCATTCCCTCCAGTCTGAAAAATAGAGGATGCAACTTTGAAGATGGCTCTTTCCATCTTCAGTTGTTATAAGTACTTCTATACAAAAGTAAGTATTTCTTTCCCCAAAAAATCTCTTCCCTGCTTAATTGGGAGCAATTCTTTATCAAATAAAATATTTTGAATTGATGCATCTGGCCAATTAATCTACCAAACATTGCAACCTGGGGAGTTTGTGTATTTTGTGTGTGTGGTTGTATGTATGTGTATAATATTGTGCTGTGACTTCAAATATTGGTTTGTAGAATAAAGGGAACATCCCTAAGCACCTAAATAAATAAATAAATCAGCCAAGTTCACCAGGAAAGGAGAGCTAGCAGGAACCAGCTTGCTTGCCTCAGTCTAAATCTTTGCAGCAGCCCGCTCCATTTAGCAAAACACTTATCTGCCATTTTCCCAGCCCATCCATTTTGCAGCAACCACCAACTAATTCTGTGCTGAAAAAATCCTCATTTTATTTTATACTTTTTGAGTGGGCTTCTGCATGTTGAGAAGTGGGCTGAGGGAGAGGGAGAATTACACTGCACACACACCCATCTCCCAAGCCAGAGGGAGTTTGTCTTTTTAATACTCACCCACTGCTTAGAAAGCAAAGTGACAGCTGTAGCCTGTTCCCTGAAGGCATCAGTTACCCGTCAGAGCCTTCACTCACTCAAATGCAAGCTGTCAGGTGGCAGCAGGCAATGAAAGACGGGAAGGAGGAAGGAGGCATATTACTTTATTTCCTGACAGCCCATCAAATGAACGAACGAACAGACGGACAACCTGCCAATTTATTATGCTTCATGTAGATGGAGCCGAGGTAAGAATGAAGTATCTCTCAGACACCATCTCCAATGACTTTCACTAGTCATCACTTTAAAGGACTCTGGCAGCATCACAAAGCCCCTCCTCCCACCCTTAATGAGCACTTCAGAACTGTCTCACCCTTTTGATTAGGACATCCCAGGCAACAGCAGCAACTGACTACGCAAAGGACATGAGGTGGGAGGAGAAGAGGAGCAGGAGGAGGAATTTGGTGGTGCTATTTTAAAGAATAAAATAAAGGAAATCCTTTGTGGTGATCTGACAGCCCAACAGCCTGAATTAAGCATGGCATTTGCAAGGGTTGAAACAACAAGACCTTTGAGGAAGAGTTGTAGCTCAGTGTTAGAGCATCTGCACTGCATGCCAAAGGTTCCAAGTTCAAACTTGTGTCTCTCCAGGTAGTGCTGGGAAAGGCACCCCAGTCTGTGTGGACAATTCGAATTAGATGGAGCAATAATTTGATTTGGATCTGTGTTCAGATCAAGATTGGAACTATCAGAAGCCCACCCACAGAAGCAGCCTTGATGGACCATGGGACCACAAGGAAGAAACATGCCAACACCAGAGGAGATTTGGGATGCTCACTGCAGAAATTTCCTTGATCCTAGAACCTACCAGACTTCAGGAATGCATTGTCTACATTTCACACCTCACTCAAAGCAACCTCCATATCCAGGATGCTCCACTCACCATTGCCCACAGCAATAAACACACAGAATGATTGCCACCAGAAAAAGGTAAACTCATCTGGCTAGCCAAGGCATGAGGGTAGCAGGGAAGGGGGCAGGGGGCAGCTGCCCCCCCATCAATCAAAATACAAATCACTACAAATCTGAGAGTCTGTTCCCGCAACAAAATCCTGGCTATGCCTATGAGCCAAGGCATTCCTGTTTCTAACACTGCTCTAAAAGAGTAAGGTGGTGACGGAGAATTTGTGGTCCTCCAGATGCTGCACAATTTGACCACAGCTGACAATGTTTCCCTTTTTTAATGGGAAATTCCCTTATTCCAAATAGGATTCCTCACAAGAAAAGGGAAAAGTTGACAGCTATGAATTTGACTGATGGCCAGTGATTGATGGGAGTTACTGTACAGCATCATCTGCAGGACCTTGGGGTCCCCACCATGGGTGTAGTCAAGGTGGGGGCAAGGCAGAGCAGGTGCACCTCCTCAATCAATAAAAATCAATAAAAATACATAGCAAACTGAGGTTCTGCCTTTCCTAACAGGAGGCCTGCCCCCCCACAACAAAAATCCTGGCTACACCGATAATCCCCACTCCTGGTCTGATGAGTCAAGTGTTGTCAGAATCAGGCTCCATTAAACAGAACTTTTCAAAAATGCAGAGTGAATGATACTATGAATAATAATTCATGATTCCATGGAAGCACAATGGAGTAATAGATCCTGGAATACAATCACATCCAGTTAAAATAATATTTTGCAGGTCTTAAGTTTTGTCTTTTGACATAAATCTTAAATGACTATCATTTAGCTGCATAAACCATAGTTTTGACTAGTTTGGCTGGTTTTGACCTCTATCATGTGTGCTACCTCCCACTCAGTGAGGTCAAAACCAGGATGTTGAACCAGGAGGCAAGATTTGGGAGGTGCTTTATTTAATTCTGTGTAACGTGTGTTTCAGGATGGGAGCCACTCTTGGTTCCCCACCCCTATGTATTTTTGTTTCAGCAGCCTAATTTGGAAAGAAAGGGGACGTTTATAGGTAGAGGTTGATGGCCATCTGCCAGGGATTACTTAGTTGGATTGGATTGGATTGATCTTTATTACGGCCATTGGCCCGTTACATGACAGTTTCCCATACCAACATATTATACTTAAACCTCCAAATTTAAAATCGCCAAAACTTACAGAAGACAAACAGTAACCGAAGCAAAACAAAAACAAAGATCACCATCATACATTACAATAAATTTGTAACCTATACATCGCCCTCTGCTCATAAATTAATCAAGGATATCAATGGTGATATCGCCTAAAACATAGATCATGGTTTAAAACAATGGTGATATCACCTAAAACATAGGTCATGGTTTAAAAGGGTTATCCGAATCACACAGGGGACCGTTTCTCTTCTTTAAGGATAGGACGCTGATCAGGAATCTGGCAACCATGAGTGATTTTAGGGGGTCATCATCAATTAGTAGATATCTCAGTTTGGCTTCAATCGTATCATCGGCAATTCCCTTAAGATATTGAGCAAGAAACTTGCTCCTGGCCGGTAAGTGAAAAGCACAGTCAAAAATTATGTGATGCAACGATTTCGGTGCCCCACAATTACAATCACATAAGAGCGATATCTGTCCATTGGAGAATCTATTTTTCAGCACGTTCGATGGGAAGGTGTTGAATCTTGCCTTTACAAAGGCATATCTATGAGCTGAGGAAGTTAAGGAATTCAAATAGTTTGGGAGCCTTAAGAGGGGTAATAAACCAAGATTTAGAGGTGAGCAGGTACCATTGCCCAAGACCATTTTCTGCTGCAAGTCCATCTCCTCTAGCTTACAGGTTACTGTTCTTTTAGCTGGGACTATGTCCTGCTCTAGTAATTTGGATGGGAAGATTCCCATTGCCGTTATTTTCAGCTGTAAATTTTTTACCCATGGGCTCTGGAAATCATCTCTCCACATACATTGTATCAAGTACAGGTTTGGGAGATTGTGCCATAGAGATAACCAGTGACAAAGTATGTGCTTCCACAGAGCATTTTCCAGGGATACAATATTAAGTTCCATGTGTAACGCTGTATTACTTACACAGTTGGGCAGTTTCAATATCCCTCTTAAAAACTGATTTTGAATGACCTCCAGGTGAGATAGGTTGGCAAAAGCCCCCCAAATTGAGATGGCATAAGCAATTGTCGGGATCACCTTGGCCTTGAAGACTTTCAATGCCGATGGGATATGAAGGGCCCCATCGGTGAAGAAGAATCGCAAGATCGCCAAGGAGATAGCTTTGGCTCTATTTGTAACATAGGCTACATGGGCCTTCCATCTGAGGTTATGTTGTAACCAAACTCCCAAATATTGGAATCTATAGACTTGTTCGATGACTCTCCCATCAATTCTCCAATTATGGAGTTTCCGGCTCTTTGAGAAAATCAGGATCTTAGATTTTCCATAATTACTTAGTTGTGATTCCTGCATTGCAGGGGTTGGGCTAGATGACCTTTGGGTTCTCTTCCAGCTCTGCAACTCTATGATTCTCTGTATCTGCAAGAGATATTCCATTGAATATCTTGAGCCCTCCAGATGTTTTGGGGCTTTAACTTCCATCAGCCCTGACATTAGCTGAGCTAGCCGGGGTGGACAGAAAGAATCTAAGTACCTCTAAGGCCACAAGTTCCCTATTCCTGCTTTTAAAAAAATACTAAATGGGAAATTGGGAGGGGGGAGTCTCTCTCTTGGCCTCCTTTTTGCTATATCTTCATGCCTGCAACAACTCAGTCAACATTTTGTAAAAAAATATATATTAATTTTTCACATTTTTACACATATAATCTCTGAGATAGCTTTTATATCCAATTACAAGGTTCTTTGAACCTTCTGACTTCCTCCCCTCCCTCCCACGGGTTCTTAATTTTTTTTAAAAAAAATTGCATCTTATACTTTTTCCAACTATTATGTAAAGTTAAAGGACTCCTGGACGGTTAAGTCCAGTCAAAGGCGACTATGGGATTGCGGCACTCATCTCGCTTTCAGGCCGAGGGAGCCAGTGTTTGTCCACAGACAGCTTTCCAGGTCATATGGCCAGCACAACTAAACTGCTACTGGTGCACAGAGGACCATGACGAGTGCCAGAGCGCATGGAAACACCATTTACCTTCCAGCCACAGCAGTACCTATTTATCTACTTGCATTGGCATGCTTTCGAACTGCTAGGTTGGCAGGAGCTGGGACAGAGCAAAGGGAGCTCACCCCATCACAGGGATTTGAACCGCTGACCTTCCGGTCAGCAAGCCCAAGAGGCATTACAAATGTCATTACAACACTACCAATGGTTTTAACTGTTTACCGTGGTTTTTAAAATAAACTACAAATTTACTCCAATATCTAACAAATACTTGGTCTTCTTGGTTTCTTATCTACTCCGTCAGTTTCTCATTTCTGCATGGTCCATCAGTTTCATCTGCCATTAACTCAGTCAACATTTTGTTGAGGAGAGATTTTTTCGCTTCTTCCAAAAGCTTTTGTGGTCATTATATTGCACCCGCTGTAATTTTTCACTTAGAAAAATTAGTATGTGGTAAGCATTCAAGCTCAACCCTTCATTTCACATTTCATCTGATGTGCATATTAGGAGCCCCATGGCATGCAAAATCTGAGGATCAAACCTGCTTAGCTACTGCCTGCAGTAGCAAATTTGCGGAAGATGCATTGAGTTGATGCACTATTTTTCCTCAATGCAAGAAAAAAGAGGAGGAGATATGATAACCAAATATCACTAGGGCTGTCACATGGAAAAGGGAACAAGCTTGTTTTCTTCTGCTCTGGAGGGCAGGACTCGAACCAATGGCTTCAAGTTACAAAGCAGATTCCAACTAAACATCAGGAACAACTTTCTGACAATGAAAGCAGTTTGTGGTGGAATGGTGTCCTTCAGTAGGTTGTTGACTCTCCTTCCTTGGAGGTTTATAAGCAGAGGTTGGATGGCCATCTGTCACAAATGCCTTAGCTGAAATTCCTGCATTGCAGGGGGTTGGACTAGATGACCCCTGGGGTCCCTTCCAACACTACAACTCTATGTTTCTATTATTCCAGACTAAACATACCCATCTCCTTCAACCGTTCCTCATAAGGCTTGGTTTCCATACCCTGGATCATATTGGTTCCCCTCCTTTGCACATGTTCCAGCTTGTCAATATCCTTCTGGAAATATTACTCCCCTGAAAGATAATATAAGAAACATAATTAATATAATCAAATATCTAACTGCCAGAAATGAAAAACAAGCGATGTTGATTTTTGTAGATGCGGAAAAGGCCTTTGATAATATAGCTTGGGAATTTATGTTGAAAAATTTAGAATTAATGAATATTGGACAACTGATATTCAACCAATTCCTAAAAGGAATTGAAGCAATATATTCAGAACAAAGAGCAAAATTGATTGTGAATAATATAGTAACAGAAAATATAGAGATTAGGAAAGGTACAAGACAAGGGTGTCCATTATCGCCGCTGTTATTCGCTGTTAGGACCTGGTTCCCAATCCGGGTTTTCTGCCGTCCTCCGCGCCTGTACATTTGAACTTGGCGCGCGCGCCCAGCCGGCAACCTTTCTCCTGACCGTTACACTGCTCCTGTCACTGCTTCCCCCTTCGGGGGGGGGGCTAGCTGGACCTGACTTCCCCTCCGTTCCCTCACTCTCTGATAGAGGCGTGGTCAGCCCGGACTCATCTTCTCTCCCTACTGGAGGAGACGCTGGCCCTGATACATGAGACTCTTCCCCCCCACTACGCTCTGGTGGGGGAACTGGTCCTGATCTCCCGCTGCTGCTTTGGGAGTCCCCGCTGGCCCCTTGCTTCTGGTGCGTCCCCCCTAGGACCCCCCTTGCCCTGGCCATCGGCGCCCCCCTCTGGGAATCTTCTGAATCGCTGGAGAAGCTCATGGAATCTCTCGGGCCGCTGTCATACTCCCCTACGCTGCCCTCAGATTCTTCCCCCTCGCTCTCCGTTTCCTCTCTCCCCTGTGCCTCTGCTCCTGAGCCCCTGACAATATCGGTAGTGGAGGTTTTTCTAAGAACAATAAGGAAAAATGAGATAATAAAGGGAATCTCAATTGGTCAGAATGAATATAAAGTAAAAGCCTTTGCCGATGACTTGCTACTGACAACAGAAAATCCAGTTATAAGTGCTAAAGAAGTATTAGAAGAAATAGAACAGTTTGGGCAGTGTGGGAGTCATAAAGCCATGGCAGAGGCTTGTAAATGCTGCCTGGTGCCTCGGTGACCTCGGTGACCGGCATGTCTGTGCCTTGCACTGTATTGAGTGTATTGACCTTATATGGAGTCCCTCTGGGCATTAATTACCTTATATGGTGATGGGTGTTGTAAAGCCATGATCGGGCGATGTAACGTGTGTCAGGACTGCCGCTAGGTCCCAGCTCACAGAGGACCAACGCCCAGTGGATGTTATATACAAAAGTCTTTATTAAAGTTTAGTTTCCATTTCCAAGCTCTGGGCGCGCAGGCCCACGTCTCGACGCTAGACCGGCTAAGTCCCCTCTGACTCATGCTCCATTTGCTCCCCCTCCTGTGTCTCTCCTTCTGAACCCCTGACATCCATCCCCCCCTCGAAGCCCCCCTTCCCCCCTCCCCCTCTTCAGGTGCGGGTTCCGGGTGCTCTAGAGTTGTCGGGGTGAGTTCAGGATACAGTTCGTCCCCCGAGGCGTGCAGCCATCGTGAGAAGTCCGGAAAGTCCTCCATGGGCTCGTCGACTGCGATTCCCTCCGCTTCCATCTCCTGGGCGGTGTGTTCGAAATCTGAGGCCGCCCCCAAATCACTCACAACCCCTTCTCCCCCTGTCGCCTGAGGTGCCGCCACTTCGCAGGGTCCCTCCGGCACGTCTCTGCGCCATCCCACTTCGGGTTGGTCCTCCCACCAATAAGATCCTCCCGTGCCAAAACCTGAGAGCGATCCCTCTGGGGAGCTGCCTCCCGGAGCCGAGTCCCCCGCTGACGAGAAACCCCGGAAAGTGCTGGCCGAGAGTGTGGGTGTGAACAGACAATCATCGAAAAAGCCCGCCGGCATAGGCTTGTGCGGGAAAAGTGTATGGAATTCTTCCTTGAGCAACTGCTCCTCCAATGCGTAATCTGGCACCCACCTGTTGGCGCTGGCCGGGGTGTCCTCTGTGGCGAGAAGATATTCAATCCCGTCCTCCCCCCACCTTGAGTCTAAAATCTCAGTGGCTTCGTTGAGTGGCCCCCTCCTCGGCGACCCCCCCTTTTTGGGTGCTTCCCTGAGCGGGTCTGGCACGGTCCCTGGTGCCTGAAACCTGTGGGGCTCTTCGTAGGGTGTGAGCACTGATCTATGAAAGACCGGGTGCATTCTGGACCCCTCCGGGAGTGTTAAACGGAAGGCCACTGGGTTGATCTGCGCCTCTACTTGGTAAGGCCCTAAATGCTTGTGCCCGAGCTTCTTCTTGGCCAACGATCTGGCCGGAACTGCCTGGGGTGCTAACCAGACCCAGTCTCCTACCCGGATATCTTCCCCAACCCTCCTGTGTCGGTCTGCCTGCACTTTGTAAGCCTGTTTCGCCATCTCTAACTGCCTCCTGAGCTGCTCGTGGATCTCCTGCAACTCCGCTGCCACTGCCTCTGCTCCCTGCGGCTCCCCCACCCTCACTTTCTCCAAACCCGGGAAGGTTCTGGGATGCCGCCCATTGTTGGCGAAAAACGGTGTCACCCCCGTGGACACGTGTTTCGTGTTGTAGTAGGCAAACTCGGCTAGCGGTAGGTAGTCCACCCAGGTCGAGGGCTGCTGGTTCGCGTAGCATCTCAGGTACTGCTGCATGATGGCGTTGACTCTCTCCGCCTGTCCGTTAGTCTGCGGGTGTCGCACCGACGCCAGGCTGACCTTGACGTTCAGGAAACCCATCAGCTTTTGCCAGAAGTTGGATATGAACTGGCGCCCCCTGTCGGACAGGATGGACCGTGGTAGGCCGTGCACCTTGAACACGTGGTCTATAAACAGCTTGGCGGTCTGCTCGGCTGTGGCCACCTTCGCGCAAGGAATGAAGTGGGCCATCTTGGTGAACAAGTCTACTACCACGAGTACTGGCGTCTTGCCTCTCGAGCTGGGCAGATCCGTGACAAAGTCCAGGGCCACCCTCTCCCACGGCTCGAACGGTGTCTGTAGCGGTTCCAAGAGGCCCGCCGGCGGCTGGTGTACTGGTTTGGCCCTTTGGCAGGTGTCGCACCTCCTGACGTATTCCGTGACATCCCCCCTCATCTTGGGCCACCAAAAGTCTCTGGCCACTAGGTCCACCGTCTTCTCCTTGCCGAAGTGTCCCGCACTGGACGCGTCGTGCAGCTGTTGCAGGACCCTCGCACGGAGGTTATCTCCCGGGACGTAGAGGGCTCCTTTGCGGATGAGCAGGCTGTCACGTATTTGGAAGTCGTCGTCCCTTGCCGTTCCGCTACGCACCTCCTCCATCTTGGCTCGCGCGAAGGAGTCCGTCTGCAGCGCGCGACGCACCGCGTCCAGGTCCACCGTGGCTGACGCGCATGCCCACGCCTTTGGTGCGAAAATATGCTTGGCCGCCGCCGCCGCCTCTTCTTCGAGATACTGCGGTTTCCTGGACAGCGCGTCCGCCATGATGTTGTTGTTTCTAGGGATGTATTCTATTCTGAAGTCGAAATCTGCAAAGAACTCCGCCCAGCGGATGTGTCTCTGGTTCAGGAACCTTGCCGTGCGCCAGTACTCCAAGTTCTGTGTTTGGCCCCGACGAGGAAATGCCGCCACGCCTTGAAGGCTGCATGTATGGCCAGTAACTCCCTGTCCCAGATGGTGTAGTTCTGCTCCGACTTGCTGAGTTTCCTGGAGTAGAAAGCGCACGGCCTCCAGTCCCCCTGGTGGGTTTGCTGCAACAGGACGGCCCCCACGGCCCTGTCTGACGCGTCCGTCTCCACTCTCATGGGCCTGCTGGGGTTCACGTGTAGCAGGTGTTCCTCGGACGCGAAGAGGTGCTTGAGCTTCTGAAAGGACTGCTCTGCCTGCTCCGTCCAGATGAACTTCTTCTTCTTGGAACTGAGGGTGTCAGTGATGGCCGCTGTCTGCATGGCGAAACCCTTGATGAACTTGCGATAAAAGTTGGCAAAGCCGACAAACCTCTGGACTTCCTTTCGGTTGCGTGGGCTCTTCCAGTCCAGCACTGCCCGTACCTTGGTACTGTCCATGGCGGGTCCCTTGTCGGACAGTTTGTAGCCCAGGAAGTCCACCTCCGTCTTGTCGAACTGGCACTTCTCCAGCTTGGCGTAAAGCCGGTGCTCCCGCAGCCGCTGCAGTACTTCCCTGACATCTCTCTCGTGAGCCTCCAGCGACTCCGAGAAGATGAGGATGTCGTCCAGGAAGCAGACGCACTTCTTGTAGAGAAGACCCGCCAAGACATGATGCATGAATGCTTGAAAACAGTGGGAGCCATTTTGTAATCCAAAAGGCATAACTCTATATTCATAGGTGCCCAGCGGCGTAAACATGGCCGTCTTCCACTCGTCACCCTCCCTCACTCGTATGAGATTGTACGCTCCGCGTAGATCCAACTTGGTAAAGATGCACCCCTTCCGCACCGTCGCCAGCAGGTCATCGATCTTGGGCATGGGGAAGGCTGAGGGCTTGGTTTTCACATTTAAGACGCGGTAATCAACTACAAGCCTCTTTTGGGGCGTGTCTCGCTTCTTTACAAAGAATACAGGGCTGCCCCCTTGGACTCTCGGATGAATCCCCGCTTCAAGTTGTGATCTATGAACTCCCTGAGCTCCTGCAATTCATCCTCAGACATGGAATACAGCTTCCCCATCGGGAGCGTCGCCCCCGGCAGGAGGTCAATCTTGCAGTCGTAGGGTCTGTGGGGAGGCAGCTTGTCCGCTTCTTTCTCGCAGAAGACCTCCAAAAACTCTTTGTACTTGTTAGGTACCGCTTGCAACATGCCCAAGTTCAGCTGTGGTCCATCCTCGTGCCCCTCATCGTCCAAGTCAGCCAGGATGCAGTGTTCTGCGCAGTAGGAGGAGCCGAAGGTCAGTTGCCGCTGGTACCAAGCTAATGCCGGGCTGTGCCTATCCAGCCAACTCATGCCCAACACAATGGGCGTGTCTGACAGGCGGGTGGCGTTGAAGCTGATGACTTCGTGGTGATTACCAATGCGCATCACCATTGGCGGCGTCTGCTGCAGCACTTGCCCTCCCAGTAGCTCCCTGCCGTCCACCGTGACGACGTTCAGAGGTACCGTCGCTGGCAGAAGGGCTATGCCATGTTGCTGGATGAAGTCCATGCCTATAAAATCTGCATTGCTCCCAGAGTCAATCGTAATGGGTATTTCCACAGTGAGCCCATTGGGAAGTTGAAGGGATGCGGTGAGCTGCACTACTGGTTTGGGTGGGAGGGGGTCTGTGGGCTGTAACATTACTGGGGATTGCTTCACTGACTTGTCTGGCTGGCCCCCAGTGACTCCATTTCCAGCCAGACAGTGGAGTTTTCCTGCTGTGATGCACTCTGCTGAACTGCTTCTGTTACTGTCGCTGCGGCTGCAGTGTGCTTGTGAAACCTCTGGGGACACTCTTTCACCATGTGCTGAGCACTGTCGCAGATGTAGCACTTCCTGTTCCCTCTAGGAGGCTTCATTTTGACTGCTCCCGGCGTTAGGGCTCTGGCTGCTGACTGAGCCTTGGCACCACCTATCTCCATCGGCTCCTCTCCTCCTCCCAGCGAAGGCATGGATCGAGCGCGCGCCGCTTCCTTGGGAAAGGGGGGTGGTGCTTTCGTTGGCGTGCGGCCCCAATGCCTTCCTCTTTGTCCCAAGGGCGTCCTTCCAGCCTAACCCCAATGGTGAGTGCCCTCTCCACAATGTCCTTGGTGGTTTGGGGTCTCTCCCCCCTTGCAATTTCGTCTTTCACAGCTCCGTTCAGCCCCTCCCAGAACAGATCTCTGACGGCAGGCGATTCTCTCTCCCACCCCAATGCGTTCACCAATGCGAAAAAACGTGAATGATATTGCCTTACAGTGGCTCTACCTTGTCTTAGTCCGTGAATCTGTTTCCTAGCGATATCCACATCAATCTCAGACAAAAAACACACATCCATCACTTTAAGGAAGGCACCCGCATCGTGGAGGGCTGGATCCTTATCTCTCCAGAGATTGCGCAGCCACGTTTTCGCCTCTCCCCGTAAATGCGAAACAATAAATCCCACTCTTTCTTCCTCATTTTTAAAGTCCTTGTCAAGCAGCTGCAGTGCATATAGTACATCTGCTCTGAAGTTAGGATACTCCTGCAGGTCCCCATTGAAGTGAGACACAAGGCTCCCTCCTCTGTTCCCCAGCCCAATCCCTTCTGGTCTGGTGGCCGGTAGCCTCTGTGTAGTTAGCACTTCTAACCTGGTTCGCAGATCCTGGCAGGCAGCAGCTGCTTCCTGTTCCTTCTTTCTGGACGCCAAAATTTCTGCGTTCAGCTGTGTCACTGCGTTTTGCAGACTCGCTATCTTCTCTTCGGTAGTCATTTCCCTGGTTTTCGTGAGCTCGCGAAGCACCAATCTTCACCCCTCGCTGCTTTCCCACACTCCACGAGGTTTTAAAATTGGTGGAAAATGGTCAGAGGGGACTTACTGTCAGGACTGCCGCTAGGTCCCAGCTCACAGAGGACCAACGCCCAGTGGATGTTATATACAAAAGTCTTTATTAAAGTTTAGTTTCCATTTCCAAGCTCTGGGCGCGCAGGCCCACGTCTCGACGCTAGACCGGCTAAGTCCCCTCTGACTCACTGCTCCATTTGCTCCCTCTCCTGTGTCTCTCCTTCTGAACCCCTGACAACGTGAGACATTGGCAGATGGCCATGCAGGCTGTTAGACAAAGGAAAGGATAATAATAAAAATACCGGAGAGGAGAGAAGTTCGAATGAGCTGCCCTCCACTCTGAAAATACTTCTGCCTCTCTGTGTCTTTTTTCTATGCTGTGCACAACTTTTTGATGGCTGGTTTCCGTCAAGTGGTGCCCTCTCTGAGGCTAACTAAAAGAAAACCGTGTGAGGCTGACTTAAAGGAAACCGTGTGAGGTTTTTCGATCCACGCAATGGACACCATCGACTCTCCACGCCCGGCAAGGTTACAAGCGCTAATCATCTTCAGATCCCGGTGAGTCGATCCCTTTTATCTTGATTTTAGAAAAATGGGCAGCTCCTTGTCTATTCCACAACAGAAATTTTTAGAAGACTTAAAATTTCTCCTCTCCTCCAACAAATTGGAAGTTCCTGGGGGTGATTTGATACAGCTTATTCCGGCCATCGATGAACATTGCCCCTGGTATCCCCAAGATGGAACCTGGGAATTAAAACACTGGGACAAAATTGGAGCACATTTTCACGGGCACCCTAGCATCGGCATTCGAGTTCTGAATGCATGGTGCAAGGTTCGTTATGCCATGGGCTCTTTATCACCAAAAAATATCTCCATGGCCGTATTGCCAACATCACCTCCGGCTTCTTTAATCCAGCCTGCCGTGTTGCCGTCTGTTTTGGCACTCGCCTTGCCAGCACCACCAGACCCCAAGCCTCCGGACTATAGTTCCTCGCCAGAGGATCCAATCCTGCAAAAATACCATGGTCTGGTTGGCAATGATCCTGCTTCCTCACCGACAGAACCAGCCACTCCTTTTCAACGTGCAGTTCTTGCCTGTTCCCTATCTCAGGATACTGTGGCATTTCCCGTTATAGTGCCCCATGCTGGCGCTCCAGCAGGAACTCAAGCCCAACATCAACCTTTTGACTTTAAGATATTGAAAGAGTTGCAGCAGTCAGTAAAGACCAATGGACTCCAAGCCCCATATACGCAGGCGCTTTTGGAAGCCACATTCGCCCAGCTTTTGGTTCCAGATGGCATAAAGCTTCTGGCCTATATGGTGTTACCTCCATCAGCGGGCATATTGTTTGCCCACGAATGGGAAACTGCCTGCCGTGCTTATGCTCCGGCTTTATTACAACAGGTCAGGGGGAATAACCCTAACGTTACCCTCGGAGATGTCATAG
Source organism: Podarcis gaigeae (assembly GCF_964106915.1). NCBI lineage: Eukaryota > Metazoa > Chordata > Lepidosauria > Squamata > Lacertidae > Podarcis > Podarcis gaigeae. Next base: position 347,696 of record NC_139685.1, on the reverse strand, counting down.
ATGCCATGATGGGGCGTGGTCCCTTTGTTCTGGCTTCAGTGCAAGCCACACTGCTGCAAATCTTATTGAGGGATACCGCCCTTGCTGCTAAAGAAGCAATGAGAAAAATTCCAGAACCCTGATAATCCTGAGGCCAAACAAATAATTATCAAACAATTGGCCTTTGAAAATGCAAATGAGGATTGTAAAGTTGCATTACGACCAATAATACACAATCCTACCACAGACACAGCAGCCATGCTTCGCATTTGTCAGTCTGTGGGTACAGCCTCCCACAAGGCTCATCTGCTGGCTGCGGCGCTAAATAAAAACCAGCCTGTAGCCACCGATAAAACTTGTTTCCAGTGTGGCAAACCAGGATCACCACTACCCCAGTGTGGGTAGAACAGTGGCCCCTACCAAAAGAAAAATCCGCAGCAGTGACCCAGCTTATTTCTAAACAATTGACTTTCAGCCACATTGAACCGTCCTCATCCCCCTGGAACACCCCAATTTTCGTCATTAAAAAGAAATCGGGGAAATGGTGCCTCTTGCAGGATCTGCGAAAAGTCAATGAACAAATGCAGCCAATGGGAACTTTACAACCTGGCATGCCAAATCCAAATATGCTCCCGCAAGAATATCAGTTGGCGGTGATTGATTTAAAGGACTGTTTCTTTTCTATCCCACTGGCCCCAGCAGATAGGGAACGGTTTGCTTTTACATTGCCAGTATATAACAATTCGCAGCCCACCCAGCAATATCAGTGGGTTGTCCTACCTCAGGGCATGCGGAACTCCCCTACACTTTGTCAACATTTTGTGGGGGAAGCATTGAAACCTTTCCGCATGCGCCATCCAGAGGTGATATGTTATCATTACATGGACGACATTTTGATTGCTGCAAAGAAACTCCCGCCTGGCATTTTTCAAGAACTTTCTGCCACATTGGTGGAAGCGGGACTCTGCGTAGCACCTGAAAAAATTCAATTGACGTTGCCCGCCACCTACTTGGGACATAAAGTCACTGTACAAGCAGCGCTGCCTATTGTTCCCTAATTGACTATCCCTTCAAGCATGAAGCTTGTGCAATTACAGCAACTTCTTGGGCATTTGAATTGGGCTCGCTCTTTCCTTGCATTGCCTACCAGTACATTATCACCATTGTTTTCGGTGCTCACGGGACACAAGGATCCAGCAGGTGTAATTCAGGTCACCTCGGCAATGATCACTGCATTACAAACCGTTAATCAGCACCTGCGATCTATTCTCGTGGACAGGATCACAGAAGCCACTGCACACGAGCTGCATCTGGCAGTGTTTGCTACACCATTGTTGCCAACAGGAATTTTATATGCTCAGACAGACAAGAGGAAGACTATCTGCATTATAGAATGGCTACATTTGCCACATACCCCCCCAAAAAACAGTAATTGAATCCACATCAGACATTGTCATTAAAGGACGTTCTCGTGCCTTGAGTGGTTTTGATGTTGCATCAGTTTATTTGCCTTTCTCACAGACTGAACAGCAGCACTTATTGATAACTAATGCTGCCGTGCAAATCGCCTTGGCTGATTTTATAGGTGTCATCATTTTTAACCCTCCGAAGGATGACCGTTTGACTTTTCTGACACAAGTCACCTATGTTTTGGCCACCCCCTTGTCTCTCACACCTCTTCCCTCTGCATTGACCCTCTTCACAGATGGAACAAAAAGTAGGGGGGTGGTGACATGGGAGGAGGGAGGAAGATGGAAATGTTTATTTACCCCTCCACAGTCTTCTGCTCAGCGAGCTGAGCTAGCGGCTGTGATTCTTGCCTTTCAATTCTTTTCTACTCAACCTTTCAATCTCATTGTGGATACTCAGTATGTATATCGCCTTTCTGCTGTTTTACCAATATCTTATGTAACTCCTTCCTTGGATTCTGACTTGTTTTCTTTGTTTCTTGTCCTGCAAGCCTTACTTCAGCACAGAGAGTTCCCTTATTATGTTGCACATCTTCGCTCCCACACATCACACCCAGGATGTTTAGCAGAGGGCAGTGCAAGAGCAGATGCAGCGTTGAGGGACATTTCTGCCTTTTCTCTCTTTTCTGATCCTGTACTATGTCATAACACCTTTCACCTCCCTGCGAAAGCATTGGAAAAGCAGTTTTCTATTCCTTTGGCCCAAGCAAGGGATATTGTTTCCCAATGTGCTTCTTGTTCTAAATCACCGCTGGCCATTCCTTTTGATGCTGTCAATCCTAGGGGCACGTCTGCATTGGCGTGTTGGCAGATGGATGTCACACACACACCTGTGTTGGCTCCACTCTCCAAGGTTCACCTCACGGTGGACACCCACTCTGGATTCATATGGGCTACGCCCATGAGGGGGAAAACAGCTCGGCATGTGATCCAGCACACTATTCGCTGTTTCTCAGTCATGGGTAAACCTGCGCGCATCAAAACTGATAATGGTCCAGCATATATTTCTAAAACATTTTCGGAATTTTGTATGTTGTGGAATGTGAAATTAACTCATGGTATACCCTCTAACTCCACAGGGCAAGCTATAGTGGAAAGAGCGCACCTGACGTTCAAAACACTGTTGATTAAGCAGCTTGGCGGCCGAAGCATACCAACAGCAGATATCCCTTCGGCAGTCCACCAAGTTCTTTTTGTACTTAACCATCTTTTATATCCACATAATAGGACCCATACCCCCGCTGAATTGCATTTTAGGAAGGAGGAGGCACTCCCCCACCCTTTGGTGGTGTACCGACGCTTGCCTGATCCCGCGTGGCATGGACCTGTTCCGCTGATCACATGGGGACGAGGGGACGTGGCAGTGGACGTCGAGGACAAGCCTTTGTGGGTTCCAGCTCGATGCGTACAGCCATGGTGAGTCCCTTCAACTGCGGAAGTGCCTTCTTCACCATCTGCCTCACCATCCTTTGCTGCACCGTTATACAAGGAAGAGAAGCAGACGACCCAGTCCTGTTGAAACCATTATATTTCACCTTATCAGCTGGCAAGCCGCTGTCATCAGAATTCTACTCTGGCTGGCAGTATCCACGGCTCAGCCACTCTCGAACTAGAAGAACAGCGTTGTTGAATAAGACTTTTAGGGGAGAAAATTATCATAAGATTAGGAGGGATAATATTTTTGTACAATATATGATTATGTTTGCCAGTTTACTGCATGCTTCTAAATGTTGGTTGTGTATGCATATGCCCCCTTTTGCCCGTCATTCAGGCTTAATGCTTCATGGTGTGCCTGTTAATGGATCTTTTCAATTTACAAATGTTATATCCCCTAACCAAACTTTTTGACCTCCAGTACAATTGACCCTCCATGAGCCTGCCCCCATGTGTTTTCAAATTGAAGAGGGAAAAGAATCATGGGGCATATATCCAAACTGTCAATATACATTGAATTTCACTTTTAATAGCTCTTGTTCTCATATAGGAACATACAGTGACCAATCTCAGTGCTATAGGAGTGACTCCAGTGCATGGCTAAAAACTAGAAAGGAAGCCTACCATGCGGCTTGGAATCTGAATTCTTCTATCCCTGGCTTAGCAAATGCCACTGATGAGCAATTTCATATCAGTTCTTTATTTACTGCAGCCTTTAATTGGTCCCAACATAGTAGTAATATCAGCTATTTACTCCAAAGAGAGTTATGGTTGCTTTGTGGCGAAAAAGCATACAAAGCCATTCCTCGAAACCTCACAGGCACATGTACATTGGGTATCGTGGTCCCGTTGTTGTATAAGGTTGATAAGTTACCATCTTCTCTTAGACTACGAAATCGTCGGGAGGTTAATTCACCCATAAATCAATTTCTCGGGCCTTGCTGCCCTCAGTGGGCGCAGCAGTGAACTATAGGGACCTCCATCGGCTAGCAAATTGGACTGAAGGATTATTCAATGATACCATAAAAGCATTAAAGAATCTCAACCAGGAGGTGTCTGAAATGAGAGAGGTGGTATTACAAAATGGTTATGTTTTGGATGTCATTTTGGCCTCAAAAGGAGGGGTATGTGCACTTGTTCATTCTCATTGTTGTATGTTTATTCCTGATAATAATGTCAGCATATCTGCGACAATCGATCATATGGAAACCATGATAGCTCACAATCCGTTTGCCCCCCCCTTCCATTGATCCATGGGCATGGTTATATTCTTGGCTTCCGGATGGGAGTTGGCTTCGACATTTATTGATTTTAGTGATCCTTATAGTAGTTATTTGTGTTATTTTGTGTTGCTGTATACAATGTATTCCTTCTTTAATCTCTGTATGTACTGCATGGTTCTCCCATCAGCGGCCTGCTTCAGGCCTTACAAGGGTTGCCTATCATGCTCGGTATAACCGTATTGGTAATGAAATATATGATTCTGATTAATAAAATAAAGAAAGAGGGCATGTGGGAGTCATAAAGCCATGGCAGAGGCTTGTAAATGCTGCCTGGTGCCTCGCTGACCTCGGTGACCGGCATGTCTGTGCCTTGCAGTGTATTGAGTGTATTGGCCTTATATGGAGTTGTATTCCCTCTGGGCATTAATTACCTTATATGGTGATGGGTGTTGTAAAGCCATGATCGGGCAATGTAACGTGAGACATTGGCAGACGGCCATGCAGGCTGTTAGACAAAGGAAAGGATAATAATAAAAATACCAGAGAGGAGAGAAGTTTGAATGAGCTGCCCTCCATCCTGAAAATACTGCTGTCTCTCTGTGTCTTTTTTCTATGCTGTGCACAACTTTTTGACGGCTGGTTTCCGTCAGGGCAGGTAGCTGGTTTTAAATTAAACAAAAAGAAAACTAAGATGATTGTGAAAAATATGAAACAAGATCTGGTGGAAGTGTTACAGCAACAAATTGGTATAGAAGCAGTTTAAAAAGTTAAATATTAAATATGTAGGAATTTGGTTAACTTCTAAAAATATAGATCTTTTTCAAAACAACTATATTCCAGTTTGGAATGGAATTAAAAGAGATCTGGATATATGGGGAAGAATGAAATTGTCTTTTTGGGGAAGGATGGCTGCTATTAAAATGAACGTGCTACCAAAGATGTTATTTTTGTTTCAGTCAATTCCAATAACCAAGGGGGCATCAATTTTTAAAGACCGGCAAAAAACAATTTCAAGATATATCTGGCAGGGGAAGAAGCCAAGAATACAGTATAAATTATTAACCGATGAGAAAGAAAGAGGAGTCTTCGCTCTGCCAGATTTGAAATGAAGATATGAAATGAAGATATGAAGCATCGTTTCTCTGTTGCTTAAAGGAATGGATGGTATTAGAAGATACAGAATTGTTAGACTAGACTTAGAAGGTTATGATATAGATTTGATTGGCACACATATCTATGGTATAACAAAGCAAAAATTCATAAAGGATTTGGAAACCATATATTTCGAAGATCTCAGAATAGAAGTATGGGATAGGTATAAAAACCTATTGGAAAGAAAAATATCACACTGGTTATGCCCATTAGAAGTGATGAGTGTGAAAAAGATCAATATGCAGAAGAACTGGATAACTTATGAAAGGTTACTACAGAAAGAAGGAAGTAAATGGAAGTTGAAACCATATGAGGAAGTCAAACAATATGTTAGAGATTGGTTACACTATCAACAGGTAAATGAAATGTTTAAAAAGGATTATAAAGAAAAAGGATTTTATGAAAATAAGTCTAAGTTTGAAGTTGAGATATTAAGTAATAAATGTAAAATTTTGTCGAAAATGTATAAATTACTGCTGGAATGGCATTTAAAGGATGAAAAGGTAAAGTCAGTTATAATTAATTGGGCTAAAGACTTTGGGTACAATATACAATGCCTTAAAAGAAAATGTGATGGAAATGTTTTATAGATGGTATATTACACCCGTTAAACTGGCAAAAATGTATAAGGTAAGCAGTAAATGTTGGAAATGTAAAGAAAAAGAAGGAACATATGTGGTGGGAATGTAAAAAGGTTAAAAACTTCTGGGAAATGATATATAATGAAATGAAGAAAATGTTGAAATATACATTTATTTAAAAACCAGAAGCATTTTTATTAGGCATTGTAGGAACTGATATAAATAGAAGTGATTGTAAGTTGTTTTTGTATGCAATGACGGCAGCACGAACTTTATTGGCACAAAAATGGAAGCAAGAAAAATTACCGACAAAAGAAGAGTGGAGGATGAAATTGATGGACTATGCAGAACTGGACAAATTAACGGAAAGAATCCAAAACCGGTGGGACCAGAGATTCACAGAAGATTGGGGTAAATTTATGGACTATGTGAAAAGTAATTGTAATGATTTGATTACATTTGTAGGTTTGCAGGAAGGTTTGTAAGGGGAATAATAATCGAATTATTGCCTTATTGAATGAAAGGGATGATATCGGTTATGAGGTTAAAGGTAATATAAATTTAAGAAATGCAGGAGAAATCTTAAAGATGGGAGATCATCAGAGGAGCTGACGGAAGTCCGAAAGATTGTATAAGAGCTGGAAATTTGTAAAATGTATGACAATATAAATGTTTTTTAAACAAATAAATATATATATATATTGTACCCTTATTGGAATTCACCGATTGGGTCTGCGTTGTTCCGGGACAGGAGGAAGGAAGTCAAACGACACCTGAGGCTGATTCAAAGAAAGAGTTTATTCTGGTCTCCGGATAGCAGAAGGCACTTGCGTGAAGAAATGACAAGTTTCATGCAGTATTTATATCCTCCAGACATCCTCTCCCCCTTCCCCAGCCACGTCAACTTGTATACGCAGGTTGACATCACATATGTTCCTACTCTGGTACTCTCAACCATAAAAGGATCTTCCTCTTCCTACTCTTATCTGGGAAGATGTCATAATCTCCGGGAACACGCTTTTGGCGTTTTTCCCGGACATTGGTCTTGTGCGTATTTTGTGGTCAGCACATAAGATAAAGTTCTGACGTGTTTTCGTTGTTCCCCTGGGGAGCCAAGGCCATCCCTTGCCTGTCCTGATAAAGGACAGAACTGTTTATGCAGTTATGGTTTTGCTCATCAGTTCAAGTTTTACGCATTTAAAAGTGCTCTCTTTTGAAAGAACAAAAGGGGGGGTTGAGTCAGTTTTAAATTTGCTACACAGAAACCCATTCCTTCAATATGAGAACTGAAAACAGCCATCCCTTGAAATGTGCATGCCTCTGAATTTCAAATGTAGTTTTCCAGCCAATTAATGGATATTTAGGTGAAGTGTGCATTAAAAAGTACTATAGTAATGGAAATAACAAAAAGAAAAGGGGAAGTTTTCCAAAAATGTGTATATTGAGAGAAAAAGCACTAAAATAATGATCAATTTTCATGAGGACTTCCTATTTTTAAAAAAAACACCACCCCACAAATGATCCAGGGGTCTTAGCAGACCCCCGATTAACATGAGTCAACAGAGTGATGCAGCAGCAAAAAATGCTATCATCCTGATCAAGGGAAGGAATAGTCCCACTCTATTCTGCCTTGGTCTGACCACGCCTGGTATACTATGTCCTGTTCTGTGCACTGCAATTTAAGGAGGATGTTGACAAGTTGGAACATCTGCAGAGGAGGGTGACCAAGATGATGAAGGGTCTGAAAAGCAAGTCTTATGAGGAACAGTTGAGGTTTGTTTAGCCTGGACAATGGCAATCTTCAAATATCTAAAGGAAAGATGAAAGATGGAGCAAGCTTGTTTTCTCCTGCTCTGGAGGACTGAACCAATGGATTCAAGTTGCAAGAAAGGAGATTCCAACTAAACATCAGGAAGAACTTTATGGTGGTAATAGGCATTTTATAGTGGAATGGACTCCCTTGGAACGCGGTGGACTCTCTCTCACTGGAGGTTGTTAAGCCGAGTTTGGATGGGCATCTCTCATGGATGCTATAGTTGAGATTTTCTGCATTGCAGGGGTTGGACTAGACAACCATTCTAGTGACCGTTTCTGATTTTATTTAATATGATTAGTGTTACCATATTATGATTAACTAGTGTTGTTGTCCTTTTACAGGCTTAAGAATAAAAGGGTTGCTGTTTTTTTGTTTGTTCTTTTAAAGATTTGAGTTTAGGAGCTCCAGAATGGTGGGACCATCACAAAGAAGACTGACTTAATTTTCTTTGATGTTTTTTAAAGTAATTGTTTAACTGTTGGAACTGTGGTGATCTTACTTAGGCTGTTGGAACTTTTTGTAAACAGTTTTGAGCGAAGATATTTGGAAAATGTGGTATAGAAAAAATGGACTATATCTATGATGCCAAACATGGATTAGCCATCAGTGCTGGAAAGGCTCAATGGCCACTCTAGTTGTGTGTGTGTGCGCGCGCGCACACACACACACCAGTATAAATGCCTAGCAACATTTACAAGTGTTCTTTTTGTTTTCCAGCCTAATGTTCAGATCAAATAAAGAACGCTTGCTCAATTTAATCTGTATCATTTAGCTGACAGTGAAACTCAATATTTCCCCTTCTCCTGAAATGCTTCAGGAAAGAAATCTTAGAAGCATTGCAGTTGGGTGACTATTACCACTGTTCAGCAAGCTACTCTCTGTATAGAACCGTAACTTCCAGTCAATTTGGATTACCTGCAGCTGCTGCTCTGGACAAGAACCACTTTCAGATAAGGACATAAGACAGATAGCTTCAGAGGACCTTGATCTCCCTTCATAGACAACCCTGACTCAAATTCTCCATCATCAAAATACTTTAAAGTGTGCTTACTTGAGAATAAAATGATTCCACTCTGAAGACAGCATTCAGCCAGGGCTGCTGACAGCTACAAGTTTAAAAAGGTATTTGTGTTTCTGTCTGTCTAGAATTAATTTGGATTTTACTCTTTGGGTGCACTGTAGGATGGTCCTCGCAAAGATAGTTGCTTTGCTACTGAAGGACAACTTAATCGGTGACTTGAACTCATAAAGAAGATATGTTGCTTCTGGGCTTCTCTGATATATATAGATGTGTGTGTGTGTGTGTGTGTGTGTGTGTGTGTGTGTGTGTGTGTGCATTGGTGGTGTTATAAGTATGTACACACTGCTTTTTTTAGACACAAACTTTACACACAAACTTTACTTAGAGTACACACAAACTTTATTTAGAGTTTGACAATAACAAAAAAAGAACGGCAATAACTACTACATCAGTTCATTACAACTGACTATCTTTAACAATAATTGAAAAATTACAGAACATCACTTTAACTTACTCGAATTTTCACATTTAACTTTTATCTCTTTATCTCTTTCTTAGCAGGTCAAAGAGAAAAAGACCAAAGAAAGAGGTACAAAAACAGAAAGGAAAAAAAGAGAGAGAAGGGAGGGGGGAATAAAAAAAAATCAAAGAAAAAAAAAGAAAAAAAAGAAAAAGAAAACAAAGCAAAACAAAATAAACACATTTGACTTCCAATTAGACTTGTTGTGTTGTTATTTCTACTATTTTTTCACACACAGTTCAGAATTGTTGTATTACTTTCTTTGTTTTCCTCAGATACCAAAAAACCCTTATATTTCTTGTTTTTCAAGGATCATTCTATTTCTGCCAAGGGATGTTTATTATTATAATACTTTTCCAGATACTCTTTAAAGATTTTGCATTCTTTCTGTACTTTCTGTTTTGGATAACCTCTAATTCTCCCTGTCAACATGGCCATTTGCAGATATTCTATCATTTGGACCTGCCACTCATTTATCGTAGGTGTTTTGTCACTTTTCCAGTTTCTTGCAATTAAGATCCTGGCTGCTACTGTTGTATACATAAAAAGTGGTCTAATTTCATTTTTGATTTCTGATGACATTATACCTATAAGGAAGGTTTCAGTTTTTTCTTAAATGAGAACTTAAATAATTTTAAAAATTCATTATAGATGTTATTCCAAAATTCCTTAATGGTTGTGCATTCCCACCACATGTGCATATATGACCCTATACCATCTTTACACCTCCAGCAAGTTGGTGATCTATTTTTATACATCTTCGTGAGTTTTGCTGGTGTGTGGTGCCATCTGCATTGCCTTTTCATAATACTTTGTCTCAGATTATAGCACGCCGTAAATTTAATGTTCTCCCTCCACAATTTCTCCCATTGATCCCTATAGATATTATACCCTAGGTCTTCCGCCCATTTCACCATTGATCCTTTCACCAATTCTTCTTTCACCTCCCATTCTAGGAGGAGGTTATAAATTCTTGAAATACATTTTCCTTTATATTGGATTAATTCTTTTTCAAATCTAGATGTTTCCTTTGCAAGATCTTCCTTTTTATCTAAATTCAATCTTTCATTTATCTGAAAATATTTTCGCCATTAAAAGAATTAAAATTCTTTTAATTTAAAGTTATCATTAATTTTTTCTATTAACACTCTGTATGTGGCCCAGTCTCCTTGTATATTTTTCTTTTTAACAGCCAGGGCTTCTGTCGGTGAGGTCCATAGGGGAATTTTTGGTTCTAATATTCTTTTATATTTTATCCAGATCTTATATAACGATTTCCTTATAATATGATTTAAAAATCCCTTATGTACCCTCACCTTTTCCTAAATTAAATATACACATATTACATAGACACACTGCTGAGAGGTTAGGACCTTTAGCTGGAGTTATGGCCTGTGCTTGTTATGAATGTGTGTTTATCCTTAAGCTTATGCCCACAAAGAAAGCTTGGTTTATCATACAAAATATTAGTGACAGAATATGTAGCAATGCTGTTTTAGACAGCTAAGTTACAGACCAAGCAGGTAGAAAATTACACTGCATACACACATTGATTAAAGATTCCCTAACTACTAAAAGGCCTAGAGAAATGTGAGCATGACAATTTTTCCATAAACTCTCACTAGGAGAGTCTGGGGAAAAGCATACCTGTCCTTGAAGCGAAGTCAAAGTATGCAGAGTCTTGGGGAGTGCTGGCTGAGTTCTGTTCTGTTCTGCTGGAATTAGAAAAGCTAGCTAACTCAAGGGCAAAACTAGAATTTATTTCACCCAAGTTAAAGACCCAGTTTGGCAAACCCCATGTGCTTTTGCATTCACACACACAAGCTGAGAGCCTCAATGAAACCCCTCTAGAGACTTCAACCAAGGAATGTCAATATAGAGGGGAGGGGTGTGTGGACTGAGTGGTTTTCCATAGTTCCTTCTGGAATTTCCTGCCTAATCCTCACCTCTCTGGTCTTAGTGAAAAATGGCTAAAGCTGACCATCCTGTTTGCTCAATAAAAGAGTGAAAGATTTTGATAGTGATCCATTATCTGAATTTAAGCATCCCTATCTGATATCTGCCTTCAAATCACCTTACCCTTGTATGGGTGGATCCCACTAAGGAGTTGAGTGGAGTCTTCTTCTTTAGTGATCACTCGTAGCTAAGTAAGATTGTCTTCCATAAATACGGTTTTAGCAGTGAGTCCGTAACTGATTGTGGAAGCCAATTCTGGATCCACACGTCCTTCCACAGTGGGAAGATAGGTTTCTGGGTGGGAGTTGATCATAATGAGGGTTTGCCAAGCATGTCTTCCTCTTAGCACATTTCTCCCTTTCATTCTGAGTTTGAGTGTCTTCAAAGTCTATGACACCTTTGGTAAAGGCTGTTCTTCAATTGGAATGCTCGCAGGTCAATGTTTCCCAGTTGTTGGTGTTTATACTACATTTTTTAAAGATTTCCCTTGAGAGAGTCTTTGAACCTCTTTTATTGACCACCAGCATTACGCTTTCCATTTTTAAGTTCGGAATAGAGTAGTTGCTTTGGAAGACGATAATCAGGCATCCACACATGGAACTGGCCGAAATGACTGGCAGAATCCGAGACTTGGGAGAAGAAACAATCGAGGAGGACTGGAAAAAATTTAAGGACTACCTGGAAAAACACTATAAGCTGTATGAATGTTAAAAAATGCACCTTTTAGGAAACTCTAGCTTCAGTAATGTTAAACTAAAGAAATGGAAATTAAGGCACAAGAAGTCTGAGATAGAATAAGGAAATAACTTTATTGTGTTTAAATGAAAATGTACATGATTTGGGTTATAACACATTTGAAATTGGGTAACATGATAAAACGAAGGATACAATAAGTAATGAAATAAGTTAACAAATTGCTGATGTTATGTTCACAGAGAATGCAGGGTTGGGAGGATGTGGGGAAGTCCAGTAGATTTGGAAAAAAGAACAAGAAAATTTGTAATTTTTCTATTTTATTCTTATAACATGCTCTTTATTCTTTTTTCTGTATTTTACAAACTTAATAAAAAATATTATAAAAAAGAAGAAGGAGAAGATGCCTTCACCCTGGTATGGCTCCCCTTTATCACATACACAGCCAACAAGAAAACGACAAGAATCCACCAACAGCATACGAATCAATATGGCTAACCTGATTCAAAAACACCCACCCCACTCACACACAAAAACAAAGTTCACCACAGCCAATCACAAACAAGCAACCTCACCCTAGGCCAACCCCAATTTCTCTCACCACCAAAGGAACACTAGCGAATAGCAAAGAGAACCCGCAAAAGCGATGCTGACACAAAACCCCACACATACTCTAAGTAAAATAGAAACATTGCCACCCCAGCCCACCCCCACCCACCATGGCCCCCTCCACCTCTTCCCCCCTTTTCTTCCTAATGTAACACTAATGTCTCAACAAATGAAACTGACCTGTAGAAAATGTAACTTGAAAAAAGAGACATTGCACATACTTTTGTAAAAAAAAGAAATCTTTAATAAAAAATACAGTGATACCTCGGGTTACATACTTTTCAGGTTATATATGCTTCAGGTTACATACTCCACTAACCCGGAAATAGTACCTCAGGTTAAGAACTTTGCTTCAGGATGAGAACAGAAGTGGTGTAGCCGCGGCGCAGCGGCAGCGGGAGGCCCCATTAGCTAAAGTGGTGCTTCAGGTTAGGAACGGACCTCTGGAATGAATTAAGTTCTTAACCCAAGGTACCACTGTATATTTAAAAAACAACCACTCATAATGATTTTCTCACTGCACCAGGTGCCGGAGAAATGCTGAGAGCAGAGATGCCCCTTCATAGACCTGACAAAGGCCTTTGACCTCATCAGTCGAAAAGGACTCTTCATGCTGCTGAACAAGATAGGATGCCTACCTAAGCTTCACAAAATGATTATGTCCTTCCATGAGAACATGTGCAGCACCATCCAATATGTTGACTCATCCTCAGACGCCTTCCCTATAAAGAGCAGCATGAAACAGGGCATGTTGGCATATGCTTCTCCCTGTTGCTCTTATATGCCTACAGCTCAACTGAGGATAGTGAATACATCCCTACAAGGAGCAACAGGGCACATCTCCATGGCAAAACAAAAGTGTGGTGGACCATTATCCAAGAGAAATTGTTTGCACAGAGCACAGAGACTCATTTACCACTTTTCCCAAGCCAGCAGAGAATTCAGCATTTTCATCAGCCTGACGAAGACTAACATATTGGGTCAGGACGTCATCAGCATTGGTGACCACACACTTCAGGTGGTAGACATAAGCAGCAATCTCTCCACTGACACCAAGTTGGACAAGCATATTGGCAACTCAGCTATTGGCAATGGCTCGTGTCTCCAAAAGGGTCTGGGACAATGGGATACTAATGGTCAATGCCAAGATGAAGATTTCCCAGGCTTGCATGTTGAGCACACTCCTTCATGGAAGTGAGTATTGGGCGACTTACAACCATCAGGAGTGATACCTCAATGACTTCCACATGTGCTGCATCAGGATTTTAGGTATCACATGATAGCACAGAATTCCAAACAAAGATTGTGCTCTCCCAAGTCCACACTCCTATCCCAGTGATGTCTACACTGGCTTGGTCATGGTCACAGAATGGAAGATAGCAGGATCCCCAATGATGTGCTCCGTTGGGTGCTGGCCTCTGGCACCAGGCCAATTGGCAGACCAACTCTGTGCTACAAAGATGTCTGCTAATGTGACATGAAGGCTGGTAACATCAACCCTGTCATGTGGGAATCCCTTGCAGACAACCACAGTGCCTGGAGACAGGCAGTCAAGTCATGTATCCATAGCAGTGACCAGAGAAGGAATGACTGCTGGGAGGAGCGCAGAAAGAAGAAGCATCATGGTGCATCTGCAGCAGCACAACTGGATCTCTTCATCTGCCCCAGCTGCAACAAAACATGTCTCTCCATTGTCGGTCTCTATGGCCACAACAGGCACTGCGACTTTACAACAGCTTGACCTCATCCCCAAATGCACACTTCTCCATTGTCTCCTGAGACAGGGGGATGCCAACAAAGACAATCTCAGCTAGCAGTGGAGTCATTCATTTTAGTCATTATAACACAAGAATAGCCTTCTGGATCAGGCCAATGGCCCATAAAGGCCAGCATCCCGTTCTCATAGTGGCCAACCAGATTGCTGTGGGACACCTTTAAGCAGGACCTGAGCGCAAGAGTGAATCTCCCCTCCTGTGGTTTCCAGTAATTTGTTTTCAGAAGCACTGCTGTCTCCAACTGTGGAGGCAGAGCAGAGCCACCATGACTAGTAAATGTAAAGGGACCCCTGACCATTAGGTCCAGTCGTGGCTGACTCTGGGGTTGTGGTGCTTATCTCGTTTTATTGGCCGAGGGAGCCGGCGTACAGCTTCCGGGTCATGTGGCCAGCATGACTAAGCCACTTCTGGCGAACCAGAGCAGCACACGGAAACACCGTTTACCTTCCCACCGGAGCGGTACCTATTTATCTACTTGCACTGGCATGCTTTCAAACTGCTAGGTTGGCAGGAGCTGGGACCGAGCAACAGGAGCTCACCCTGCCGTGGGGATTTGAACCGCCAACCTTCTGATCGGCAAGTCCTAGGCTCTGTGGTTTAACCCACAGCGCCACCAGTAGCCTTTGATAACTCTTATCCTCCATGAATTTGTCCAAATCCTCTTATGAAGACATCCAAATTGGTGGCAATCACTGCTTCCTGGGGGCAGGGGGAGTTCCGTAGTCAATGCACTATGTGAAGAAGTACTTTATTTTATCAGTCCCAAATCTTCGAAGTATATTCTTGTTATTATTGTTCTTTTTCTGTTACAATTGCAAATAAAAATGAGGGGGGAAATAAAACACAAATCAATATAATTTCTGTGGAAAGTTTGAGAACTAAAACTTTTCACAAAAAATGGAATCATAGAATCATAGCGTTTGAAGGGACCCAATGCAGGAATCTCAGCTAAAGCATCCATGACAGAAGACCATCCAACCTCTGCTTAAAATCTTCCAAGGAAGGAGAATCCACAACCGCTTGAGGGAGACCATTCCAATTATATTTAGTTTCTTGAAAGCTTTTCTTAGAGGGGAAATTTAATTTTTACTTGTTCTGGAATTTCAAACATTAAGATTCTTGTTGTCTTGTTAAAATTCTAAGATATGGTGGGGGAAGGACATCCTGAGGTGTTGTTGTTTTTTAACAAAATGATGGAAAGCCATCTCATTTAACACTGAGAGAGAGCCTCTTCTCCTAAAAAAATAAAGCACTTTTTAGTGCCTGCTTAGAAAGATATAAAATGTATCTATTAGAAACTCCAAGCTGAAGAGGTTATGCTCAGAAAATTAGCTAAGCTTTTTATTTCACAATCCCAGTATGTCTTAATTCCATTTTCTCTCATTGTTCTCTGAAATCATTTCCATGACCCTGCCTGAATGAAACTCAGCCACACACCTCAGGAGCATGTTGTGGCTGCTGAGGATTCCAATACAAAAAAACGGATGGAATAGCAGGTTGTTAATTTATTTTGTTGCCTCCCCCACCCTTTCTCTTTTCATAATGCTTTATTCAGGTCTTTAAAAGGTAAAAAAATGGGAAGGAATGATGTGGCCCAACTAGGCTTGTGTAAAGGCCCAAATTGAGTCCGTATGCCATTCTCCAAGGGAAAGGGCTAGTGTCACTCTTAATTACAGTAGGACAAGGGGTGGCTGTGGAGGGGTTTCTATGGCAACAGCAGGGAAGGCAACACAATGCAATGCATGAGGGGATGGTGGCTCAAGAAGAATAAGGTCAGAAAATAACTTCATGCACAAACATATCCAAGAATGCCCCACAGAAGAGGCTCTGGAGGCCACAGAATTCCCCTCTCCATCATATTTCTATGGAAACTACCTGCATACACAGAATTGATCCTGGCTTCCACAACTGAATGTGATGCATTCAGCTGGGATGGACCAGCCCTGTTCCTAAGATGCAAGCAAGGAGCTTCAGAAGACCAGGCCTGCAGGGGCTGGGGGCAATAATTCAGACTATGACTGTGGGTAAGGATTCACTGTGATCTCTTGACCTTAAAGAATGTGTTTGTGTTGTGGCTGGACATTCCACCTGCAGGGCTGGATGTTCTTCCCCGCAAAAGGTCTATCTACATCGGTTTGGGGACCTCAGGCCTAGAGGTGAAATGCATTCTTCTGGGTCTCTTCATCTGGCCCTTCACACCCTCCCATGGGCATAGCCAAAGGTGGAAGGGGGGCAGCTGCTCCCCCAATCAATAATAATTAATAAAAATATTTAACTGAGGTTCTGCCCCCCGCCATAAATCCTAGCTAAGCCCATGACAGCTTGTAAGGTAGCTGGCATTCATTTTTCCAGGTTCATACTTGGTGAAGGAGTTGAAGCATCTGTTGAACCATTTCCTCCACTTCCAACATGTCCTGTGCCCCTTCCTCAGTCTCTGACTGCTCAGCCCCTTCCCTTTCCTCCTGGCTCCTCATGGATGGCACCAAACCAGAGGCGCAGGAAGGGGGGCAGTGGGGGCGGAACACCCCGGGTGTCACCCCCTTCTGGAATGACACCCGGGGCGGCGGCTGCACCAATTGCCCCCCCGGGCAGATCGCTGCTGTGCCGATCACCCCCCCCCCAAGCAGATCACCTGGTTCCCATGGGCAGATCGCCCCACCCTGGGTGCACGGCATGTGCGCCACTCCGGGTGCCCGAGCAGCTAGCCACTGCACCCAACCCCACAAACTGCTGGTCCCTCTCCTGGCTCAACCTCCAGTTCTCCTGCCTCCATCACACACTTGTCAAAGCCCTACCAATCTTTTACCCCACTTCCACCTGCCTAGGGGGTGGCACTGTCTGTGAATGCCTTTATGCTAAGGTCTCCTCCTCATAGAACTCAGCATGGAGCAGGAAGATGGGGATAAAACTAAAATTAGCTGCCTCTGGGTGTCATTGGCTCTGACTCTACCCACTGTTTGGCCTCCCATCCCACCAGTTGCAATGGACACCATCATGCTATAAAAGAAGAAAGGTTTCGCTAAAAAACTAAGGTGAATAGATTAATTTAAAAAATGGTGGGAGAACGTAGGTTGTTGTTTTTAAAAGACAGCCAGCGTTTGTTTGTTTTTCCAGAAAATAATACTGGGTTCTGCTCAGAATCGATTCATCAAAATTAATGAAGTTGGTCATTTCCATTCATTTGGATGGGGCTAAGGGATGCAGGTGGCGCTGTGGGTTAAACCACAGAGCCTAGGGCTTGCCGATCAGAAGGTCGGCGGTTCGAATCCCCGTGACGGGGTGAGCTCCCGTTGCTCGGTCCCTGCTCCTGCCAACCTAGCAGTTCAAAAGCACAGCAAAGTGCAAGTAGATAAATAGGTACCATTCCAGCAGGAAGGTAAACGGCATTTCCGTGCGCTGCTCTGGTTCGCCAAGAAGCGGCTTAGTCATGCTGGCCACATGCTGTACACACATGCTCCCTCGGCCAATAAAGCAAGATGAGCACCGCAACCCCAGAGTCGGTCATGACTGGACTTAATGGTCAGGGGTCCCTTTACCTTTACTCTATGGCTAATGCTGGATACAACTTACTGAGTTTTTAGATCTTGACTTCAGCCAGAAGTGTGTCCCCACCCACCAGCACTGCCTCACAATTCAACTTGAAGACAGGGGCGGGGAGCAGGATGAGGACGGGATTGACTTGGCCACCCATGGGTGCCTGGCAGCCCTGCTTCCTTTCCACTGATGGCTTCCTTTATATACACAACACTAAAAATGCCACCTGAGCCACAGGTTTAATGGCAGATTAATGACAGATTAATGGCAGCACATTAAAAAAAGAATCCAATGGCGACCAAGGGGACCCAAAATGGATTGATGGGGGAAGGGGGGAGGAGGAGGGGAGGGAGGGAGGGAAGGAGGGAGGGAGGGAGGGAAGGAAGGAAAACACATTTGGCCCTCACCTGCTGCCTTCTGGATCAATGCACTGGATCAATGTGACAACTGATCCATGCCTGTCAGAGCCTGCATCACTGCAATGGGGACCCTTCCTGGCTCTGCCATTGAGTGAAACACATCAACTAGCCAACTCAAATTAACCACTACCCCCGATCCTGCAGTGTGGAGTATGTGAAAAAGGAAGCAGCCCAAATGCTGAAATAAATAAATAAATAAATAAATAAATAAACCACTACTTTATCCCCATAAATGGTGACCAGCTGTTCCCACATTGCTAGTGAGAGATGGGGGGTGGGACAGAAATTCATGCAAACTGCTGAAGAGCTCAGGAGACGAGCAGCCCTGGACTTAATTGTCCAGGGATCCTTTACAGCCAAACCTCGTTTCTCAAACGGCTCCATTTTCGAAGTTTTTGGCTCCCTAACACCAAAAACCCTGAAATAAATGCTCCAGCTTTCGAACATTTTTTGGAACTCGAACGTCCGACATGGCTTCTGCTTGAGTGCAAGAAGCTCTTGCAACCAATTGGAAGCAATGCCTCAGTTGTCGAACATTTTGGAAGTTGAACAGTCTTCCAGAACAGAATATGTTCAACAACCAAGGTTTGACTGTACCTTTTAACTTTACCACAGTAAAATAACTCCAGGAGTGGAAACAGACAGTGCTCAATTATTTGTCCCAAATCCAGAATGGAAATCAGACTTCAAACCATATGTTGTCTATTACACTTCCTCGCTTGTATTGCCTTTTTAAAAAAGAAGTAATGGAACAGAGTAACATAATGACAGTGCAATAATGTCAGTTCCACAACCAGCATAGCTGTCAAGTGTCCCTTATTTGAAGGGACAGTCCCTTATTCCAGCGCCATGTCCCGCTGCTGTCCCTTATTGATGGATGTCCCTTAAATGATGTCCCATAAATTTCGAAGGAAGCAGCTCCTCTCCTTCCCTCCCTGCCGGCCAGGGAGGAGGGAGGCTCCAACTGTGTTGCTTGGCTGTGTTGCTCACCCAATAAGAAGTCTAAGAACGACGGGGGGGTGGAGCTTGCATGCCTTGTGTGTGGCTAGTTAATGCAAGCTGATGAGGTTTTCGAATTCTGGATGCCATTTTGTTGCACATGCTGCTGCAAATTTTGCAGTGCAAAGCCAGGCCAGGGAGCCATCTTAAGTTGAGGCTGCATAGGCCTTGTGGTGCATGTGATTCAGATTCTATTCAGTTGAACCTCTGGTTACAAAGTTGGTTGGACAGTGTTCTCGAAGCTACCCAGCATGAGTTTGACTAGACTGCAGGAGGACAGGAAGACTGGAGTGCCTGGAACAGGTGAGGCTGCAGGTCCCTTATTTTGGCTGCTGGTCCCTTATTTTCAAATCTGTAAATTGACAGCTATGACAATCAGTTGCCTAAGTTCCGTAATTTCACCAGCAGCAGGGAGCGGGACAAATAACATACTTATTGGTGGAATATGAACTGTAGCAGAACAGAAATGGTGCTGCATGCAACAAATAAGTGGGTGGGATAGAATATGATGCCTTCTTACAATGCCCAAGCAGCCCAGTCTCACTCTCTCTGGGTGTGGAGGGGGAAGGGAGGCACAGAGCTCACGAACATAATCCATGTGGCCTACATTATAAATCGAACTCCTAATGAAGGTGGCTGATGAAGGCTCAGTAGGTGCATTAGTCATCTCAAGTTGACAAAATCCAAAATTGCAGTCTAAATTGGATTTATTTATTTACCGTACTTACAGTATTTGCATTGACTGTCCTATACATTCACTCTCTGGAAGGCTCTCCAAGATACACTGGTAAAACACAATATTAAAAATAGGTCCCTCATTATGCAGACATTTGATTCTCAGTGTAAATAGAACAGTAGCAAGAAATATAAATATTTATACAGCTTTGTAAAGAAAGAGGGTATTTGTCATGGGTTCAGAAGGAGAGACACAGGAGGGGGAGCAAATGGAGAGTGAGGAGGAGGAGTACGAGGGGGGCGCAGGCAGTGACAGTGGCCAGAGTTATTCCACAAGCCTCTCTAGCGAATCGGAGGACTCACAGAAGGGAGCGCCGGTGGCCAGAGCGAAGGGGGGTCCAGGGGGGAAGCCCCAGGAGGAAGGGGCCAGCGGGGAGTCCCTGAGCAGCAGTTGGAGATCAGGACCAGCGTCTCCACCAGAGCGCAGTGGGGAGGGGGAGTCCCAGGAGTCGGGACCAGTGTCCTCACCACCAGAGGGAGGAGAGGAGTCAGGTTTGGCAACGCCCACATCAGGAAGCGGGGAAACGGTCAGAAGGAAAGTCACCGGCTGGGCGCGCGCGCCAAGTTCAAATGTACAGGAGCGCGGCACAGCGGGGAGCCCGGGAAGGGAGCCGGGTCCTAAAGCCCGCCGGAGGGAGGGGCAAGACTCAGGAGGCTCAGCTTCAGAGGAGTCCAGGAAGGAGGGAACCCCAGAGGGCAGAAGGACCCAGCGCAGGAAAGAGCAGCGCAAGAGGTGGAGCCGGGCTAGAATCTTAAACTGGTGTGGGTGGAGCAGTGAGTCAGAGGGGACTTAGCCGGTCTAGCGTCAAGACGTGGGTCTGCGCGCCCAGAGCTTGGAAATGGAAACTAAACTTTAATAAAGACTTTTGTATATAACATCCACTGGGTGTTGGTCCTCTGTGAGCTGGGACCTAGCGGCAGTCCTGACAGTATTACTTATAAAATTATAAAACTATTTATTATATGAGCAAAAACAGCATCTTAGTCTTCTTCCCAAGAATCTACTCTAACAGAAAATGAATGAAGAGGTGGGGGTAGAAACTCTTTGCCCTGTGCTAGCCAGTTCCGGGGGGGGGGGGGGACAGTTAATGCACACTGGAAGGAGGCGGAACAACAGAGAAAGGGTTTTACTAGCAACCAAGTCAGCCTCCCTGTCTTGAAAAGGAGGGCTTTCCTAAGCCAAGAGCCAATTACCTGACCCTGGCATAGCCCAAACGTGTTCAAAGTTCATTGGAATCTCGCCAGCTGTTTACACCTGCTTGCTG
The DNA here is from genome assembly GCF_964106915.1 of Podarcis gaigeae. Taxonomy (NCBI): domain Eukaryota; kingdom Metazoa; phylum Chordata; class Lepidosauria; order Squamata; family Lacertidae; genus Podarcis; species Podarcis gaigeae. Next base: position 326,516 of record NC_139685.1, on the reverse strand, counting down.
ACACTGTGTCACAATGAGATATTCTGGAGGTGCACTCCCCAAAGGAGTAAGTCACCTCTGTGGCCTGTGAGTTCATCCTCACTCTTTGAGTAAACAAACTGGAGGCATGCCATGAGAATACTCGGAGTAACAAATCCCAAGACTGAACCGTGGGGCTCTGGGTTTTTGGTGGTGACCAGCTCTGCATTGTAGTCAGGGGGTCCTGGTGTATAGCACTTGCTGGAGGTTCGCCCCCCCCAACTTGAAGCCTGCCCCCTAACATAAATCCTGGCTACACCCATGTTCACTGCCCCTGCTTTGTGCCCTCAAGTGCATTTGCCAGGCTAGAATGTAAGATTGAAGAGAGATGATGCCTCTTACTTACCTGGATGAAGGTGTGTGTGTGTGTGGAGCTGGATTGTAGCCAGTGCCAGATTTACATATAAGCTCAACAAGCTATATAAACTCTCTTGATGGCCCCAAAGAAATTTAAAGGAAAAAACACCTGGATGTACATTACCAAAATATAAGATAAAAAACAAATAAAATAAAACCTACATACAGCAACAGTGTTTTGCATTGTTTGGGCTCCTATTTGTTATGTACAAATGGCTTTAGATAACTATTAGGTCCATAAATTACCATATAGCATCTATTCAACACAAAAAACAGTGACAATTTGTTGTTGACAAAGGACGGCTGGACATATAAAGGGCCCCATTACCTTCAGTAGCTTAGGTAAATCCGGCCCTGATTGTAGCCTAATGCACAGAGTCCCATCTGCTGCTCCACCCAGTTTTTGCCTCTAACTCAACTCAACACTGGCACATGGCCCTCAGAAGGTTATCACAAGGGCTCAAAAAAGGTCCCCCACCCCTGATTTAACTGGGCCCTCCTGCTTGCCTTTCAAAAAACAAGGCCCCCAAGGCAGCTCAGAACAATTTAAAATGAACAACATGGAATGAAATTGCAGCCATAAAATACAATTACAAGCAGCTCAAGCCTGAAGCAACAGTAGCATGATCCCAAACAGCAAAAGGAAAACAATAGAGAGGATTACGAAAGCTCATACCAAGAACTGACTTAGTTGGTCTTTAAGGTGCTACTGGAAGGAATTTTTTTTGTTTTGACTATGGCAGACCAACACGGCTACCTATCTGTAACTTCCAGTATTTGTTCTCCTTGTCAATGATCATGACAGCCAGGCTTGCCTTTTCTGTGGGTCTAGGCACTGCATTTATGTAACCTCATCTCTTCTATTAGTTTCTACTAGGTGATATTATTTTAATAGACTAGCATAACAGAACTGTAGAGTTGGAAGGAAACCTGGGGGTCATCTGGTTCAGCCTCCTGCAATGCAGAAAATCTCAACTAAATAATCCATGAGGGATGCCCATCCAACCTCTGCTTAACAGCCTCCAGTGAAAGAGAGTCCACCACTTTCCATGATAGTCTGTTCCATTGTCAAACAACCCTTATCACCAGAAAGTTCTTCCTGATGGGATCTCCTTTCTTGTTATTTGGATCCATTGGTTCAGGTCTCCTGGAGCAGCAGGAATCCCACCCCCTATATTCCATGTGACAGCTCTTCAGATATTTGAAGGTGGCTTTATCAGTCCAGAAGAACTGCCCCCACCCCGATCCAACACACTCTGCCTCTGTTCATGTCATTCAGCAATGGAAAGGTGGATCTTTCAGATTTTTCCCCATTTCAAGCTGCAAAAAACATCCACAAGTTTCAGTGTTTAAAAATGCAAAGACTCATGCCCAGCCCACAGTTACCAGGAGCTAGATGTACAGCAGAAAGAAATAGCCTGCTGTCTGCTTCCTGCTAAAATGCTTTTTGATCAATCACAATCCAGATGGCTAATCTGGTTTCAAGATGGAAAATGTGTACGTATCTATCCTTAGGAATACTGAGTCAGTATAAATCAAATAAACTGGGCTCTTGTTGCCTACTGCAAGGCTATAAAAGCCTGTCATCTATTAGAAACTGTTGGTCTCTGCTACCCAAGGCTTTGGAGAAATATTATTGAGTTTATTCTGTAGCATTTATCTCTGTGTCTGTTCCAAGTGGTTTGGCATCAGGAAATACATTCTTCTTCAGAGTTCAATGCTGGTGTGGAAGCAGCTTACCAAGAGGCTGTTTTCTGGGACACTGCTGACACCCACCAATAGCATCCCCAGTGAAAACATGGCACTGGTGAAATTTACAATGCTGAGCGTATCTTAAGGAAAGCCTAATGTGATGGGCCCCAACAGCAGAGAGGGGTTATTTCATGCTGTCAGGAACTGCTGGAATCTATATGTGGCTGCCCTGTGAGATGAGTTGGGATGGACAAATCTGTCAAATTCCATTTCTCTCAGTTCATTTTTCTGAATCCTATATTTAGTTCTCTACATTTCTGCAGCAATCTACTTTTTAAAAAAATCCTAATGGAAATTCAGCAGCAATGTAATGCAAATGTCTCCTTACAAACACATTTTTGTACAAAGTATTGACTATTATATTATGTATTTGTAAGCAATTTCCTCACGTCAAGTACTTTATTACGGTCATAGACCAGCATAAGCAAACATCTAAATAAATAGCATAACAGTATGAATCTTCCGGTTGGTCGCCCAGTAATGGCAGTCAGGAGCTCTTTCGGCTGAAAGAGCCCCAGCGCTTTGAAGTTGGGGGAGACCACGAGAGCGTTGTGGTTCCCCACAATTAAACCTCAGATTGGGTGTTCTGAGGACCTGGTGTTCCGGCGGGTGCCTCTGCATGACTCCCCCACTCCCTGGTAAGCTTGTAAGAGCCCCAAGAGTGAGCGGGGTTGGAGATGCAGCACAGCGGAAATGACTGCTTCCTTCAAAGCGCGAAGCTCCGAGACAGGCGATCATGAGCGGCCAATTCTTCCTTGAAAAAAGACTTAAAATTCGGAACTGTAAGTAATAAGAAAATTCAATTTGAAAAAAGATCAGCGAACAAAAAAGGGATTTAAAAACGAACGTTGGCCCCTTTTGTTAGAGAAAGTTAAAATCGGTGAGCAAAGACCGAAGCCTTAAAAGGAAAAAAAGTTTGGAAATTTTGCAGGCAAAGTTCTACCCCTCTTCTCTAGAGGGAAGAAGGGGAAATTGTTTTAAACAAAATTCACTTTGGGAGACAGCAGTATAGTGTAAAGACATTGGGAGACATTAGAGATGGTTTAAATCGTAATACGGCAAGCATCGATAAGTTGGATAAAAGGATTGAACTTACTAGAGGGATTAATTACAAGACAGGAAGTAGAACATGCAATAAATTCAATGCAACTTGGCAAGGCCAAGACCAGACTGTCTGTCAGTGAAATATTATAAGACATTGAAAGATTGGCTCATTCAACCTCTGGTAGAAGTATGTAATTTGATTTTACGAGGGGGCAAAGCACCTGAAACCTGGAAGGAAGCTTATATTACTCTGATTCCCAAACAGGGCCAAGATAGATCTAATGTGAAGAACTATAGACCAATCTCCTTACTTAATGTGGATTATAAAATTTTTGCAAATATATTGGCTAACAGGCTTTGTCTGAGCATATACATAAGGACCAGGCAGGATTTCTGCCAGGAAGACATATGAAGGATAATATTAGGAACTATGGAAGGCACCACATTGAGCCGCATGAAATGGAAGTCCATCAACCTCACCAAGAAACTTGCACAGGTATATAGAAGGGTCTGGTGACTTCTGTTTCAGTGTATCTGAAGAAGTGTGCATGCACACGAAAGCTCATACCAAGAACTAACTTAGTTTGTCTTTAAGGTGCTACTGGAAGGATTTTTTTTATTTTGTTTTGAATATTAGGAACGCCGTTGATATTTTAGAAAAGCTGGAAGCAAGAAAGAACTGCAAAGCAGTGTTAATGTTTATTGATGCAGAGAAAGCCTTTGACAATGTATCTTGGAGTTTTATGTTATATAACTTTGAAAGTATGGGGGTTGGTCTAGACTTTTTAAATGGTATCAAAGAGAGCTATCAAGAACAAAAAGCTAAAATGATTGTAAATAATGTGGTATTGGAGGAAATTAGAATTGAGAAAGAAGCCCACTTTCCCCTCTGCTGTTTATTTCAGTCCTAGAGCTCTTGCTAAGTATGATTAGAAAAGATGAACAAATTAAAGGATCCAGTAGGAATTCTTTGGAATTGCCCAAGAAAGATGTAAAATTACTTTTGTATGCCACAACTGCTGCTCGAATTTTATTAGCTAAGAACTGGAAAAAGCAAGAAGTACCAACTGTGGAAGAATGGCAGGTGAAGATGATGGATTTTTCGGAGCTAGCCGACCTGACTGGAAGAGTCCGTCACCAGAAGGAGGAGGAGTACCAGGAAGAATGGACGAAATTTAATGATTATTTAGTTAAATGTGTTAAGTTAAATTAATTAGAAAAAGCTTACAAATACCAGATAGGCTTAGGATTTAATTAAGTAATGTGATGAATTAATATGTTTAATGCTGAATTGGAAAGAAAGAAAGATGTTAAGTGATTAAGTTAATTTTATAAGACTATTGATTTGGAAAACCGTTATAATGAGATGCAATGAAATCTAACCAGGGGGATACGAGGAAGTCACTTAACAATGTTAATTAGATTAGTTATAATAAGGTTATGATTTATGTTTGTTTGTCTATTTGTTTGTGTGTCTAAATTTTTTGTAAAAAAAACTAATAAAACATTTTGAAAAAACAACAACAGTATGAATCTAAGTGAATAATTATAAGAGAAAGAACCAAACGTAGATTTAAATGTATACATAGAATACTTAATTAAGCATAGATAATGGGTGAGTAAAAATCTGTAAGAAAAATTAAAAGATCGGTTAACACAGCTATATGGGGTGGGCTTGAGAAGTGCAGATCTAACAATATGGGCCTTCAGTTTAGGATTGAATTGTAGCATAGACCATTCTTTGTCAAATATCTATTATGGCAGCGCAAAATCTGGCGACTGAATATGTGACTTCTGAGCTCTGTCCTGTAGTAACAGGGAGATGTGTTGTTCTGAACACCCAGGAAACTTATATAAGATGGGTTGGATAAACCTAGTTCGAATGTCTATGTAATACTGGCAATGAAGAAGGGCACGCTCCGTTGTTTCCTGCTGCCCAGAGCCACATGGGCATTTCCTCTCCTCATTAAGGTATCTTCCTATAATGGCTTTCCCGAATTTCTGATGGGAGGGCCTGGCAGCTGGACAAAGTGAAAGCCCTTCGTTGTTTTGGTATTTCGAGATTAGCTATGTATGGCATTTGGGAAGTCAAGTACCTTCCAGTTTTGCTAATTAAAAGTTTTGGGGACCTGGCTAAGTATACCTGTCGTTCTATATCTACCACATGCTGTTTAATGTTGTTTTTTGCTTCTTCGTGCCCCATGTTGAGGAGGATCTGTGAATCCTAAAGTTGTTATTATATTTTCCACTGCTCGTTTCCATGTGGACTGAAATTTGTCTGTAATAGTCAGGGAAGCAAGGCCACTTGGAAGAAAGGCTAGTCTCAGCTAGTAATTAAGAGTGGCAAGCCACACTTTGGCCTCAATTCTTATGAATCCAGTTTCGAGGCGTATGGTTGCATTGGAGACATATTTAGGTACTTGTAGAACAGATCTTAGGAATTTAGATTGCACCAATTCTAATGGAGTACAGTTGCCGAAGGGGCCTAATTGGACACCGTATAACAATTTTGCAACTGATTTGGCATTAAACAGTATGTAGGCAGTGGTGGAGCTCCATGCTACGGCACTGGGGGGCAGATAGCAGGTGGGGGCATGGCTGGCATGTGTCCTGGGGGTGTGGTGCGCCATCCGCAGGGGTGTGGTGCGTGTCCTGGGGGCATGGCATGCCACCTGCAGGGGTCTGGTGCCCAGCATGGGCAGGGGAGCAGCTGCGATGGCACCCCACTGGGATTGCGCTGCTAGGGGCGGTGTGCTCCCCCCCTCCTCTTCCTCCACCAGTTTTGGAGGATGGAAGTTTACATTGCGTACGTAAGGGATCATATCATTTATATAATAATTGAACAAGGATGGGGCCAGGATGCATCCTTGTTTGACTCCTTTCTCAGTTTCTATTGCGTTGGATAAGTGGCCCTGGGAGGTACAACACACTTTTAGTGAGGTCCCTTCATGTAACATGCATATTAGGTATAGCAAGCATTTATCTAGTGTGGAGGTCTCCAGTTTTTCCCATAGTTTTTTTCTGGAAATAGAGTCAAAGACTGCTCTGAAGTCCATGAAGGCCAAATAAAGAGAAGCGATATTGCTGGATGTGTACTTCTCTATTGGATGTTGAAGAACTAAACATTGGTCGATGGTCGAACGGCCTTCTCAAAATCCCACTTGCTCAAATGAAAGGATGTTTTCTTGTTGTAGCTAGTCTTTGAATTTCCACTGCAAGTGTCTTGCGTACAATTTGCTTATTACGTTTAGAAGACTGATTGGTCTATAGTTGGCAGAATCATCTTTTTTGCCTTTTTTATATATTGGGACAATGATTGAAAGTTCCCAGTCTTCAGGAATATATCCATAGGTGTCTATGCTGGTGAAAAGTGAGGCTAAAAGTGGGGCGCAAAAGTCTAAATTATTTTTATAGCTTGTACTGGTATTAAATCTGCCCCTGTTTCAGTTGGGTTACCAGACTCTAATCTCTGACGTTGTTACTGGGGCACATTTTGGGAGATCCACAATACTTTCAGGGCTTTGGCCTTTCTCCACTGCTCTGTCCTTATAAAGTTCTCTAAAATGTGACCCCCAAGCCCTTGACATTATATAGGGTTCTTCCATTAGTGATTTGTTTGGTTGGGAAAGCTTTATAACATTCCAGAAGAGGGCTAAATTATTGGATTTAGCTGCCTGAATAACCTTTGTCCAATTATTTCTTTATGTTTATGTTCTTATGCTCTTTATGTTCCTTCTGTATAATTTCCGTTAGATATACAGTAGTAGGACTGGGAAGTGGTCACTCTCAAATCTCGGTATGACCTCTATATTACTTGCATATTGGAGAAGGTCCTCAGAGACAATTATATAATCTATGGCACTCATCCTAATTCTGTACAGGAAAGTGAACTTGGCTGGATCATCCTTTCCAAGGGCACCATTTAGAATATAGAGACCTAGTTTAAATGACATTTGTACCTCTTTTGAGGCTTGTGTTGTTAGCGGTCCTGCAACCTCCAGCTCTGGTAGGGTATGGCTGAACCATGCATATAGGGTTTGATCATTCGGTCCTAGTTTAGTGTTTAGGTCCCCTCCCAGTATCACCATTGCTTCAGGATTTTGTAGAATAAGGTCTACAACATATTCTTCCAGCTCACTCCATTGGGCTCTAACATCAGATTTCTGGCACATTAGCGGCATGTGGGCATTTATAATTAGTTGAGCCTTCTTGTTGAGGTAGAGCAGGGTGGCCATGGCGTGTCTTAAGAGCAGGAAGGGGCCTTGGTGTGGATCAGAAGCTGGTGGAAATAAGGGTCCCCAGTGCCCCCTTTACTCTGCCATGCCTCTTCCCTGGTTCTGCTCCAATTGTAAAGGAGTGGTCATATCCCTTGCCATGGTGAAAAGATCCCCCCCCCCGTTGTTGGGAGTTTTCAATCTTTTTTTTTTTTTTTTTTTTTTTTTGGTGGAACCACTGGACTTACTCCCAAGTAAGCAGGTGTAAGATTGCAGCCTCACGTGCTTCATCTACTGCATTCTCCCTGTTTCTTCTCCTCACTTTCCTCAAAATGTGAAATCCTTGCGTCTAATCGGGAAAAAAATCTACTGGCAGCGTTGGAGTTAGGGAGTCCACCCTGTCATGGGAATTTGAACCGCTGACCTTCCAATCGGCAAGCCCAAGAGACTCAGTGGTTTAGACCACAGTGCCACCCATGTCCCAGCCTCTTCCTGTGTTAATTCTTATTTTCTCTTCCCTCTTTCAATTCCTTTCATTCATTTTGGGGATGGGCAGTATGCTGGTTGTTTGTGGGGTGTGTGTCAGAGCTTAGAATAAACCCCACTTACACTCCCATATTTTATCCCCCCAATGTACCCATAAAAGTGTAAAAAGAGTGTAAAAAGATGGTGACTTACAGTGCCATCCTATGCTTGTCTACTCAGAAGCAAATCCCATTCAGTTCAATGGAACTTCTAGATAAGCTGATACAGGATTTCACAGGATTCAGTCCCACGGACATGCTTAATTGGGACTGAGCTCAATGGGGCTTCTGAGCAATCCTCCACACACTTTGAAAAAGAGTTTGGATTTAATATCCCGCCTTTCACTCCCTTTAAGGAGTCTCAAAGCGGCTAACATTCTCCTTTCCCTTCCTCCCCCACTACAAACACTCTGTGAGGTGACTGGGGCTGAGAGACTTCAAAGAAGTGCGACTGGCCCAAGGTCACCCAGCAGCTGCATGTGGAGGAGCGGGTAACTGAACCCAGTTCCCCAGATTACGAGACTACCGCTCTTAACCACTACACCACACTGGCTGAACCACTGAATTTAATGGATCAGACTCCTAAATATATATTGAAATTGAAATACTTTATTGTCACTTGTACAACTTATGGTGGTGTCATCAGCAAACTTAATAATTGCAGTAGACGGGTCAGATGATACACAATTGTATGTATACAATGAATACAGGTAGGGACTTAGCACATAATTATATATGCATAATTAACCAAGTAATTTGTTTGAACTCTCAAACCCCTACGCTAGCTGTCCACAGAAAGTTATTTACACTCTCAACCATTTATTTGGAAACCTGAAAGTTTAACTTAACTGGGAAGCTTAACTGGGACTGACTGAGCTCAATGGGACTTATTTTTGAGCAACCCTCTGCACACCATGCAGTAAGAATCACTGACTTTCATGGATTTAACTCCTTAATATATGTGCGTAGTCCTGCGTAATTGTCCAAGTAATGTAGAGAGGCAGGATCTGAAGTCTCCCCTAGCTAACCACTACAACTCCATTGAAAGATATCCACTCCTTCAACAATTTATCTCGAAACTTGAAAGTTTTGCTTTTAAGGATGCCTAGAAAGAGGGACACTTACGCTTCCGTTTTGTTTTTTTCTGCATCTCCCCCATCCCAGCCACTCTAGGGAAGCATTGCAAGAAAGGAGAGAGGGGGCTGCCACAAACCAGCTGCGCACACCCTGATCTTCCAGGTAGAGGTGTTTCGCTTTGTGCACTTGGGGAGGCAGGGAGAGACAGAGAGAGGAAAGGGGGGACCCACAAACCCACACCACCCAACTCCAAAAAAGGGAGGGGCGGTGGAAAATGTCCTCTGCCTCCCCCACTACCCTGATCCCTAGTGTGGTGGCGGTGGTGATCAAGCAGGAAAACATGCTGGTGGACATGCTCTCCAGCGTCAGGGGTGCCCGAGAAGGCAGCCTGGGAAGGCTGAGTGCCTCCTTTTCCCAGGGAGCAGGAGCAGGACGAGGACGGGGAGCAGGACTGTCTTTAGCAGATGCAGAGGCTTGGGAGGGAAGCTGCACGCCTGCTGATAGGCCTGCAGGGAAAGGGGAGGCCGCTGGCAAAGCTGCACAGCTCCCCCACTCACTTGGGTGCCCCTGAGAGGCTGGCACCCTGGCGCAATGAACCATTAAGCCCTAAGGGAAAGACGGCTCTGGGAGTGGTATCCATTTAATGATGAAACCTTTAGACCAGGTTTCCTGAATCAGTAGGATGTCATGTTGGGACATACAAGGCAGTGAAACAGGTTTCCCTTATTGATGCAGCCCATCTGGCTACATTCCAGGTTAGTAGGGTGACGTTATGCTGGCCTGATGACGGTCAATCCCTCTTTCCCTCATGGGGTAATTGAGGGGTTGTAAATTCCTTCTATGCATTTGGATATATTAAAGAGGCATGTGCTGCAAAGTGGGGGTCGTTAACTTGCAAGGAGCCACCTTCCTGAGGAGGTGCTTCATTTGTCCTGTTCAACCAAGGATGTTGTAAGGGATGTTGATCCTCCTGTGAGAGGATGAGTGTCTGGGCACCCGTTGGGTCAAGAGTTTTGGAAGGGTTAGGCAAGAGTGCAATTGTAGCCTCAAGGCTGTTATGTAGTTTGTTTGTTTGTTTGTTTGTTTATTTATTTATTTATTTATTTATTTATTTAACCAGTTTCTCTTTTTTTTAAAAAAAGGATATTTATTAAAGTTTCAAAAATTATATAAAAACAAAACAAAACAACAATACAAACAAACACAAACAAAAACGAGTATAATTTCAATCCCTTATTTTCTTATAACTTACTTCCCCGACTTCCTCATACCTCCCCTTTCTGTATTCCAACTTCTAATTATTAATTCAGCAAATCCTCTCCCTTATTTTTCATTTAATTTTTAGCCTTTCTTTTCTTTTTACTTAACCATTACAGCTGGAAACCACATACTTTCTAAACCAACGTCATTCTAACATTCATTAATTTTTCAATGTTTCCTAAGATAGTCCTTAAATTTCTTCCAATCTTCTTCTGCTGTCTCTCTTCCCTGGTCTCGGATTCTGCCAGTCATTTCTGCCAGTCCCATATAGTCTATCACCTTCATCTGCCATTCTTCCAAGGTGCGTAGATCTTGTGTCTTCCAATACTTTGCGATGAGTATTCTTGCTGCTGTTGTAGCATACATAAAGAATGTTCTATCCTTCTTTGGCACCAATTGGCCGACCATACCCAGGAGAAAGGCCTCTGGTTTCTTCAGGAAGGTATATTTAAATACCTTTTTCATTATTGGAGAGCGCTGGTTTCTTCCTGAGAATTGGACTTAAAAGCAACTACCCATGAGTAGGATTAAAGGATTAATTGGAGCTAAATTTTGAAGGCTGTTATGTAGTTTAAGCTGTCTGTTGTTGCCCTGAGGTTCCTTGAAAGTTTTTTTTTTTAAGTGCTTTGGAATTTTTATTATCAGAATCTAAAGACTTGTGTGTTTTGAACTGTCTCTTGTCCTCTTTTTAAAATATATTTTTTATTAAATTTTTCACTTTAAACAGTAATTTCAAACATTCATCTACAACTCTCATTCCCTACTGCTCTGCCAAGCTTATGACTTCCCTCCATCCTGCCTGTTAAGTTGTGGGTGAACATATCAGACGACACAGCGATTCTTCCAAAGCAGCTCTTTATTTGTAAGCTGGAACAGAACTGAACTGAAGGCCTCAGTCAGCCTGCTTATATAGAGCTCCAGTACCTTGTTACTGTAACAACTTTCTAAAACTATCCAATCACTGAACGTCACTTTTGATCCTTCATTTGCATACAAAGTATCCAATCACTGAATGTCACTTTTGATCCTTCATTTGCATAACTATCTACAGTATCCCCCTGCTGGGCCAGGGTGAGAACTTCAGTATATAACACGGCCAACAAGCTTTCCCTTTTCAAATCTAAATCTCACAGTTTAATCTTACATTTTAAAGTCCACGTCGTAGGATTTATTTCAATTCTGCTAGTGTCTTCAAACTTCTACAGTTATTATTTATGTAGTCAATGAATTTACTCCAGTCTCTTTGCAATTTTAAATCATCCTGGTTTCAAACCTTGCAGGTCAGTTCTGCCAATTCCACATAATCCATCGTCTTCGTCTGCCACTCCTCCATCGTTGGTAATTCCTGTAACTTCCACTTTGGGGCTAATAGAGTTCTCACGGCAGTTGTTGCGTACATAGTCTTTGATCTACCTTTGCTTTTTTAAAAAAAAACATATTTATTGAAATTTTCAAGAAATACAGAAAAAGAAAAGAAAAAAGCGAACAAAGAAAGAAAAAAAAGGAAGAAAAATTAAAAAAAGAAAAGTATTCACCTTTTAAGCCTTATTTTCAATGACATATTTCCATGACTTCCCCACACCTCCCCTTCTTGTATTCCAATTCCATTTATTTAATTCAACAAGTTCTTATCCCCAATTTTTGGCCTTATTATATGTCAGAGTTGCCTCCAGGTCCCAGCTCACAGAGGACCAACGCTAGTCAGTAATAACGTATAAAAGTCTTTATTGAAGATTAGTTACCATTTCCAAACCGCAGCGTGCAACTCTACGTCTTAGAACTTAGACCGGCGAAGCTCCGTCTGAGTCTCCGCCTCCTAGACACCAGTTTAAGACTCTAGCCTTACTCCACCTCTTCCGTTGTTCTTTCCTCCTCTGGGTCCTTCTGCCCCCTGGGGTTTCCTCCTTCCTGGACTCTTCTGACGCTGACCCCCCTGAGTCTTGCCCCTCCTTCTGGTGGGCTTTAGGACCTGGCTCCCTATCCGGGCTACCTGCTGTGCCGCTCGCCTGTACATTTGAACTTGTCCGGTAACCTTCCTCTTGACCGTTTCCCCGCTCTCCGATGGAGGCGTGGTCAATCCTGACTCATCTCCTCTCGCTGGTGGTGAGAACACTGGTCCCGATTCCTGGGACTCCTCCCCCCCACTGCGCTCTGGTGGGGAAGCTGGTCCTGATTTCCAACTGCTGCTCAGGGAGTCCCCGCTGGCCCCTTCCTTCTGGGGTTTCCCCCTTGACACCCCCCTTGCCCTGGCCATCGGCGCTCCCTTCTGTGAATCTTCCGATTCGCTGGAGAGGCTCGTGGAATCCCTCTGACCACTGTCACCGCCTACGCTCCCCTCGGATTCCTCCCCCTCGCTCTCCATTTCCTCCCTCTCCTGTGCCTCTGCTCCTGAGCCCCTGACATTATATTTAATTCATTATTATATTTAGTTCATTTTATATAACCAATTCTACCTTATAGTCCTCATTCTTTATACATTAAAATATTTTTCTAAGATCAACCCCTGTTCTCTTCCACGATTTCCCCATTTTTGTACTCATAACAAAGCAAAATAAAAGAAAGAATAAATCAAAATATAATTATACACCCTTTGGATTCCCAAACATCCCCCCCCTTTCCCGGTTTCAATCCCCAATGTTTATCAGTCTATCTGCTCTCAGCCTGGAGACCTTACATCCGAGGCTATCAATTCTCTCTCAGTTCCTCTTTGCCAGTTTTTTTGGTAGTCCTTTATGTAAAACCTCAAATCTCGGAGAAGCCCTGTCTCGATAATGTCCATTTTTCTTCCAGCCAGGCCTCTATATTCATAAGTGGAGCTCAAATCTTGTTTCTTAATTCTTTTGAATCTAAATGTCCCAAAAGCTCCAGCTTCCTTCTTGATCAAATTTGTAATCCATAGGTCTTCAGGTCTCCGCATAGGGAGATCTCTCCATTCTTCATTTTCCAATTCAAACCAGATTTTCATCATCCAGTTCTTATTTTCCTTCATGTCCTTCCTGCCAGGCCTCTGGCCTTCCTTAACCTTCTGCAGCATTGTAGCTCCTCCTTCATTTCCCTCCAGATCATCATATATCTCTTGTTCCACTATCTCAGATTTATCAAATTTCTTTTCCTGCTCAGCTGCAAAGACTTTTGTTTCCGCTACAAGGGCTTTTTGTTCAGCAACAAAGACTTGAGTCAAGTCCCTTCCAGTTTCAGTAGAATTATTTACTGTTTCATTCAGTGTAATTACCCTCGTAGCCAAAATATCACTCTGTTCTTGAAGCTTTCCCAGGAGATAAAAAGTCCTGTTCAGCTCAATGAGTATTTTTCCACTTGCAGCCATTCTTGCAGTGTCCCAGAACCCCCTCTAGAGGGATTATGGTTACTTACTATCCTTCTAATTCCAGTCCCAAAGTCAAAATAACTTGTTTCTCTTTATTTTCAACAGTTTATAACCAAATTGTAACAAATCCAACTGGCAAAGGCAGCAGAAACAATGTTTCTTTTTATTCCCCAACTTTGACAGCTAATTTTGACAGCTGCCAAAGTCCTCTGTGTCTTTTCAACAGGCTCTCTCGCGGATCACTCCCGGGTCCCCGGGGGTTACACTTCAGCTCTCAAAATCAACTCTTATCCTCCAGCAAAATTACTTGTACTGTCCAATCGTGAAATTAGTTACTTTTATCCAATAAAGGAGAAGATATTCTCTCAACCTTAGTTAATTAGTCCTAGCTTTAAGTTGTTTACAAGGCGGGGAGACGGACTTCCTTTTTGCGTCTTCCCCGATCATGCCAAATTCAAAAAGAAGATTTCTCTTTTAAGTCCAAATTCCGTATTACTCACGGGTTGTTGCTTTTAATCCAGATGTTCAAAGGAAAAAGTCAGTGCTCTCCATCCATGGCATGCGGCTTCACTCAGCAGAGGAAGCAGAGGACTCTCAGCACCACGCCGCTCCCCGTCCCCCGTTCCGCAGCCTTTAAAAAGGCTCCTTCGTGGGTCGGGGGGTGCAAATGGTGCCCACCGAGTCACCAAGTCCACAGGCTTCTGCACCTGTGGTTTTTTAGGGTCCCCGCGTCGCCGCCGCGGCAGAACCCGACCCCTGCTGAACAGATTCCCTCCGGAGATCGGAGGGAATCCGCCATTAGGCGATGGCGCTAACCAGCAAAAAATCTTCTGGCTTTTTGGGAAAGGTATATTTAAACATCTTTTTCAGTTCATTATAAATCAATTCTCAAAATAATTTTACCTTGTCACATGTTCACCACTTATGATAAAAGTCTCCATCTTTCTCCTTACACTTCCAACACAATTTGTTACTCATCCTATACATTTTAGCCAGCTTTTCTGGTGTTATGTACCATCTGTACATCATTTTCATTACATTTTCCTTCAAGGTGACACATGCTGTAAACTTTAAACTTTCATTCCATAATCTTAACCATGCATCATATTCAATATTGTGCCCAGTCTTTTGCCCATTTTATCATTACTTCTTTTGTCTGTTCATCCTTTGTATATAATTCTAATAAAAGATTGTACATTTTTGATAACAATTTACTTCTGCATTCCAACAGTTCGATTTGAAATCTAGATTTTTTTTATCTTCATATCCTACTTTCTTATCACACAAAAAAACATCATTTACTTGATGATACTGCAACCTATCTGTAAAAGCATCTTCAATTTGTTCATATGGCTTTAATTTCCAACCTCTATCAGTTTTCATTAAAATCTCTTCATAGGTGGCCCACCTCCCCTCTATATTCAATCGCTTTACAGTTAATACCTCCACAGGTGATACCCACCATGGTGTTTTCCTTTCAAACAGGTTTTTATTCCTTTCCCAAACCTCATATATAGATCTTCTTATCATGTGATTTGTAAAACCTCTATGTACTTTGACTTTATCATACCAAAGATAAGAACGCCAACCAAATCTGTTGTCGTATCTAATAAATCTGTATTTTCCATTCCTTCAACCAACAAACACAGGACACCTCATAGTAAAGTTTCAAGTCTGGCACAGAGAATCCACCTCTTTCTTTCTTGTCTATTAATAGTTTAAATTTTATCCTTGGTTTTTTCCCTTGCCAGGTGAATCTTGAAATTACCTTTTGCCATTCTTTCAATTGTCCTGTTCCCTTAATTACAGGAATCGTTTGAAATAAAAATAACATCTTAGGTAATACATTCATTTTAACCACAGTTATTCTACCACAGAATAACAACTTTAATCTATTCCAAACTTCCAAATCTCTCTTAATCTTTTCCCACACCTGTTGGTAATTATCATTAAATAAATTAATATTTTTTCGCGGTCAATCAAATTTTTTTGTTGCAATTCCTCTATTTTTTCTTTAGTCATATTTTTGACCACCATTTTAGTCTTAATTTTGTTGAGTTTAAACCCTGCTAATTGCCCAAATTATTCAATTTTCTCCAATGCTTCTGGTACACTGGAATGAGGCTCTTCTAATGTTAAGCCCAAATCATCTGCAAAGGCTTTTAACTTAAATTCCTTTTCACCAATTTTTATACCTTTCACTTCTGAGGCTTCCCTTAACCTAGTTGTCAATACCTCCAAGAACTGCAATAAATAATAATGGAGACAATGGACACCCCTGTCTAGTACCTTTTGTTATATAAAAATATTCTGTCAATACATTATTCACGATCAATTTTGTCTTCTGTTCAGCATATATTGCATCTATTCCTCTCAGACAAGCTCCTCCTACTCCCATCATTTCCAAACTTTTCTTCATAAAATGCCAAGAAATATTATCAAAAGCTTTTTCCGCATCTATGAACATTAATGCTGCTGGTTTGTCATTCCTGATCTCCAAATATTCTATTATATCCACAATATGCCTTACATTCTCTTTTAGTTGTCCACCAGGAAGAAAACCTGCTTGATCTTTATGAATCAACTCATTAAGAGTTTCTTTTAGTCTATTTGCCATAATGTCTGAGAAAAGCTTATAATCATTATTTAACAACGATATTGGTCTAAAGTTCTTGACATTCAAGCGATGTGTATCTTGCCTGGAGATTAGTGTTATATATGCCTCTTTACATGTATTCAGGATCTTCCCTCCTTTCAAAATATTATTCATCACCTCCCAAAGAACAGGTGACAATTGTTCATGAAGTATCTTATAATATTTTGCTGTGAAACCATCCAGTCCTGGAGCTTTACCTTGTTTCATATGCTTTATTGCTGTTTGAATCTCCTGCATTGTTTTTTGTGTATTTAATTGTTTCCTTTTTTCTAATGGAATTTGTTTTATTTTATGAATTTCCAGATATCTATTTTTTCATATCTTCTTTCTCCTTCCTATATAGATCTTTATAAATTTTTTGAAAGGCTTTTCTTATTTCTTTTGGATCTTTGTCACCTTATCGCCTATTTTAATCTTATAAATTGTATTTTGACTTTGACGTTTCCTTAATTGCCAAGCTAATAATTTCCCAGTTTTATTCGCAGATTCAAAATTCTTTTGTCTCATTAATTTTATCTTCCATTCTACCTCCTGATTCACCAACATGGAGAACTGAGTTTGCAACATTTTAATATTTTGTTTTATTTGTTCATCTTAAGGTTTCAATGTTAGCTTTTTCTCATTCTCCATGAGGTGATTCAGGATTTCTACTTTCTTTTTCTCTCTTTCTATCTTTTGGAAGCTATTTTTCTGTATCAAGAAGCCTCTCATTACAGCTTTACTCGCATCCCAAACCATGTCAAGTCCAGTTTCTTTATATAAGTTCCACTTAAAATAATCTGTTATTGACTTCCGGAGGTGGCGCCAACGGCAATGGCGGTCTCCTTCTAGTTTGGACGGAGAAGCTCCGCGGAAATCGTGTCTGTCCACTACGGCGAAGCGGAGACCCTTGTGAAAATCACAGGCAGGAGAAGCCTGTGACTGTGGGATTCGGCGGGCACCTTTAGCGCCCCCCGGATCAGCGAAGGGACCCCGCAAGGGGCTCCGGAGCGTAACGGGAGCTTGGCGCAGTGCTGAGAGTCGATCGCTCTTTCCGTGGGGTGAAGCTGCACAGCTGTTGCCAGAGAGCGCTGACCAAGCTGGGTCAAAAGGAATGGCTTCAGAAGGGCGTACTTCAGTGTTGTCAGGGGTTCAGGAGCAGAGACAGAGGAGGGGGAGCAAATGGAGAGCAAGGAGGAGGAATCCGAGTGGGGGGGAAGCAGTGACAGTGGCCAGAGTCATTCCATGAGCCTCTCCAGCGAATCAGAAGATTCACAGAAGGGAGCGCCGATGGCCAGGGCAAGGGGGGCTCCAGGGGGCAAATCCCAGGAGGAAGGGGCCAGCGGGGACTCCCTGAGCAGCAGTTGGAAATCAGGACCAGCTTCCCCACCAGAGCGCAGTAGGGAGGGGGAGTCCCAGGAATCGGGACCAGTGTTCTCACCACCAGCGAGAGGAGATGAGTCAGGTTTGACCACGCCCACATCGGAGAGCGGGGAAACGGTCAGGAGGAAGGTTACCGGCTGGGCGCGCGCGCCAAGTTCAAATGTACAGGCGAGCGGCACAGCAGGGAGCCCGGATAGGGAGCCAGGTCCTAAAGCCCGCCGGAAGGAAGGGCAAGACTCAGGGGGGTCAGCATCAGAAGAGTCCAGGAAGGAGGAAACCCCAGGGGGCAGAGAGGAGACTTACTGTCAGGACTGCCTCTAGGTCCCAGCTCACAGAGGACCAACGCCCGGTTGATGTAATGTACAAAAGTCTTTATTGAAGTTTAGTTTCCATTTCAAACCCCAGAGCGCGCAGCCCTACGTCTTGACTCTAGATCGGCGAAGTCCCCTTCCTCCTGGGGCTTCCCCCTTGGAGCCCCCCTCGCTCTCGCCACCGGCGCTCCCTTCTGTGAGTCCTCCGATTCACTAGAGAGGCTTGTGGAATAACTCTGGCCACTGTCACTGCCTGCGCCCCCCTCGTACTCCTCCTCCTCACTCTCCATTTGCTCCCCCTCCTGAGTCTCTCCTTCTGAACCCCTGACAGCGCCCCTTCCGCACCGTCGCCAGCAGGTCATCGATCTTGGGCATAGGGAAGGCTGAGGGCTTGGTTTTCGAATTTAAGACGCGGAAGTCCACGACCAGCCTCCTCTGGGGCGTGTCCCGCTTCTTTACAAAGAATACAGGGCTGCCCCCCACCGCCTTGGACTCTCGGATGAATCCCCGCTTCAAGTTGTGATCTATGAACTCCCTGAACTCCTGCAATTCATCCTCAGACATGGAATACACCCGGTCTTTCATAGATCAGTGCTCACACCCTACAAAGAGCCCCACAGGTTTCAGGCACCAGGGACAGCACCAGACCCGCTCAGGGAAGCACCCAGAAAAGGAGGGTCGCCGAGAGCGGGGACGCTTAATGAAGCCACAGAGATTTTAGACTCAAGGTGGGGGGAGGACGGAATTGAATATCTTCTCACCACAGAGGACACCCCGGCCAGCGCCAACAGGTGGGTGCCGGATTACGCATTGGAGGAGCAGTTGCTCAAGGAAGAATTCCATACACTTTTCCCGCACAAGCCTATGCCGGCGGGCTTTTTCGATGATTGTTCACACCCACACTCTCGGCCAGCACTTTCCGGGGTTTCTCGTCAGCGGAGGACTCGGCTCCGGGAGACAGCTCCCCAGAGGGCTCGCTCTCAGGGTTTGGCACGGGGGGATCTTATTGGTGGGAGGACCAACCCGAAGTGGGAGGGCGCAGAGACATGCCGGAGGGACCCTGGGAAGTGGCGTCACCTCAGGTGACAAGGGGAGAAGGGGTTTTGAGTGATTTGGGGGCGGCCTCAGATTTCGAACACACCGCCCAGGAGATGGAAGCGTAGGGAATCGCAGTCGACGAGCCCATGGAGGACTTTCCGGACTTATCACGATGGCTGCACGCCTCGGGGGACGAACTGTATCCTGAACTCACCCCGACAACTCTAGAGCACCCGGAACCCGCACCTGAAGAGGGGGAGGGGGAAGGGGGGCTTCGAGGGGGGGATGGATGTCAGGGGTTCAGAAGGAGAGACACAGGAGGGGGAGCAAATGGAGAGTGAGGAGGAGGAGTACGAGGGGGGCGCAGGCAGTGACAGTGGCCAGAGTTATTCCACAAGCCTCTCTAGCGAATCGGAGGACTCACAGAAGGGAGCGCCGGTGGCCAGAGCGAGGGGGGTTCCAGGGGGGAAGCCCCAGGAGGAAGGGGCCAGCGGGGAGTCCCTGAGCAGCAGTTGGAAATCAGGACCAGCTTCTCCACCAGAGCGCAGTGGGGAGGGGGAGTCCCAGGAGTCGGGACCAGTGTCCTCACCACCAGAGGGAGGAGATGAGTCAGGTTTGGCAACGCCCACATCAGGAAGCGGGGAAACGGTCAGAAGGAAAGTCACCGGCTGGGCGCGCGCGCCAAGTTCAAATGTACAGGAGCGCGGCACAGCGGGGAGCCCGGGAAGGGAGCCAGGTCCTAAAGCCCGCCGGAGGGAGGGGCAAGACTCAGGAGGCTCAGCTTCAGAGGAGTCCAGAAAGGAGGAAACCCCAGAGGGCAGAAGGACCCAGCGAAGGAAAGAACAGCGTAAGAGGTGGAGCCGGGCTAGAATCTTAAACTGGTGTGGGTGGAGCAGTGAGTCAGAGGGGACTTAGCCGGTCTAGCGTCAAGACGTGGGTCTGCGCGCCCAGAGCTTTGAAATGGAAACTAAACTTCAATAAAGACTTTTGTACATTATATCCACCGGGCCTTGGTCCTCTGTGAGCTGGGATCTAGAGGCAGACCTGACAATGTCGCTTTCTGTTTTTGGGGTGAATATGCTTGCAAACCTAAAGAACCAAGTGAAATCGCCCCAAATCAAGCTTACGCTTCTTTTTTAACCAAAAAATAATTCCTTTTGCTTTCTCCAAGATTCTTTCACTTCGGTTTGCGATTTTTGGGTGAATATACATGCACACCTAAAGAACCAAGTGAAATCAACTCAAATAAGCTTATTGGTCTTCCTTCGGTGCACATGGAGGCAAAACAACGAAAGAACCAAGAACTCACTCCTAATATGCTTATTCGTCTTCCTCTCTCCAAATGGAGGCAAAAACAAGGATTTTTCCTTTCACATACACTTCGCTTCACGATTTTTGGGTGAATAAGCATGCACGCCCCCAAGAAAACAAACAAGAAATCAACCCAAATAACCTTATTAGTGTTTTTCTCTCCAAATGGAGAATAAAACGAGTTTTCCTTTCTTAAGATTTTTTCACTTTGCTTTGTGTTTTTTGGTTGAATATGCTCACAAACCTAAACACCAAGTGATTTCATGCAAAATAAGCTTATTTGTCTTCTTTAAAACCCTACCCCAACCCCAACTCCAACCCTAATACTAAACCCTTAACCATTAACCCTAATACTAGGGTTTTCTGTCGTCTTTCTCTGCAGACGGATGAATCAAGCCTTATTCCTCTTCTTTGGATTCATATGGATGAAGAAATTCCCATTTTGCTTTGTTTGTTCTTCCTTCACGTCGCTTTTTGTTTTCTGGGTGAATATGCTCGCAAACCTAAAGAACCAAGTGAAATCACCCCAAATCAAGCTTAGGCTTCTTTTTTAACCAAAAAATAGGTTCTTTTGCTTTGTTCGAGATTCACTTCGCTTTGCGATTTTTGGGTGAATATACATGCACACCTAAAGAACCAAGTGAAATCAACTCAAATAAGCTTATTGGTCTTCCTTCTCTGCACATGGAGGCAATACAAGGAAAGAACCAAGAAATCACTCCTAATATGCTTATTCGTCTTCCTCTTTGCAAATGGAGGCAAAACCAAGGATTTTTCCTTTCACATACACTTCGCTTCGCGATTTTTGGTTGAATAAGCATGCACACCTAAAAAAACCAAGAAATCAACCCAAATAAGCTTATTAGTCTTCTCTCCAAAAGGAGGCAAAAATGAGTTTTTCCTTCATTGAGATTCATTTCGCTATGAGCTTTTTTGATGATTATGCATGCACACCTAAAGAACGAAATGAAAGCAAACCAAACAAGCTTTTTCTTCTTCTTTACAGCTGGAGGCCAAATGAGTTGTCGTTTCTTTGAGATGGTTTCACTTCGTTTGCAGTTTTGGAGGGAATGCCCGACTAATCAAGCGAAAGAAACCCGATCATGGCTTACAAAGGCTCTTCTTTGAAATAAGCGAAATTCAAGATTCTTCTTTCTATGCAGATGGAAACCAAAACAACCTGTATTCCTTTGTTTAGGCTTTGCTATCTGTGGGTGAATGAACACCGAAAGAACAATCCAATTTTATTTGTCCTCTTTCTATTGAGATGGAACCAAAACACCTATGCTTGTTTTGGGCTGATAACAAACATTTCACTGCGATTTTTAGGTGAATGTGCATTCTAACCCCCAAAACACCAATTTGAAATAAGCCCAATCAGAGCGTTATCATCTTCTTTTTATGTAGAGAGAACACGAAACATCTGTTTGCTTTGGTTGGGGGTGATTCTGGTGCACACCCCAAAAACACCAATTTGAAAAAAGCCCAATCAGAGCGTTATCATCTTCTTTTTATGTAGATGGAACCCAAAATAACCTGTTTTGCTTTCTTTAGGCTTATGACACTTCACTTTGCAATTTGTGGGTGAATGAACACCGGGAAAAAAACCCAAGCTTATTCGTCCTCTTTCGATTGAGAGGGAACCTATGCTTGATTTTGGCTCCTAACAAACATTTCATTCTGTGATTTTTGGGTGAATGTGCATTCTAACCCCCAAAACACCAATTTGAAATAAGCCCAATCAGAGCGTTATCATCTTTTTATGTAGAGAGAACACGAAACATCTGTTTGCTTTGGTTGGGGGTGATTCTGGTGCACACCCCAAAAACACCAATTTGAAAAAAGCCCAATCAGAGCGTTATCATCTTCTTTTTATGTAGATGGAACCCAAAATAACCTGTTTTGCTTTCTTTAGGCTTATGACACTTCACTTTGCAATTTGTGGGTGAATGAACACCGGAAAAAAAACCCAAGCTTATTCGTCCTCTTTCGATTGAGAGGGAACCTATGCTTGATTTTGGCTCCTAACAAACATTTCATTCTGTGATTTTTGGGTGAATGTGCATTCTAACCCCCAAAACACCAATTTGAAATAAGCCCAATCAGAGCGTTATCATCTTCTTTTTATGTAGATGGAACCCAAAATAACCTATTTTGCTTTCTTTAGGCTTATGACACTTCGCTTTGAAATTTGTGGGTGAATGAACACCGAAAAAAATTCCAAGCTTATTCGTCCTCTTTCGATTGAGATGGAACCAAAACACTTATGGTTGATTTGGGCTGGAATCAAACAATTATGTAGATGGAACCCAAAAAAACTTTTTGCTTTGGTTGGGGGTGATTCTGGTGCACACCCAAAAAACACCAAGCGAATTGAAGTAAGCCTACTCGATGCTTATTCGTCTTCTTTCTACGCATATGCATGGGAAGAGACGGTCTTTTGTCATTTTGGTCTCATTACATACTTTGCTAATTCTGGGTAAATGTGCATTAACACCAAAGAACACGACTTTGAAATAAGCGAGATCCAAGATTCTTCTTTCTAGTTAGATGGAACTCAAAACAACCTGTATTCCTTTGTGGGTGAATGAACACCGAAACAACAATCCAAGCTTATTCGCCCTCCTTCGATTGATATCGAACCAAAACACCTATGCTTGATTTGGGGTGATAACAAACATTTCACTCTGCGATTTTTAGGTGGATGTGCATTCTAACCCCAAAAACACCAGTTTGAATAAAGCCCAATCAGAGCGTTACCAACTTCTTTTTATGTAGATGGAACCCAAAATAACCTGTTTTGCTTTCTTTAGGCTTATGACACTTCGCTTTGCAATTTCTGGGTGAATGAAGACCGAAAGAACAATCCAAGCTTATTCGTCCTCTTTCTATTGAGATCGAACCAAAACACCTATGCTTGTGTTGCGATGCTTACAAACATTTCGCTCTGCGATTTTTGGTTGAATTTGCATTTTAACCCCAAAACAACAATTTGAAATAAGCCCAATGAGAGCGTTATCATCTTCTTTTTATGTAGCTTGAACCCAAAAGACCGTTTTGCTTTGGTTGGGGGTGATTCTGGTGCACACGGAAAAAAACACCATGCGATTTGAAATAAGCCCAATAAAAGCTTATTCATCTTCTTTCTACGCTATGGAAGAGGCTGTTTTATTATTTTGGTCTCATTACATACACTTTGGGATTTCTGGGAAAATGTGCATTAACACCAAAGAACACGACTTTGAAATAAGCGAAATTCAAGATTCTTCTTTCGATGCAGATGGAACCCAAAACAACCTGTATTCCTTTGTTTAGGCTTTGCTATTTGTGGGTGAATGAACACCGAAAGAACAATCCAAGCTTATTCGCCCTCCTTCGATTGATATCGAACCAAAACACCTATGCTTGATTTAGGGTGATAACAAACATTTCACTCTGCGATTTTTGGGTGGATGTGCATTCTAACCCCAAAAACACCAATTTGAATAAAGCCCAATCAGAGCGTTACCAACTTCTTTTTATGTAGATGGAACCCAAAATAACCTGTTTTGCTTTCTTTAGGCTTATGACACTTCGCTTTGAAATTTGTGGGTGAATGAACACCGAAAAAAAAATCCAAGCTTACTCGTCCTCTTTCGATTGAGATGGAACCAAAACACCTAAGGTTGATTCGGGCTGGAATCAAACAATTATGTAGATGGAACCCAAAAAACCTTTTTGCTTTGGTTGGGGGTGATTCTGGTGCACACCCAAAAAACACCATGCGAATTGAAGTAAGCCTACTCGATGCTTATTCGTCTTTTTCTACGCATATGGATGGGAAGAGACGGTCTTTTGTCATTTTGGTCTCATTACATACTTTGCTAATTCTGGGTAAATGTGCATTAACACCAAAGAACACGACTGTCAGGGGCTCAGGAGCAGAGGCACAGGGGAGAGAGGAAATGGAGAGCGAAGGGGAAGAATCTGAGGGCAGCGTAGGGGAGTATGACAGTGGCACGAGAGATTCCATGAGCTTCTCTAGCGAATCAGAAGATTCCCAGAGGGGGGCGCCGAGGGCCAGGGCAAGGGGGGTGCCAGGGGGATGCACCAGAAGCAAGGGGCCAGCGGGGACTCCCAAAGCAGCAGCGGGAGATCAGGACCAGCTCCCCCACCAGAGTGTAGTGGGGGGAAGAGTCCCATGTATCAGGGCCAGCGTCTCCTCCAGCAGGGAGAGATGAGTCAGGGCTGACCACGCCTCTATCGGAGAGTGAGGGAACGGAGGGGAAGTCAGGTCCAGCTAGCCTCCCCGAAGGGGGAAGCAGTGACATGAGCAGTGTAACGGTCAGGAGAAAGGTTGCCGGCTGGGCGCGCGCGCCAAGTTCAAATGTGCAGGTGCGCGGGACAGCAGAAAACCCGGATTGGGAACCAGGTCCTAAAGCCCGCCGGAGGCAGGGGGAAGACTCAGGGGACTCAGCGTCAGAAGAGTCTAGAAAGCGCAAGACCCCAGCGGACAGGCGGACCCAGAGGAGGAAAGAGCAAAGGAAGAGGTGGAGCAAGGCTAGAGTCTTAAACTGGTGTCTGGGGGGAGGAGATTCAGACGGAGCTTCAGCGGTCTAGAGTTTGAGACGTAGAGCTGCACGCCACGGCTTTTTAATCGAAACTGAACTTCAATACAGACTTTTGTATATAACAACGAACTGGCGTTGGTCTTTGTGAGCTGGGACCTCGGGCAACTCCATATGTAGATGGAACCCAAAATAACCTGTTTTGCTTTCTTTAGGCTCATGACACTTGCTTTGCTATCTGTGGGTGAATGAACACCGAAAGAACAATCCAATTTTATTTGTCCTCTTTCTATTGAGATGGAACCAAAACACCTATGCTTGTTTTGGGCTGATAACAAACATTTCACTCTGCGATTTTTGGGTGGATGTGCATTCTAACCCCAAAAACACCAATTTGAATAAAGCCCAATCAGAGCGTTATCATCTTCTTTTTATGTAGAGGGAACACGAAACATCTGATTGCTTTGGTTGGGGGTGATTCCGGTGCACACCCAAAATACACCAATTTGAAAAAAGCCAAATCAGAGCGTTACCAACTTCTTTTTATGTAGATGGAACCCAAAATAACCTGTTTTGCTTTCTTTAGGCTTATGACACTTCGCTTTGCAAGTTGTGGGTGAATGAACACCGAAAAAAATCCAAGCTTACTTGTCCTCTTTCGATTGAGATGGAACCAAAACACCTATGGTTGATTTGGGCTGGAATCAAACAATTATGTAGATGGAACCCAAAAAACCTTTTTGCTTTGGTTGGGGGTTATTCTGGTGCACACCCAAAAAACACCATGCGAATTGAAGTAAGCCTACTCGATGCTTATTCGTCTTTTTCTACGCATATAGATGGGAAGAGACGGTCTTGTCATTTTGGTCTCATTACATACTTTGCTAATTCTGGGTAAATGTGCATTAACACCAAAGAACACGACTTTGAAATAAGCGAGATCCAGGATTCTTCTTTCTAGGTAGATGGAACCTATGCTTGATTTTGGCTCCTAACAAACATTTCATTCTGTGATTTTTGGGTGAATGTGCATTCTAACCCCCAAAACACCAATTTGAAATAAGCAAAATCAGAGCGTTACCAACTTCTTTTTATGTAGATGGAACCCAAAATAACCTGTTTTGCTTTCTTTAGGCTTATGACACTTCGCTTTGCAATTTGTGGGTGAATGAACACCGAAAAAAATTCAAGCTTATTCAACCTCTTTCGATTGAGATGGAACCAAAACACCTATGGTTGATTTGGGCTGGAATCAAACATTTATGTAGATGGAACCCAAAAAACCTTTTTGCTTTGGTGGGGTGTGATTCTGGTGCACACCCAAAAAACACCATGCGAATTGAAATAAGCCCAATAAAAGCTTATTCATCTTCTTTCTACGCTATGGAAGAGGCTGTTTTATTATTTTGGTCTCATTAAATACACTTTGGGATTTCTGGGTAAATGTGCATTAACACCAAAGAACACGACTTTGAAATAAGAGAAATTCAAGATTCTTCTTTCTATGCAGATGGAACCCAAAACAACCTGTATTCCTTTGTTTAGGCTTTGCTATTTGTGGGTGAATGAACACCAAAAGAACAATCCAAGCTTATTCGCCCTCTTTCTATTGAGATGGAACCAAAACACCTATGCTTGATTTGGGGTGATAACAAACATTTCACTCTGCGATTTTTGGGTGGATGTGCATTCTAACCCCAAAAACACCAATTTGAAAAAAGCCCAATCAGAGCGTTACCAACTTCTTTTTATGTAGATGGAACACAAAATAACCTGTTTTGCTTTCTTTAGGCTTATGACACTTCGCTTTGCAATTTGTGGGTGAATGAAGACCGAAAGAACAATCCAAGCTTATTTGTCCTCTTTCTATTGAGATCGAACCAAAACACCTATGCTTGTTTTGCGATGCTTACAAACATTTTGCTCTGCGATTTTAACCCCAAAACACCAATTTGAAATAAGCCCAATGAGAGCGTTATCATCTTCTTTTTATGTAGCTTGAACCCAAAAGACCGTTTTGCTTTCGTTGGGGGTGATTCTGGTGCACACGGAAAAAAACACCATGCGAGTTGAAATAAGCCCAATAAAAGCTTATTCATCTTCTTTCTACGCTATGGAAGAGGCTGTTTTATTATTTTGGTCTCATTACATACTGTCAGAGCTGCCTCTAGGTCCCAGCTCACAGAGGACCAATGTACAAAAGTCTTTATTGAAGTTTAGTTTCCATTTCAACGCCAGAGCGTGCAGCCCTACGTCTTAGACCTTAGATCGGCGAAGCCCCGTCTGAATCACTCCCCTTCCGCATCAGTTTAAGATCCTAGCCCTGCTCCACCTTCTGTGCTGTTCTCTCCTCCTGTGGGTCCACCTGCCCGCTGGGGCATTGCCCTTTCTGGACTCTTCCGACGCTGAGTCGCTCAGCTCCTCCCCCTCCCTCCGACGGGCTTTAGGAGCAGGTTCCCAATCCTCATTCTCTGCTGTCCCGCGCTCCTGTACATTTGAACTTGCCTCTCGCGCCAATCCAGTGACCTTTCTCCTAACCGTCACACTGCTTGTGTCACTGTTTCCCCCTTCCAGGACACTGGCCGGATCTGACCTTCCCCCCGTTGTCAGACTCTCCGATGGAGGCGTGGTCAGCCCTGTCTCGTCTTCTCTCCCTGGTGGGGAATGCACTGGCCCCGATGCTTGGGACTCTTCCCCCCCACTCCGCTCTGGTGGGGAAGCTGGTCCTGATTTCCAACTACTGCTCTGGGAGTCCCTGCTGCCCCCTAGCTCCTGTAGCGTTCCCCTTGGGAACCCCCTGCCCTTGGCCGCTGGCGCGCCCTTCTGTGAATCTTCCGATTCGCTGGAGAGGCTCATGGAATCCCTCGGACCACTTTCATCTCCTGCGCTCCCCTCGGATTCCTCCCCCTCGCTCTCCATCTCCTCTCTTCCCTGTGCCTCTGCTCCTGGACCCCTGA
Organism: Podarcis gaigeae; assembly: GCF_964106915.1. NCBI lineage: Eukaryota > Metazoa > Chordata > Lepidosauria > Squamata > Lacertidae > Podarcis > Podarcis gaigeae. Next base: position 298,763 of record NC_139685.1, on the reverse strand, counting down.
CATCCATCCCCCCCTCGAAGCCCCCCCTTCCCCCTCCCCCTCTTCTGGAGTGGGTTCTGGGTGCTCCAGAGTTGTGGGGGTGAGAGCAGGGTACAGTTCTTCCCCCGTGGCGTGCAGCCAGCTGGAAAAGTCCTCCATGGTCTCGTCGACAGCGATCTCCTCTGCTTCCATCTCTTGGGAGGTGTGTTCGAAACCAGGAGATACCCCCAAATCACCCAAGACCCCCTCTCCCCCTGTCGCCTGGGATGACACTGCGTGCAATGGTCCTCTCGGCAGGTCTCTGCGCCAGCCCACCTCAGGTTGATCCTCCCACAAATAAGATCCGCCTGTGCCAAACCCTGAGAGTGATCCCTCTGGGGAGCTAGTCTCCGGCGCCGTCTCCTCAGCTGAAGAGAAACCCTGGAAAGTGCTGGCTGAGAGTGTGGGTGTGAAAAGATATTCGTCGAAATAATCCGCTGGCATGGGTCTGTGCGGGAAAAGTGCATGGAATTTGTCTTTGAGCAATTGCTCCTCCACTGCATAGTCCGGTACCCACCTGTTGGCGCTGGCCGGGGTGTCTTCTCTGGCGAGGAGATATTCAATCCCTTCCTCCCCCCATCTTGAGTCTAAAATCTCTGTGGCTTCGTTGAGTGGCTCCCCTCTCGGTGACCCCCCCTTCTTGGGTGCTTCCCTGAGCGGGTCTGGTGCTGTCCCTGGCGCCTGAAACCTGTGAGGTGCCTTGTAGGGCGTGAGCACTGATCTATGAAAGACCGGGTGCATTCTGGATCCCTCCGGGAGTGTCAACCGGAAAGCCACTGGGTTGATCCGTGCCTCGACTTGGTAAGGCCCTAGCTGCTTGTGTCCTAGCTTCTTCTTAGCTAACGATCTGGCCGGGACTGCCTGGGCTGCTAACCAGACCCAGTCCCCCACCCGGATGTCCTCCCCAACTCTCCTGTGTCGGTGTGCCTGCACATTGTAAGCCTGTTTAGCCAGCTCCAACTGCCTTCGGAGCTGTTCGTGGACCTCCTGCAACTCCGGTGCCAAGTCCTCAGCTCCCTGCGATTCCCCCTCCCCCACTCTCTCTAATCCCGGGAAGGTTCTGGGATGCCGCCCATTGTTGGCGAAGAACGGCGTCACCCCCGTGGACACGTGCTTCGTGTTGTTGTAGGCGAACTCGGCCAGCGGGAGGTAGTCCACCCACGTCGCAGGCTGCTGATTCGCGTAGCCTCTCAGGTACTGCTGCATGATGGCGTTGACCCTCTCCGCTTGTCCGTTGGTCTGCGGGTGTCTCGCCGACGCTAGGTTGATCTTGACGTTCAGGATGCCCATCCACTTCTGCCAGAAGTTCGAGATGAACTGGCGCCCCCGGTCGGACAAGATAGACCGTGGTAGGCCGTGCACCTTGAACACGTGGTCTATGAACAGCTTGGCGGTCTGTTCAGCTGTGGCCACCTTCGCGCAAGGAATGAAGTGGGCCATCTTGGTGAACAAGTCTACTACCACGAGTACTGCTGTCTTGCCCCGCGAGCTGGGCAGATCCGTGACAAAGTCCAGGGCCACCCTCTCCCACGGTTCAAGCGGTGTCTGTAGTGGTTCCAGCAGGCCTGCTGGCTGCCTGTGTACTGGTTTGGCCCGTTGGCATGTGTCGCACCTCGTGACGTAATCCGCGACTTCCGCCCGCATCTTGGGCCACCAAAAGTCTCTGGCTACTAATTCCGCAGTCTTCTCTTTGCCGAAGTGCCCGGCGCTGGGCGCGTCGTGTAACTGCTGCAGTACCTTCGCGCGGAAGTCGTCTCCCGGCACGTAGAGGGCCCCTTTGCGGATGAGTAGTCCATCGCGTACCTGGAACTCGTCGTCCTTCATTGTGCCTCTTCGCACCTCCTCCATCTTGGCCCGTGCAAAGGAGTCTGTCTGCAGCGCGCGACGTACCGCATCCAGGTCCACCGTGGCTGAGGCGCACGCCCACGCTTTTGGTGCGAAAATGTGCTTGGCCGCCGGCGGTGCCTCTGCCTCGAGATACTGCGGCTTCCTGGACAGCGCATCCGCCATGACGTTGCTGTCTCCCAGGATGTATTCTATTCTGAAGTCGAAATCCGCAAAGAACTCCGCCCAGCGGATGTGTCTCTGGTTCAGGAACCTCGCCGTGCGCCAGTACAGTTCTTATGGTCCATGTGAACTTGCACTGTGTGTTTGGCTCCGATGAGGAAGTGCCGCCACGCCTTGAAGGCTGCATGAATGGCCAGCAATTCTCTGTCCCAGATGGTGTAGTTCTGCTCCGACTTGCTGAGTTTCCTGGAGTAGAAAGCACACGGCCTCCAGTCCCCTTGCGGGTCTCGCTGCAACAGGACTGCCCCCACGGCTCTGTCTGAGGTGTCCGTCTCCACCCTGATGGGTTTGCTGGGGTTCACGTGCAGCAGCTGCTCTTCGGACGCGAAGAGACGCTTGAGCGTCTGAAAGGACAGCTCTGCCTGCTCCGTCCAGATGAATTTCTTCTTCTTGGAGCTGAGGGTGTCCGTGATGGCCGCCGTTTGCATGGCGAACCCCTTGATAAACTTGCGATAGAAGTTGGCAAAGCCAACGAATTTCTGGACCTCCTTTCAATTGCGAGGGCTCTTCCAGTCCAACACCAAGCGGACCTTGGCGCTGTCCATGGCCAGTCCCTTGTCGGATAGCTTGTAGCCCAGGAAATCCACCTCCGTCATGTCGAACTGGCACTTCTCCAGTTTGGCGTAAAGTTTGTGCTCCCGCAATCTTTGCAGGACTTCCTTGATCGCTGATAAAAAACAAGCATCCATCGCCATTAGGAAGGCTTTCGCATCTAGGAGGGCTGGGTCTTTATCTCGCCACAGATTGCGCAGCCATGCTTTAGCGTCTCCGTGGAGATGCGTTAGTAGGAAGCCTACTTTCTCCTCCTCATCTCTAAAGTCCTTCTCCAGCAACTCTAGGGCGAAAACCACGTCTGCTCTGAAGTTAGGATACTGCTGCAGATTCCCATCGAAATGCGACACAAGGCTGCCTCCTCTCTTTCCCAGCCCAATCCCCTCTGGTCTGGTTCCCGGTGCCCCCTGTTTAGTCAACATTTCCAACCTGATTTGCAGATCCTTGCAGGCAGCAGCTGATTCGTCTGTGTGTTTGGCTCCGATGAGGAAGTGCCGCCACGCCATGAAGACTGCATGAATGGCCAGCAATTCTCTGTCCCAGATGGTGTAGTTCTGCTCCGACTTGCTGAGTTTCCTGGAGTAGAAAGCACACGGCCTCCAGTCCCCTTGCGGGTCTCACTGCAACAGGACTGCCCCCACGGCTCTGTCTGAGGCGTCCGTCTCCACCCTCATGGGTTTGCTGGGGTTCACGTGCAGCAGCTGCTCTTCGACGCGAAGAGACGCTTGAGTTTCTGAAAGGACTGCTCCGCCTGCTCCGTCCAGATTAATTTCTTCTTCTTGGAGCTGAGGGTGTCCGTGATGGCCGCCGTTAGCATGGCGAACCCCTTGATAAACTTGCGATAGAAGTTGGCAAAGCCAACGAATTTCTGGACTTCCTTTCGATTGCGAGGGCTCTTCCAGTCCAACACCAAGCGGACCTTGGCGCTGTCCATGGCCAGTCCCTTGTCGGATAGCTTGTAGCCCAGGAAATCCACCTCCGTCATGTCGAACTGGCACTTCTCCAGTTTGGCGTAAAGTCTGTGCTCCCGCAATCTTTGCAGGACTTCCTTGACGTCCCTCTCGTGAGCCTCCTGTGATTCCGAGAAGATCAGGATGTCGTCCAGGAAGCAGACGCACTTCTTGTAGAGGTGTCCCGCTAGGACGTGGTGCATAAAAGCTTGAAAGCAGTGGGAGCCATTTTGTAAGCCAAACGGCATAACTCTATATTCATAAGTGCCCAGGGGTGTAAACATGGCCGTTTTCCACTCGTCTCCCTCCCACATGCGTATAAGATTGTACGCCCCTCGTAGATCCAACTTGGTGAAGATGCGTCCCTTCCTCACCGTCGCGAGCAGGTCGTCAATCTTGGGCATGGGGAACGCCGTGGGCTTGGTTCTCGAATTTAAGACCCTGAAATCAACTACAAGCCTCTTTTGGGGCGTGTCTTTTTTCTTCACAAAGAACACAGGACTACCCCCCACTGCTTTGGATTCTCGGATGAATCCTCGCTTCAAGTTGTGATCTATGAACTCCCTGAGTTCCTGCAGTTCATCCTCAGACATGGAATACAGTTTCCCCGTCGGCAGCGTCGCCCCCGGCAGGAGGTCAATCTTGCAGTCGTAGGGCCTGTGGGGAGGCAGCTTGTCCACTTCTTTCTCGCAGAAGACCTCCAAAAACTCTTTGTACATGTTAGGTACCGCTTGCAACATGCCCAAGTTCAGCTGTGGTCCATCCTCGTGCCCCTCATCTTCCAAGTCAGCCAGGATGCAGTGTTCTGCGCAGTAGGAGGAGCCGAAGGTCAGTTGCCGCTGGTACCAAGCTAATGCCGGGCTGTGCCTATCCAGCCAACTCATTCCCAACACTATGGGTGTGTCTGACAGGTGGGTGACATTGAAGCTGATGACTTCGCGGTGATTACCAATGCGCATCACCATTGGCGGCGTCTGCTGCAGCACTTGCCCTCCCAGTAGCTCCCTGCCGTCCACCGTGACGACGTTCAGAGGTACCGTCGCTGGCAGAAGGGCTATGCCATGTTGCTGGATGAACTCCATGCCTATAAAATCTGCATTGCTCCCAGAGTCAATGGTAATGGGGATTTCCACAGTGAGCCCATTGGGAAGTTGAAGGGATGCGGTGAGCTGCACTACTGGTTTGGGTGGGAGGGGGTCCGTGGGCTGCAATATTCCTGGGGACTGCTTCACTGACTTGTCTGGCTGGGCCCCAGTGCCTCCGATTCCAGCCAGACATTGTCGTTTCCCCGCTGTGATTCACTCTGCTGAACTAATCCTGTTACTGGTTGCAGTGTGCTTGTGAATCCTCTGGGGACACTCTTTCGCCATGTGCTGAGCACTGTCGCAGATGTAGCACTTCCTGTTCCCTCTAGGAGGCTTCATTTTGACTGCTCCCGGCGTTAGGGCTCTGGCTGCTGACTGTGCCTTGGCACCACCTATCTCCATCGGCTCCTCACCTCCTCCCAGCGGAGGCATGGATTGAGCGCGCGCCGCTTCCTTGGGAAAGGGGGGCGGTGCTCTTGCTGGCGTGCGTCCCCAATGCCCTTCCTCCTTGCCCCAAGGGCGTTCTTCCAGCCTCACTCCAATTGTGAGCGCCCTCTCCACCACGTCTTTGGTGGTCTGGGGTCTCTCCCCCCTTGCAATTTCGTCTTTCACAGCTCCGTTCAGCCCCTCCCAGAACAGGTCTCTGACGACAGCTGACTCTCTCTCCCACCCCAGCGCGTTCACCAGTGCAAAAAAGCGGGAGTGATATTGTCTTACAGTGGCTCTGCCTTGTCTTAGTCCGTGAACCTCCCTCCTGGCGATATCCACATCAATCTCTGACAAAAAACACGCATCCATCGCTTTAATGAAGGCAGCTGCATTTTGGAGGGCTGGATCCTTATCTCTCCAAAGATTGCGCAGCCATGCTTTACCTTCTCCATGGGGATGAGATACTATAAAGCCCACTTTCTCCTCCTCCAGCAACTGTAGTCCTTCTCCAGCAACTGTAGTGCATAAATCACGTCTGCTCTGAAGTTAGGATACTGCTGCAGGTTCCCATCGAAATGAGACACAAGGCTCCCTCCTCTCTTCCCCAGCCCAATCCCCTCTGGTCTGGGTGCCGGTAGCCCTGTGTAGTCAACACGTCTAACCTGGTTCGCAGATCCTGGCAGGCAGCAGCTGCTTCCTCTTCCTTCTTTTTGGATGCCAAAACTTCTGCGGTCAGTCGTGTCACTGCATTTTGCAGGCTTGCTATTTGCTCTTCGGTAGTCATTTTGCCTGGTATTCGTGAGCTCGCGAAGCACCAATCTTCGCCCCTCGCTGCGTTCCCTCACGTCGCGAGGTTGTAAAAGGGAGAGGGGACTTACTGTCAGGACTGCCTCTAGGTCCCAGCTCACAGAGGACCAACGCCCGGTTGATGTAATGTACAAAAGTCTTTATTGAAGTTTAGTTTCCATTTCAAACCCCAGAGCGTGCAGCCCTATGTCTTGACTCTAGATCGGCGAAGTCGCCTCTGAGTCACTATCCCTTCCGCACCAGTTTAAGATCCTAGCCCGGCTCCACCTCCTGCGCTGTTCCTTCCTCCTCTGGGTCCTTCTGCCCCCTGGGGTTTCCTCCTTCCTGGACTCTTCTGATGCTGACCCCCCTGAGTCTTGCCCTTCCTTCCGGCGGGCTTTAGGACCTGGCTCCCTATCCGGGCTCCCTGCTGTGCCGCTCGACTGTACATTTGAACTTGGCGCGCGCGCCCAGCCGGTAACCTTCCTCCTGACCATTTCCCCGCTCTCCGATGTGGGCGTGGTCAAACCTGATTCATCTCCTCTCTCTGGTGGTGAGAACACTGGTCCCGATTCCTGGGACTCCCCCTCCCTACTGCGCTCTGGTGGGGAAGCTGGTCCTGATTTCCAACTGCTGCTCAGGGAGTCCACGCTGGCCCCTTCCTCCTGGGGTTACCCCTGGAGCCCCCCTTGCCCTGGCCATCGGCGCTCCCTTCTGTGAATCTTCCGATTCGCTGGAGAGGCTCGTGGAATGACTCTGGCCACTGTCACTGCCTCCATCCCACTCGGATTCCTCCTCCTCGCTCTCCATTTGCTCCCCCTCCTGTGTCTCTGCTCCTGAACCCCTGACAGGTTCCATCCACTTAAAAAGAAAGACGATAAAGCTCTGATTGGTTTTGTTGCAAATTGGTGTTTTGGGGGTTAGAATGCACATTCACCCAAAAATCTCAGACTGAAATGTTTCTTAACAGCCCTAATCAAGCATAGGTGTTTTGGTTCCATGTCAATAGAAAGCAGACAAAAAAGTTTGGATTGTTCTTTCCATGTTCTTTCCACCCACAAATAGCAAAGCGAAGTGTAATGAGCCTAAACCTCCCCAAACAGGTTGTTTTGCGTTCCAGCTACATAGAAAGAAGAATTTTGGATTTCGCTTATTTCAAATCGTGTTCCGTGGTGTTAATGCTCATTAACCCAGAAATCGCAAAGTATGTGTAATGAGTCCCAAATAACACAAAACCGTCTTTTCGGTTCCATATGCGTAGAAAGAAGACGAATAAGCTTAGATAGGGCTTATTTCAATTCACATGGTGTTTTATGGGTGTGCACCAGAATCACCTCCAACCAAAGCAAAAAAGGTGTTTTGGGTTCCATCCACTTAAAAAGAAAGACAATAAAGCTCTGATTGGTTTTGTTGCAAATTGGTGTTTTTGGGGTTAGAATGCACATTCACCCAAAAATCTCAGAGTGAAATGTAAACAAGCCGTTAACAAGCATAGGTGTTTTGGTTCCATGTCAATAGAAAGCAGACGAAAAAGTTTGGATTGTTCTTTCCACCCACAAATAGCAAAGTAATGAGCCCGAAACCTCCCCAAACAGGTTGTTTAGCGTTCCAGCTACATAGAAAGAAGAATTTTGGATTTCTCTTATTTCAAATCGTGTTCCGTGGTGTTAATGCTCATTAACACAGAAATCGCAAAGTATGTGTAATGAGTCCCAAATAACACAAAACCGTCTTTTCGCTTCCATATGCGTAGAAAGAAGACGAATAAGCTTTGATAGGGCTTATTTCAATTCGCATGGTGTTTTATGGGTGTGCACCAGAATCACCTCCAACCAAAGAAAAAAGAGGTGTTTTGGGTTCCATCCACTTAAAAAGAAAGACGATAAAGCTCTGATTGGTTTTGTTGCAAATTGGTGTTTTTGGGGTTAGAATGCACATTCACCCAAAAATCTCAGAGTGAAATGTAAACAAGCCGTTAACAAGCATAGGTGTTTTGGTTCCATGTCAATAGAAAGCAGACGAAAAAGTTTGGAATGTTCTTTCCATGTTCTTTCCACCCACAAATAGCAAAGTAATGAGCCTGAACCTCCCCAAACAGGTTGTTTTGCGTTCCAGCTACATAGAAAGAAGAATTTTGGATTTCGCTTATTTCAAATCGTGTTCCGTGGTGTTAATGCTCATTAACCCAGAAATCGCAAAGTATGTGTAATGAGTCCCAAATAACACAAAACCGTCTTTTCGCTTCCATATGCGTAGAAAGAAGACGAATAAGCTTTCATACGGCTTATTTCAATTCGCACGGTTTTATGGGTGTGCACCAGAATCACCTCCAACCAAAGCAAAAAAGGTGTTTTGGGTTCCATCCACTTAAAAAGACGATAAAGCTCTGATTGGTTTTGTTGCAAATTGATGTTTTTGGGGTTAGAATGCACATTCACCCAAAAATCTCAGAGTGAAATGTTTCTTAACAGCCGTAATCAAGCATAGGTGTTTTGGTTCCATGTCAATAGAAAGCAGACGAAAAAGTTTGGATTGTTCTTTCCATGTTCTTTCCACCCACAAATAGCAAAGTAATGAGCCCGAACCTCCCCAAACAGGTTGTTTTGCGTTCCAGCTACATAGAAAGAAGAATTTTGGATTTCTCTTATTTCAAATCGTGTTCCGTGGTGTTAATGCTCATTAACACAGAAATCGCAAAGTATGTGTAATGAGTCCCAAATAACACAAAACCGTCTTTTCGCTTCCATATGCGTAGAAAGAAGACGAATAAGCTTTGATAGGGCTTATTTCAATTCGCATGGTGTTTTATGGGTGTGCACCAGAATCACCTCCAACCAAAGCAAAAAAGGTGTTTTGGGTTCCATCCACTTAAAAAGAAAGACGATAAAGCTCTGATTGGTTTTGTTGCAAATTGATGTTTTTGGGGTTAGAATGCACATTCACCCAAAAATCTCAGAGTGAAATGTTTCTTAGCCGTAAACAAGCATAGGTGTTTTGGTTCCATGTTAATAGAAAGCAGACGAAAAAGTTTGGATTGTTCTTTCCATGTTCTTTCCACCCACAAATAGCAGTGTAATGAGCCTGAACCTCCCCAAACAGGTTGTTTTGCGTTCCAGCTACATAGAAAGAAGAATTCTGCATTTCGCTTATTTCAAATTGTGTTCCGTGGTGTTAATGCTCATTAACCCAGAAATCGCAAAGTATGTGTAATGAGTCCCAAATAACACAAAACCGTCTTTTCGCTTCCATATGCGTAGAAAGAAGACGAATAAGCTTTGATAGGGCTTATTTCAATTCGCACGGTTTTATGGGTGTGCACCAGAATCACCTCCAACCAAAGCAAAAAAGGTGTTTTGGGTTCCATCCACTTAAAAAGACGATAAAGCTCTGATTGGTTTTGTTGCAAATTGATGTTTTTGGGGTTAGAATGCACATTCACCCAGAAATGTCAGAGTGAAATTTTTCTTAACAGCCGTAATCAAGCATAGGTGTTTTGGTTCCATGTCAATAGAAAGCAGACGAAAAAGTTTGGATTGTTCTTTCCATGTTCTTTCCACCCACAAATAGCAAAGTAATGAGCCCGAACCTCCCCAAACAGGATGTTTTGCGTTCCTGCTACATAGAAAGAAGAATTTTGGATTTCTCTTATTTCAAATCGTGTTCCGTGGTGTTAATGCTCATTAACACAGAAATCGCAAAGTATGTGTAATGAGTCCCAAATAACACAAAACCGTCTTTTCGCTTCCATATGCGTAGAAAGAAGACGAATAAGCTTTGATAGGGCTTATTTCAATTCGCATGGTGTTTTATGGGTGTGCACCAGAATCACCTCCAACCAAAGCAAAAAAGGTGTTTTGGGTTCCATCCACTTAAAAAGAAAGACGATAAAGCTCTGATTGGTTTTGTTGCAAATTGATGTTTTTGGGGTTAGAATGCACATTCACCCAAAAATCTCAGAGTGAAATGTTTCTTAACAGCCGTAATCAAGCATAGGTGTTTTGGTTCCATGTCAATAGAAAGCAGACGAAAAAGTTTGTTCTTTCCATGTTCTTTCCACCCACAAATAGCAGTGTAATGAGCCTGAACCTCCCCAAACAGGTTGTTTTGCGTTCCAGCTACATAGAAAGAAGAATTTTGGATTTCTCTTATTTCAAATCGTGTTCCGTGGTGTTAATGCTCATTAACCCAGAAATCGCAAAGTATGTGTAATGAGTCCCAAATAACACAAAACCGTCTTTTCGCTTCCATATGCGTAGAAAGAAGACGAATAAGCTTTGATAGGGCTTATTTCAATTCGCACGGTTTTATGGGTGTGCACCAGAATCACCCCAAACCAAAGCAAAAAAGGTGTTTTGGGTTCCATCCACTCAAAAAGACGATAAAGCTCTGATTGGTTTTGTTGCAAATTGGTGTTTTTGGGGTTAGAATGCACTTTCACCCAAAAATCTCAGAGTGAAATGTTTCTTAGCCGTAAACAAGCATAGGTGTTTTGGTTCCATGTCAATAGAAAGCAGACGAAAAAATTTTGGATTGTTCTTTCCATGTTCTTTCCACCCACAAATAGCAAAGTGTAATGAGCCTGAACCTCCCCAAACAGGTTGTTTTGCGTTCCAGCTACATAGAAAGAAGAATTTTGGATTTCGCTTATTTCAAATCGTGTTCCTTGGTGTTAATGTTCATTAACCCAGAAATCGCAAAGTATGTGTAATGAGTCCCAAATAACACAAAACCGTCTTTTCGCTTCCATATGCGTAGAAAGAAGACGAATAAGCTTTGATAGGGCTTATTTCAATTCGCATGGTGTTTTATGGGTGTGCACCAGAATCACCTCCAACCAAAGCAAAAAAGGTGTTTTGGGTTCCATCCACTTAAAAAGAAAGACGATAAAGCTCTGATTGGTTTTGTTGCAAATTGATGTTTTTGGGGTTAGAATGCACATTCACCCAAAAATCTCAGAGTGAAATGTTTCTTAACAGCCGTAATCAAGCATAGGTGTTTTGGTTCCATGTCAATAGAAAGCAGACGAAAAAGTTTGGATTGTTCTTTTCATGTTCTTTCCACCCACAAATAGCAAAGCGAAGTGTAATGAGCCTAAACCTCCCCAAACAGGTTGTTTTGCATTCCAGCTACATAGAAAGAAGAATTTTGGATTTCGCTGAACCCCTGACAGCTTATTTCAAATCGTGTTCCGTGGTGTTAATGCTCATTAACCCAGAAATCGCAAATGTCAGGACTGCCGCTAGGTCCCAGCTCACAGAGGACCAACGCCCAGTGGATGTTATATACAAAAGTCTTTATTGAAGTTTAATTTCCATTTCCAAGCTCTGGGCGCGCAGACCCACGTCTTGACGCTAGACAAACCTCTGGACTTCCTTTCGATTGCGTGGGCTCTTCCAGTCCAGCACTGCCCGTACCTTGGTACTGTCCATGGCGAGTCCCTTGTCGGACAGTTTGTAGCCCAGGAAGTCCACCTCCGTCTTGTCGAACTGGCACTTCTCCAGCTTGGCGTAAAGCCGGTGCTCCCGCAGCCGCTGCAGTACTTCCCTGACATCTCTCTCGTGAGCCTCCAGCGACTCCGAGAAGATGAGGATGTCGTCCAGGAAGCAGACGCACTTCTTGTAGAGAAGACCCGCCAAGACATGATGCATGAATGCTTGAAAACAGTGGGAGCCATTTTGTAATCCAAAAGGCATAACTCTATATTCATAGGTGCCCAGCGGCGTAAACATGGCCGTCTTCCACTCGTCACCCTCCCTCACTCGTATGAGATTGTACGCTCCGCGTAGATCCAACTTGGTAAAGATGCGACCCTTCCTCACCGTCGCCAGCAGGTCATCGATCTTGGGCATAGGGAAGGCTGAGGGCTTAGTTTTCGCATTTAAGACGCGGTAATCAACTACAAGCCTCTTTTGGGGCGTGTCCCGCTTCTTTACAAAGAATAAAGGGCTGCCCCCCACCGCCTTGGACTCTCGGATGAATCCCCGCTTCAAGTTTTGATCTATGAACTCCCTGAGCTCCTGCAATTCATCCTCAGACATGGAATACAGCTTCCCCGTCGGGAGCGTCGCCCCCGGCAGGAGGTCAATCTTGCAGTCGTAGGGTCTGTGGGGAGGCAGCTTGTCCGCTTCCTTCTCGCAGAAGACCTCCAAAAACTCTTTGTACTTGTTGGGTACCGCTTGCAACATGCCTAAGTGCAGCTGTGGTCCGTCTTCGTGCCCCTCATCTTCTTGGTTAACGAGGATGCAGTGTTCTGCGCAGTAGGAGGAGCAGAAGGTCAGTTGACGCTGGTACCATGCCAATGCCGGGCTGTGCCTGTCCAGCCAACTCATGCCCAACACAATGGGCGTGTCTGACAGGCGGGTGACGTTGAAGCTGATGACTTCGCGGTGATTACCAATGCGCATCACCATTGGCGGCATCTGCTGCAGCACTTGCCCTCCCAGTAGCTCCCTGCCGTCCACCGTGACGACGTTCAGAGGTACCGTCGCTGGCAGAAGGGCTATGCCATGTTGCTGGATGACGTCCATGCCTATAAAATCTGCATTGCTCCCAGAGTCAATCGTAATGGGGATCTCTACAGTGAGCCCATTGGGAAGTTGAAGGGATGCGGTGAGCTGCACTACTGGTTTGGGTGGGAGGGGGTCTGTGGGCTGTAACCTTACTGGGGATTGCTTCACTGACTTGTCTGGCTGGCCCCCAGTGACTCCATTTCCAGCCAGACAGTGGAGTTTTCCTGCTGTGATTCACTCTGCTGAACTGCTTCTGTTACTGTCGCTGCGGCTGCAGTGTGCTTGTGAAACCGCTGGGGACACTCTTTCGCCATGTGCTGAACACTGTCGCAGATGTAGCACTTCCTGGTCCCTCTAGGAGGCTTCATTTTGACTGCTCCCGGCGTTAGGGCTCCGGCTGTGGACTGAGCCTTAGCACCACCTATCTCCATCGGCTCCTCTCCTCCTCCCAGCGGAGGCATGGATCGAGCGCGCGCCGCTTCCTTGGGAAAGGGGGGTGGTGCTTTCGTTGGCGTGCGGCCCCAATGCCCCTCCTCTTTGTCCCAAGAGCGTCCTTCCAGCCTAACCCCAATGGTGAGTGCCCTCTCCACAATGTCCTTGGTGGTTTGGGGTCTCTCCCCCCTTGCAATTTCGTCTTTCACAGCTCCGTTTAGCCCCTGCCAGAACAGATCTCTGACGGCAGGCGAATCTCTCTCCCACCCCAGTGCGTTCACCAATGCAAGAAAGCGGGAGTGATATTGCCTTACAGTGGCTCTACCTTGTCTTAGTCCGTGAATCTGTTTCCTAGCGATATCCACATCAATCTCAGACAAAAAACACGCATCCATCACTTTAAGGAAGGCACCCGCATCTCGTAGGGCTGGATCCTTATCTCTCCAGAGATTGCGCAGCCACGTTTTCGCCTCTCCCCGTAAATGCGAAACAATAAATCCCACTCTTTCTTCCTCATTTTTAAAGTCCTTGTCAAGTAGCTGCAGTGCATATAGTACATCTGCTCTGAAGTTAGGATACTCCTGCAGGTCCCCATTGAAGTGAGACACAAGGCTCCCTCCTCTGTTCCCCAGCCCAATCCCTTCTGGTCTGGCGGCCGGTAGCCTCTGTGTAGTTAGCACTTCTAACCTGGTTCGCAGATCGTGGCAGGTAACAGCTGCTTCCTGCTCCTTTTTTCTGGACGCCGCAATTTCCGCAGTCAGCTGCGTCACTGCGTTTTGCAGACTCGCTATCTTCTCTTCGGTAGTCATTTCCCTGGTTTTCGTGAGCTCGCGAAGCACCAATCTTCACCCCTCGCTGCTTTCCCACACTCCACGAGGTTGTAGAATTGGTGGACAAGTGAGAGGGGACTTACTGTCAGGACTGCCGCTAGGTCCCAGCTCACAGAGGACCAACGCCCAGTGGATGTTATATACAAAAGTCTTTATTGAAGTTTAGTTTCTATTTCCAAGCTCTAGGCGCGCAGACCCATGTCTTGACGCTAGACCGGCTAAGTCCCCTCTGACTCACTGCTCCACCCACACCAGTTTAAGATTCTAGCCCGGCTCCACCTCTTGCGCTGCTCTTTCCTGCGCTGGATCCTTCTGCCCTCTGGGGTTCCCTCCTTCCTGGACTCCTCTGACGCTGAGCCTCCTGAGTCTTGCCCCTCCCTCCGGCGGGCTTTAGGACCTGGCTCCCTTCCCGGGCTCCCCGCTGTGCCGCGCTCCTGTACATTTGAACTTGGCGCGCGCGCCCTGCCGGTGACTTTCCTTCTGACCGTTTCCCCGCTTACTGGTGTGGGTGTTGCCAAACCTGACTCCTCTCCTCCCTCTGGTGGTGAGGACACTGGTCCCGACTCCTGGGACTCCCCCTCCCCACTGCGCTCTGGTGGAGACGCTGGTCCTGATCTCCAGCTGCTGCTCAGGGACTCCCCGCTGGCCCCTTCCTCCTGGGGCTTCCCCCCTGGACCCCCCTTCGTTCTGGCCACCGGCGCTCCCTTCTGTGAGTCCTCCGATTCGCTAGAGAGGCTTGTGGAATAACTCTGGCCACTGTCACTGCCTGCGCCCCCCTCATCCTCCTCCTCCTCACTCTCCATTTGCTCCCCCTCCTGTGTCTCTCCTTCTGAACCCCTGACAGCAAAGTATGTGTAATGAGTCCCAAATAACACAAAACCGTCTTTTCGCTTCCATATGCGTAGAAAAAAGACGAATAAGCTTTGATAGGGCTTATTTCAATTCGCATGGTGTTTTATGGGTGTGCACTAGAATCACCTCCAACCAAAGCAAAAAAGGTGTTTTGGGTTCCATCCACTTAAAAAGAAAGACGATAAAGCTCTGATTGGTTTTGTTGCAAATTGATGTTTTTGGGGTTAGAATGCACATTCACATAAAAATCTCAGAGTGAAATGTTTCTTAACAGCCGTAAACAAGCATAGATGTTTTGGTTCCATGTCAATAGAAAGCAGACGAAAAAGTTTGGATTGTTCTTTCCATGTTCTTTCCACCCACAAATAGCAAAGTAATGAGCCCGAACCTCCCCAAACAGGTTATTTTGCGTTCCAGCTACATAGAAAGAAGAATTTTGGATTTCTCTTATTTCAAATCGTGTTCCGTGGTGTTAATGCTCATTAACACAGAAATCACAAAGTATGTGTAATGAGTCCCAAATAACACAAAACTGTCTTTTCGCTTCCATATGCGTAGAAAGAAGACGAATAAGCTTTGATAGGGCTTATTTCAATTCGCATGGTGTTTTATGGGTGTGCACCAGAATCACCTCCAACCAAAGCAAAAAAGGTGTTGTCAGGACTGCCGCTAGGTCCCAGCTCACAGAGGACCAACGCCCAGTGGATGTTATATACAAAAGTCTTTATTAAAGTTTAGTTTCCATTTCCAAGCTCTGGGCGCGCAGACCCACGTCTTGACGCTAGACCGGCTAAGTCCCCTCTGACTCACTGCTCCACCCACACCAGTTTAAGATTCTAGCCCAGCTCCACCTCTTGCGCTGCTCTTTCCTGCGTTGGGTCCTTCTGCCCTCTGGGGTTCCCTCCTTCCTGGACTCCTCTGATGCTGAGCCTCCTGAGTCTTGCCCCTCTCTCCGGCGGGCTTTAGGACCTGGCTCCCTTCCCGGGCTCCCCGCTGTGCCGCGCTCCTGTACATTTGAACTTGGCGCGCGCGCCCTGCCGGTGACTTTCCTTCTGACCGTTTCCCCGCTTCCTGATGTGGGCGTTGCCAAACCTGACTCCTCTCCTCCCTCTGGTGGTGAGGACACTGGTCCCGACTCCTGGGACTCCCCCTCCCCACTGCGCTCTGGTGGAGACGCTGGTCCTGATCTCCAACTGCTGCTCAGGGACTCCCCGCTGGCCCCTTCCTCCTGGGGCTTCCCCCCTGGACAACCCCTTCGCTCTGGCCACCGGCGCTCCCTTCTGTGAGTCCTCCGATTCGCTAGAGAGGCTTGTGGAATAACTCTGGCCACTGTCACTGCCTGCGCCCCCTTCGTACTCCTCCTCCTCACTCTCCATTTGCTCCCCCTCCTGTGTCTCTCCTTCTGAACCCCTGACAGGTGTTTTGGGTTCCATCCACTTAAAAAGAAAGACGATAAAGCTCTTTTTGGGATTAGAATGCACATTCAACATAAAATCTCAGAGTGAAATGTTTCTTAGCCGTAAACAAGCATAGGTGTTTTGGTTCCATGTCAATAGAAAGCAGACGAAAAAGTTTGGATTGTTCTTTCCATGTTCTTTCCACCCACAAATAGAAGTGTAATGAGCCTGAACCTCCCCAAACAGGTTGTTTTGCGTTCCAGCTACATAGAAAGAAGAAATTTGGATTTCGCTTATTTCAAATTGTGTTCCGTGGTGTTAATGCTCATTAACCCAGAAATCACAAAGTATGTGTAATGAGTCCCAAATAACACAAAACCGTCTTTTCGCTTCCATATGCGTAGAAAGAAGACGAATAAGCTTTGATAGGGTTTATTTCAATTCGCATGGTGTTTTATGGGTGTGCACCAGAATCAACTCCAACCAAAGCAAAAAGGTGTTTTGGGTTCCATCCACTTAAAAAGAAAGACAATAAAGCTATGATTGGTTTTGTTGCAAATTGGTGTTTTTGGGGTTAGAATGCACATTCACCCAAAAATCTCAGAGTGAAATGTAAACAAGCCGTTAACAAGCATAGGTGTTTTGGTTCCATGTCAATAGAAAGCAGACGAAAAAGTTTGGATTGTTCTTTCCATGTTCTTTCCACCGACAAATAGCAGTGTAATGAGCCTGAACCTACCCAAACAGGTTGTTTTGCGTTCCAGCTACATAGAAAGAAGAATTTTGGATTTCTCTTATTTCAAATCGTGTTCCGTGGTGTTAATGCTCATTAACACAGAAATCGCAAAGTATGTGTAATGAGTCCCAAATAACACAAAACCGTCTTTTCGCTTCCATATGCATAGAAAGAAGAGGAATAAGCTTTGATAGGGCTTATTTCAATTCGCATGGTGTTTTATGGGTGTGCACCAGAATCACCTCCAACCAAAGAAAAAAAGGTGTTTTGGGTTCCATCCACTTAAAAAGAAAGATGATAAAGCTCTGATTGGTTTTGTTGCAAATTGATGTTTTTGGGGTTAGAATGCACATTCACCCAAAAATCTCAGAGTGAAATGTTTCTTAACAGCCGTAATCAAGCATAGGTATTGTGGTTCCATGTCAATAGAAAGCAGACGAAAAAGTTTGGATTGTTCTTTCCATGTTCTTTCCACCCACAAATAGCAGTGTAATGAGCCTGAACCTCCCCAAACAGGTTGTTTTGCGTTCCAGCTACATAGAAAGAAGAATTTTGGATTTCGCTTATTTCAAATTGTGTTCCGTGGTGTTAATGCTCATTAACCCAGAAATCGCAAAGTATGTGTAATGAGTCCCAAATAGCACAAAACCGTCTTTTCGCTTCCATATGCGTAGAATGAAGACGAATAAGCTTTGATAGGGCTTATTTCAATTTGCATGGTGTTTTATGGGTGTGCACCAGAATCAACTCCAACCAAAGCAAAAAGGTGTTTTGGGTTCCATCCACTTAAAAAGAAAGACGATAAAGCTCTGATTGGTTTTGTTGCAAATTGGTGTTTTTGGGGTTAGAATGCACATTCACCCAAAAATCTCAGAGTGAAATGTAAACAAGCCGTTAACAAGCGTAGGTGTTTTGGTTCCATGTCAATAGAAAGCAGACGAAAAAGTTTGGATTGTTCTTTCCATGTTCTTTCCACCCACAAATAGCAAAGTAATGAGCCTGTACCTCCCCAAACAGGTTGTTTTGCGTTCCAGCTACATAGAAAGAAGAATTTTGGATTTCTCTTATTTCAAATCGTGTTCCGTGGTGTTAATGCTCATTAACCCAGAAATCGCAAAGTATGTGTAATGTCCCAAATAACACAAAACCGTCTTTTCGCTTCCATATGCGCAGAAAGAAGACGAATAAGCTTTCATAGGGCTTATTTCAATTCGCATGGTGTTTTATGGGTGTGCACCAGAATCACCTCCAACCAAAGCAGAAAAGGTGTTTTGGGTTCCATCCACTTAAAAAGACGATAAAGCTCTGATTGGTTTTGTTGCAAATTGGTGTTTTTGGGGTTAGAATGCACATTCACCGAAAAATCTCAGAGTGAAATGTAAACAAGCCGTTAACAAGCGTAGGTGTTTTGGTTCCATGTCAATAGAAAGCAGACGAAAAAGTTTGGATTGTTCTTTCCATGTTCTTTCCACCCTCAAATAGCAAAGTAATGACCCTGAACCTCCCCAAACAGGTTGTCTTGCGTTCCAGCTACATAGAAAGAAGAATTTTGGATTTCGCTTATTTCAAATCGTGTTCCGTGGTGTTAATGCTCATTAACCCAGAAATCGCAAAGTATGTGTAATGAGTCCCAAATAACACAAAACCGTCTTTTCGCTTCCATATGCGTAGAAAGAAGACGAATAAGCTTTGATAGGGCTTATTTCAATTCGCATGGTGTTTTATGGGTGTGCACCAGAATCACCTCCAACCAAAGCAAAAAAGGTGTTTTGGGTTCCATCCACTTAAAAAGACGATAAAGCTCTGATTGGTTTTGTTGCAAATTGGTGTTTTTGGGGTTAGAATGCACTTTCACCCAAAAATCTCAGAGTGAAATGTTTCTTAGCCGTAAACAAGCATAGGTGTTTTGGTTCCATGTCAATAGAAAGCAGACGAAAAAGTTTGGATTGTTCTTTCCATGTTCTTTCCACCCACAAATAGCAAAGTAATGAGCCCGAACCTCCCCAAACAGGTTATTTTGCGTTCCAGCTACATAGAAAGAAGAATTTTGGATTTCTCTTATTTCAAATCGTGTTCCGTGGTGTTAATGCTCATTAACACAGAAATCACAAAGTATGTGTAATGAGTCCCAAATAACACAAAACTGTCTTTTCGCTTCCATATGCGTAGAAAGAAGACGAATAAGCTTTGATAGGGCTTATTTCAATTCGCATGGTGTTTTATGGGTGTGCACCAGAATCACCTCCAACCAAAGCAAAAAAGGTGTTGTCAGGACTGCCGCTAGGTCCCAGCTCACAGAGGAACAACGCCCAGTGGATGTTATATACAAAAGTCTTTATTAAAGTTTAGTTTCCATTTCCAAGCTCTGGGCGCGCAAACCCACGTCTTGACGCTATCAATCTCATTCGCGTGAGGGAAGGTGACGAGTGGAAAACGGCCATGTTTACGCCGCTGGGCACCTATGAATATAGAGCTATGCCTTTTGGATTACAAAATGGCTCCCACTGTTTTCAAGCATTCATGCATCATGTCTTGGCGGGTCTTCTCTACATGAAGTGCGTCTGCTTCCTGGATGACATCCTCATCTTCTCGGAGTCGCTGGAGGCTCACGAGAGAGATGTCAGGGAAGTCCTGCAGCGGCTGCGGGAGCACCGGCTTTACGCCAAGCTGGAGAAGTGCCAGTTCGACAAGACGGAGGTGGACTTCCTGGGCTACAAACTGTCCGACAAGGGACTCACCATGGACAGTACCAAGGTACGGGCAGTGCTGGACTGGAAGAGCCCACGCAATCGAAAGGAAGTCCAGAGGTTTGTCGGCTTTGCCAACTTTTATCGCAAGTTCATCAAGGGTTTCGCCATGCAGACAGCGGCCATCACTGACACCCTCAGTTCCAATAAGAAGAAGTTCATCTGGACGGAGCAGGCAGAGCAGTCCTTTCAGAAGCTCAAGCACCTCTTCGCGTCCGAGGGTCACCTGCTACACGTGAACCCCAGCAGGCCCATGAGAGTGGAGACGGACACGTCAGACAGGGCCGTGGGGGCCGTCCTGTTGCAGCAAGACCACCAGGGGGACTGGAGGCCGTGCGCTTTCTACTCCAGGAAACTCAGCAAGTCGGAGCAGAACTACACCATCTGGGACAGGGAGTTACTGGCCATACATGCAGCCTTCAAGGCATGGCGGCATTTCCTCGTCGGGGCCAAACACACGGTGCAGGTCCGTACAGACCATAAGAACTTGGAGTACTGGCGCACGGCGAGGTTCCTGAACCAGAGACACATCCGCTGGGCGGAGTTCTTTGCAGATTTCGACTTCAGGATAGAATACATCCCTAGAAACAACAACATCATGGCGGACGCGCTGTCCAGGAAACCGCAGTATCTCGAAGAAGAGGCGCCGCCGGCGGCCAAGCATATTTTCGCACCAAAGGCGTGGGCATGCGCGTCAGCCACGGTCGACCTGGACGCGGTGCGTCGCGCGCTGCAGACGGACTCCTTCGCGCGAGCCAAGATGGAGGAGGTGCGTAGCGGAACGGCGAGGGACGACGACTTCCAAATACGCGACAGCCTGCTCATCCGCAAAGGAGCCCTCTACGTGCCGGGAGATAACCTCCGTGCGAGGGTCCTGCAACAGCTGCACGACGCGTCCAGTGCGGGACACTTCGGCAAGGAGAAGACGGTGGACCTAGTGGCCAGAAACTTTTGGTGGCCCAAGATGAGGGGGGATGTCACGGAATACGTCAGGAGGTGCGACACCTGCCAAAGGGCCAAACCAGTACACCAGCCGCCGGCGGGCCTCTTGGAACCGCTACAGACACCGTTCGAGCCGTGGGAGAGGGTGGCCCTGGACTTTGTCACGGATCTGCCCAGCTCGAGAGGCAAGACGCCAGTACTCGTGGTAGTAGACTTGTTCACCAAGATGGCCCACTTCATTCCTTGCGCGAAGGTGGCCACAGCCGAGCAGACCGCCAAGCTGTTTATAGACCACGTGTTCAAGGTGCACGGCCTACCACGGTCCATCCTGTCCGACAGGGGGCGCCAGTTCATATCCAACTTCTGGCAAAAGCTGATGGGTTTCCTGAACGTCACGGTCAGCCTGGCGTCGGCTCGACACCCACAGACTAACGGACAGGCGGAGAGAGTCAACGCCATCATGCAGCAGTACCTGAGATGCTACACGAACCAGCAGCCCTCGACCTGGGTGGACTACCTACCGCTAGCCGAGTTTGCCTACATCAACACGAAACACGTGTCCACGGGGGTGACACCGTTTTTCGCCAACAATGGGCGGCATCCCAGAACCTTCTCGGGTTTGGAGAAAGTGAGGGAGGGGGAGCCGCAGGGAGCAGAGGCCGTGGCAGCGGAGTTGCAGGACATCCACGAGCAGCTCAGGAGGCAGTTAGAGATGGCGAAACAGGCTTACAAAGTGCAGGCAGACCGACACAGGAGGGTTGGGGAAGATATCGGGGTAGGAGACTGGGTCTGGTTAGCAGCCCAGGCAGTTCCGGCCAGATCGTTGGCCAAGAAGAAGCTCGGGCACAAGCAGCTAGGGCCTTACCAAGTAGAGGCGCAGATCAACCCAGTGGCCTTCCGTTTAACACTCCCGGAGGGGTCCAGAATGCACCCGGTCTTTCATAGATCAGTGCTCACACCCTACAAAGAGCCCCACAGGTTTCAGGCACCAGGGACAGCGCCAGACCCGCTCAGGGAAGCGCCCAAAAAGGGGGGGTTGCCGAGAAGGGGGCCACTCAACGAAGCCACTGAGATTTTAGACTCAAGGTGGGGGGAGGACGGGATTGAATATCTTCTCGCCACAGAGGACACACCGGCCAGCGCCAACAGGTGGGTGCCGGATTCCGCATTGGAGGAGCAGTTGCTCAAGAAAGAATTCCATACACTTTTCCTGCACAAGCCTATGCCGGCGGGCTTTTTCGATGATTGTCTGTTCACACCCACACTCTCGGCCAGCACTTTCCGGGGTTTCTCGTCAGCGGAGGACTCGGCTCCGGGAGGCAGCTCCCCAGAGGGCTCGCTCTCAGGGTTTGGCACGGGGGGATCTAATTGGTGGGAGAATCAACCCGAAGTGGGATGGCGCAGAGACGTGCCGGAGGGACCCTGCGAAGTGGCGGCACCTCAGGCGACAGGGGGAGAAGGGGTTGTGAGTGATTTGGGGGCGGCCTCAGATTTCGAACACACCGCCCAGGAGATGGAAGCGGAGGGAATCGCAGTAGACGAGCCCATGGAGGACTTTGCGGACTTCTCACGATGGCTGCAGGCCTCGGGGGACGAACTGTATCCTGAACTCACCCCGACAACTCTAGAGCACCCGGAACCCGCACCTGAAGAGGGGGAGGGGGGAAAGGGGGGCTTCGAGGCGGGGATGGATGTCAGGGGTTCAGAAGGAGAGACACAGGAGGGGGAGCAAATGGAGAGTGAGGAGGAGGAGTACGAGGGGACTTAGCCGGTCTAGCGTCAAGACGTGGGTCTGCGCGCCCAGAGCTTGGAAATGGAAACTAAACTTTAATAAAGACTTTTGTATATAACATCCACTGGGCGTTGGTCCTCTGTGAGCTGGGACCTAGCGGCAGTCCTGACAACAAGCATAGGTGTTTTGGTTCCATGTTAATAGAAAGCAGACGAAAAAGTTTGGATTGTTCTTTCCATGTTCTTTCCACCCACAAATAGCAGTGTAATGAGCCTGAACCTCCCCAAACAGGTTGTCTTGCGTTCCAGCTACATAGAAAGAAGAATTTTGGATTTCGCTTATTTCAAATCGTGTTCCGTGGTGTTAATGCTCATTAACCCAGAAATCGCAAAGTATGTGTAATGAGTCCCAAATAACACAAAACCGTCTTTTCGCTTCCATATGCGTAGAAAGAAGACGAATAAGCTTTGATAGGGCTTATTTCAATTCGCATGGTGTTTTATGGGTGTGCACCAGAATCACCTCCAACCAAAGCAAAAAAGGTGTTTTGGGTTCCATCCACTTAAAAAGACGATAAAGCTCTGATTGGTTTTGTTGCAAATTGGTGTTTTGGGGGTTAGAATGCACTTTCACCCAAAAATCTCAGAGTGAAATGTTTCTTAGCCGTAAACAAGCATAGGTGTTTTGGTTCCATGTCAATAGAAAGCAGACGAAAAAGTTTGGATTGTTCTTTTCATGTTCTTTCCACCCACAAATAGCGAAGTGTAATGAGCCTGAACCTCCCCAAACAGGTTGTTTTGCGTTCCAGATACATAGAAAGAAGAATTTTGGATTTCGCTTATTTCAAATCGTGTTCCGTGGTGTTAATGCTCATTAACCCAGAAATCGCAAAGTATGTGTAATGAGTCCCAAATAACACAAAACCGTCTTTTCGCTTCCATATGCGTAGAAAGAAGGCGAATAAGCTTTGATAGGGCTTATTTCAATTCGCATGGTGTTTTATGGGTGTGCACCAGAATCACCTCCAACCAAAGCAAAAAAGGTGTTTTGGGTTCCATCCACTTAAAAAGAAAGACGATAAAGCTCTGATTGGTTTTGTTGCAAATTGATGTTTTTGGGGTTAGAATGCACATTCACATAAAAATCTCAGAGTGAAATGTTTCTTAACAGCCGTAAACAAGCATAGATGTTTTGGTTCCATGTCAATAGAAAGCAGACGAAAAAGTTTGGATTGTTCTTTCCATGTTCTTTCCACCCACAAATAGCAAAGTAATGAGCCCGAACCTCCCCAAACAGGTTATTTTGCGTTCCAGCTACATAGAAAGAAGAATTTTGGATTTCTCTTATTTCAAATCGTGTTCCGTGGTGTTAATGCTCATTAACACAGAAATCACAAAGTATGTGTAATGAGTCCCAAATAACACAAAACTGTCTTTTCGCTTCCATATGCGTAGAAAGAAGACGAATAAGCTTTGATAGGGCTTATTTCAATTTGCATGGTGTTTTATGGGTGTGCACCAGAATCACCTCCAACCAAAGCAAAAAAGGTGTTGTCAGGACTGCTGCTAGGTCCCAGCTCACAGAGGACCAACGCCCAGTGGATGTTATATACAAAAGTCTTTATTAAAGTTTAGTTTCCATTTCCAAGCTCTGGGCGCGCAGACCCATGTCTTGACGCTAGACCGGCTAAGTCCCCTCTGACTCACTGCTCCACCCACACCAGTTTAAGATTCTAGCCCGGCTCCACCTCTTGCGCTGCTCTTTCCTGCGCTGGGTCCTTCTGCCCTCTGGGGTTCCCTCCTTCCTGGACTCCTCTCACGCTGAGCCTCCTGAGTCTTGCCCCTCTCTCCGGCGGGCTTTAGGACCTGGCTCCCTTCCCGGGCTCCCCGCTGTGCCGCGCTCCTATACATTTGAACTTGGCGCGCGCGCCCAGCCGGTGACTTTCCTTCTGACCGTTTCCCCGCTTCCTGATGTGGGTGTTGCCAAACCTGACTCCTCTCCTCCCTCTGGTGGTGAGGACACTGGTCCCGACTCCTGGGACTCCCCCTCCCCACTGCGCTCTGGTGGAGACGCTGGTCCTGATCTCCAGCTGCTGCTCAGGGACTCCCCGCTGGCCCCTTCCTCCTGGGGCTTCCCCCCTGGACCCCCCTTCGCTCTGGCCACCGGCGCTCCCTTCTGTGAGTCCTCCGATTCGCTAGAGAGGCTTGTGGAATAACTCTGGCCACTGTCACTGCCTGCGCCCCCTTCGTACTCCTCCTCCTCACTCTCCATTTGCTCCCCCTCCTGTGTCTCTCCTTCTGAACCCCTGACAGGTGTTTTGGGTTCCATCCACTTAAAAAGAAAGACGATAAAGCTCTGATTGGTTTTGTTGCAAATTGATGTTTTTGGGATTAGAATGCACATTCAACATAAAATCTCAGAGTGAAATGTTTCTTAGCCGTAAACAAGCATAGGTGTTTTGGTTCCATGTCAATAGAAAGCAGACGAAAAAGTTTGGATTGTTCTTTCCATGTTATTTCCACCCACAAATAGCAGTGTAATGAGCCTGAACCTCCCCAAACAGGTTGTTTTGCGTTCTAGCTACATAGAAAGAAGAATTTTGGATTTCGCTTATTTCAAATTGTGTTCCGTGGTGTCAGGACTGCCGCTAGGTCCCAGCTCACAGAGGACCAACGCCCAGTGGATATTATATACAAAAGTCTTTATTGAAGTTTAGTTTCCATTTCCAAGCTCTGGGCGCGCAGGCCCACGTCTTAACGCTAGACCGGCTAAGTCCCCTCTGACTCACTGCTCCACCCACACCAGTTTAAGATTCTAGCCCGGCTCCACCTCTTGCGCTGCTCTTTCCTGCGCTGGGTCCTTCTGCCCTCTGGGGTTCCCTCCTTCCTGGACTCCTCTGACGCTGAGCCTCCTGAGTCTTGCCCCTCCCTCCGGCGGGCTTTAGGACCTGGCTCCCTTCCCGGGCTCCCCGCTGTGCCGCGCTCCTGTACATTTGAACTTGGCGCGCGCGCCCAGCCGGTGACTTTCCTTCTGACCGTTTCCCCGCTTCCTGATGTGGGTGTTGCCAAACCTGACTCCTCTCCTCCCTCTGATGGTGAGGACACTGGTCCCGACTCCTGGGACTCCCCCTCCCCACTGCGCTCTGGTGGAGACGCTGGCCCTGATCTCCAGCTGCTGTTCAGGGACTCCCCGCTGGCCCCTCCCTCTTGAGGTTTCTCCCTTGGAATCTCCCTTGCTCTGGCCACCGGCGCTCCCTTCTGTGAGTCCTCCGATTCGCTAGAGAGGCTTGTGGAATAACTCTGGCCACTGTCACTGCCTGCGCCCCCCTCGTACTCCTCCTCCTCACTCTCCATTTGCTCCCCCTCCTGTGTCTCTCCTTCTGAACCCCTGACATCCATCCCCCCCTCGAAGCCCCCCCTTCCCCCCTCCCCCTCTTCTGGTGCGGGTTCCGGGTGCTCCATTGTTGTAGGGGTGAGTCCAGGATACAGATCGTCCCCTGAGGCTTGCAACCATCGAGATAAGTCCGGGAAGTCCCCCATGGGCTCGTCGACGACGACCTCCTCCGCTTCCATCTCCTGCGCGGTGTGCTCGAAATCTGAGCTCGACCCCAAATCACCCAAGAGCCCTCCTCCCCCTGTTGCTTGATGGGGGTCCACCTCCCAGGGCCCCTTCGGCATGTCTCTGCGCCAGCCCACTTCGGGTTGGTCCTCCCACCAATAAGATCCCCCCGTGCCAAAACCTGAAAGCGATCCCTCCGGGGAGCTGCCTCCCGGAGCCGAGTCCTCCGGGAGTGTCAACCGGAAGGCCACTGGGTTGATCTGCGCCTCTACTTGGTAAGGCCCTAGCTGCTTGTGCCCTAGTTTCTTCTTGGCTAACGATCTGGCTGGAACTGCTTGTGCTGCCAACCAGACCCAGTCTCCCACCTGGATGTCCTCCCCAACCCTCCTGTGTCGATCTGCCTGCACTTTGTAAGCCTGTATTGCCAACTCTAACTGCCTCCTGAGCTGCTCGTGGATCTCCTGCAACTCCGCTGCCACTTCCTCTGCTCCCTGTGGCTCCCCCTCCCGCACTGTGTCCAGACCCGGGAAGGTTCTGGGATGCCTCCCGTAGTTGGCGAAAAATGGGGTCACCCCCGTGGACCCGTGCTTCGTGTTGTTGTAGGCAAACTCGGCCAACGGTAGATAGTCCACCCAGGTCGATGGCTGCTAGTTCGCGTAGCATCTCAGGTACTGCTGCATGATGGCGTTGACCCTTTCCGCCTGCCCGTTAGTTTGCGGGTGTCTCGCC
The DNA here is from genome assembly GCF_964106915.1 of Podarcis gaigeae. Lineage (NCBI taxonomy): Eukaryota > Metazoa > Chordata > Lepidosauria > Squamata > Lacertidae > Podarcis > Podarcis gaigeae. Next base: position 272,412 of record NC_139685.1, on the reverse strand, counting down.
GACGCCAGGCTGACCTTGACGTTCAGGAATCCCATCAGCTTTTGCCAGAAGTTGGAGATGAACTGGCGCCCCCGGTCGGACAAAATAGACCGTGGTAGGCCATGCACCTTGAACACGTGGTCTATGAACATCTTAGCGGTCTGCTCGGCCGTGGCCACCTTCGCGCATGGAATGAAGTGGGCCATCTTGGTGAACAGGTCCACTACCACGAGCACTGCCGTCTTGCCCCTCGAGCTGGGTAGATCTGTGACAAAGTCCAGGGCCACCCTCTCCCACGGTACGAACGGTGTCTGTAGCGGTTCCAACAGGCCCGCCGGCGGCTGGTGCACAGGCTTAGCCCTTTGGCAGGTGTCGCACCTATTGACATAGTCCGCGACATCCCCCCGCATCTTAGGCCACCAAAAGTCTCTGGCTACTAAGTCCACCGTCTTCTCCTTGCCGAAGTGCCCCGCGCTGGGCGCGTCGTGCAGCTGTTGCAGGACCTTCGCGCGGAGGCTGTCTCCTGGTACGTAGAGGACTCCCTTGCGTAGGAGCAGGCCGTTGCGCACTTGGAATTCGTCGCCCCTCGCCTTGCCGCTGCACACCTCCTCCATCTTGGCTCGGGCGAACGAGTCCGTTTGCAGCGCGCGGCGCACCGCGTCCAGGTCCACCGTGGCTGACGCGCATGCCCACGCCTGTGGTGTGAAAATGTGCTTGGCCGCCGCCGGTGCCTCTGCCTCCAGATACTGCGGTTTTCTGGACAGCGCGTCCGCCAAGACGTTGCTGTTTCCTGGGATGTACTCAATTCTGAAGTCGAAATCTGCAAAGAACTCCGCCCAGCGGATGTGTCGCTGGTTCAGGAACCTCGCCTTGGGCCAATACTCCAAGTTCTTATGGTCTGTGCGGACCTGCACCGTGTGCTTGGCTCCGACGAGGAAGTGCCGCCACGCCTTGAAGGCTGCATGTATGGCCAGCAACTCCCTGTCCCAGATGGTGTAGTTCTGCTCTGCTTTGCTGAGTTTTCTGGAGTAGAAAGCGCACGGCCTCCAGTCCCCCTGGTGGTCTTGCTGCAACAGAACGGCTCCCACGGCCCTGTCTGAGGCGTCCGTCTCCACTCTCATGGGCCTGCTGGGATTTACGTGCAGTAGGTTCTCCTCGGAAGCGAAGAGCTGCTTGAGCTTCTGAAAGGACTGCTCCGCCTGCTCCGTCAAGATGAACCTCTTCTTCTTGGAACTGAGGTTGTCGGTGATGGCCGCTGTCTGCATGGCGAAACCCTTGATGAACTTGCGATAAAAGTTGGCAAAACCGACAAACCTCTGTACTTCCTTCCTATTGCGTGGGCTCTTCCAGTCCATTACTGCACGTACCTTGGCACCGTCCATAGCCAGTCCCTTGTCGGACAGTTTGTAGCCCAAGAAATCCACCTCCGTCTTGTCGAACTGGCACTTCTCCAGCTTGGCGTACATCCTGTGCTCCCGCAGCCTCTGCAGAACTTCCCTAACATCTCTCTCGTGAGCCTCCGGCGATTCCGAGAAGATTAGGATGTCATCCAGGAAGCAGACGCACTTCTTGTAGAGGAGACCCGCCAAGACATGATGCATGAAGGCTTGAAAGCAGTGGGAACCATTTTTTAATCCAAAAGGCATAACTCTGTATTCATAAGTGCCCAGCGGCGTAAACATGGTTGTTTTCCACTCGTCGCCTTCCCGCACGCGAATGAGATTGTACGCTCCGCGCAGATCCAACTTGGTAAAGGTTGTGATCTATGAACTCCCTGAGCTCTTGCAATTCATCCTCAGACATGGAGTACAGTTTCCCCGTCGGGAGCGTCGCCCCGGGCAGGAGGTCGATCTTGCAATCGTAGGGTCTGTGGGGAGGCAGCTTATCCGCCTCTTTCTCGCAGAAGACCTCCAAAAACTCCTTGTATTTGTTAGGCACCGCTTGCAACATGCCCAAGTTCAGCTGTGGTCCATCCTCGTGCCCCTCATCTTCCAAGTCCGCCAGGATGCAGTGTTCTGCGCAGTAAGAGGAGCCGAAGGTCAGTTGCCGCTGGTACCAAGCTAATGCCGGGCTGTGCCTATCCAGCCAACTCATTCCCAACACTATGGGCGTGTCTGACAGGCGGGTGACGTTGAAGCTGATGACCTCACGGTGGTTTCCAATGCGCATCACATTGGCGGCGTCTGCTGTAGCACTTGCCCTCCCAGTAGCTCCCTGCTGTCCACTGTGACGACTTTCAGAGGTACCGCCGCTGGCAGAAGGGCTATGCCATGTTGCTGGATGAACTGCATGTCTATAAAGTCTGCATTGCTCCCCGAGTCTATGGTGATGGGAATTTCCACAAGTAGCCCATTGGGGAGCTGAAGGGATGCGGTGAGCTGCACTACTGGTTTGGGTGGGAGGGGGTCGGTGGGCTGTAAGATCCCTGGGGATTGCTTCACTGACTTGTCTGGCTGGTCCCCAGAGACGCCATCTCCAGCCAGACAGTGGAGTTTTCCTGCTGCGACTCCCTCTGCTGAATTGCGTCTGTTACTGTCGCTGCGGCTGCAGTATGCTTGTGAAACCGCTGGGGACACTCTTTTGCCATATGCTGAGCACTGTCGCAGATGTAGCACTTCCTGGTTCCTCTAGGAGGCTTCATCTTGACTGCTCCCGGAGTTAGGGCTCCGACTGTGGAGTGAGCCTTAGCACCACCTATCTCCATCGGCTCCTCTCCCCCTCCCAGCGGAGGCATGGATCGAGCGCGCGCCGCCTCCTTTGGGAAGGGAGGCAGTCCTCTCGCTGGCGTGCGTCCCAAATGCCCTTCCTCCTTGCCCCAAGGGCGTCCTTCCAACCGAACCCCAATGGAGAGTGCCCGTTCCACCACGTCCTTGGTGGTTTGGGGTCTTCCCCCCCTTGCGATCTCGTCTTTCACAGCTCCGCTCAACCCCTCCCAGAACAGGTCTCTGACAGCAGGCGATTCTTTCTCCCAGGCTAGTACATTCACCAATCTGAAAAAACGTGAATGTTATTGCCTCACAGTGGCTTTACCTTGTCTTAGTCCGTGAATCTCCCTCCTAGCGATATCCACATCAATCTCAGATAAAAAACACGCATCCATCACTTTAATGAAGGCAGCCGCATTTTGGAGGGCTGGATCCTTGTCTCTCCATAGATTGCGCAGCCACGATTTTGCCTCCCCCCGTAAATGCGAAATAATAAATCCCACTCTCTCTTCCTCATTTTTAAAGTCTTTGTCAAGCAGCTGCAGTGCATAAATTACATCTGCTCTGAAGTTAGGATACTCCTGCAGGTCCCCATTGAAGTGAGATACCAGGCTCCCTCCTCTGTTCCCCAGCCCAATCCCTTCTGGTCTGGTGGCCGGTAGCCTCTGTGTACTTAGCACTTCTAACCTGGTTCGCAGATCCTGGCAGGCAGCAGCTGCTTCCTGTTGTTTCTTTCTGGAAGCCGCAATTTCTGCAGTCAACTGCGTCACTGCGTTTTGCAAACTCGCTATCCTCTCTTCGGTAGTCATTTCCCTGTTTTTCGTGAGCTCGCTCCCTTCTGTGAGTCCTCCGATTCGCTAGAGAGGCTTGTGGAATAACTCTGGCCACTGTCACTGCCTGCGCCCCCCTCGTACTCCTACTCCTCACTCTCCATTTGCTCCCCCTCCTGTGTCTCTCCTTCTGAACCCCTGACAGCAGGTGTCACACCTCTTGACGTATTCCGCGACATCCCCCCTCATCTTGGGCCACCAAAAGTCTCTGGCTACTAGGTCCACCGTCTTCTCCTTGCCGAAGTGTCCCGCGCTGGGCGCGTCGTGCAGCTGTTGCAGGACCCTCGCGCGGAGGTTGTCTCCCGGCACGTAGAGGGCTCCTTTGCGGATGAGCAGGCCGTCGCGTATTTGGAAGTCGTCGTCCCTCGCCGTTCCGCTACGCACCTCCTCCATCTTGGCTCGCGCGAAGGAGTCCGTCTGCAGCGCGCGACGCACCGCGTCCAGGTCGACCGTGGCTGACGCGCATGCCCACGCCTTTGGTGCGAAAATATGCTTGGCCGCCGCCGGTGCCTCTTCTTCGAGATACTGCGGTTTCCTGAACAGCGCGTCCGCCATGATGTTGTTGTTTCCAGGGATGTATTCTATTCTGAAGTCGAAATCTGCAAAGAACTCCGCCCAGCGGATGTGTCTCTGGTTCAGGAACCTCGCCGTGCGCCAGTACTCCAAGTTCTTATGGTCCGTACGGACCTGCACCGTGTGTTTGGCCCCGACGAGGAAATGCCGCCACGCCTTGAAGGCTGCATGTATGGCCAGTAACTCCCTGTCCCAGATGGTGTAGTTCTGCTCCGACTTGCTGAGTTTCCTGGAGTAGAAAGCGCACGGCCTCCAGTCCCCCTGGTGGTCTTGCTGCAACAGGACGGCCCCCACGGCCCTGTCTGACGCTTCCGTCTCCACTCTCATGGGCCTGCTGGGGTTCACGTGTAGCAGGTGTTCCTCGGACGCGAAGAGGTGCTTGAGCTTCCGAAAGGACTGCTGTGCCTGCTCCCTCCAGATGAACTTCTTCTTCTTGGAACTGAGGGTGTCAGTGATGGCCGCTGTCTGCATGGCGAAACCTTTGATGAACTTGCGATAAAAGTTGGCAAAGCCGACAAACCTCTGGACTTCCTTTCGATTGCGTGGGCTCTTCCAGTCCAGCACTGCCCGTACCTTGGTACTGTCCATGGCGAGTCCCGTGTCAGACAGTTTGTAGCCCAGGAAGTCCACCTCCGTCTTGTCGAACTGGCACTTCTCCAGCTTCTGACCGTTTCCCCGCTTCCTAATGTGGGTGTTGCCAAACCTGACTCCTCTCCTCCCTCTGGTGGTGAGGACACTGGTCCCGACTCCTGGGACTCCCCCTCCCCACTGCGCTCTGGTGGAGACGCTGGTCCTGATCTCCAGCTGCTGCTCAGGGACTCCCCGCTGGCCCCTTCCTCCTGGGGCTTCCCCCCTGGACCCCCCTTCGCTCTGGCCACCGGCGCTCCCTTCTGTGAGTCCTCCGATTCGCTAGAGAGGCTTGTGGAATAACTCTGGCCACTGTCACTGCCTGCGCCCCCCTCGTACTCCTCCTCCTCACTCTCCATTGGCTCCCCCTCCTGTGTCTCTCCTTCTGACCCCTGACATTTCTTAACAGCCGTAATCAAGCATAGGTGTTTTGGTTCCATGTCAATAGAAAGCAGACGAAAAAGTTTGGATTGTTCTTTCCATGTTCTTTCCACCCACAAATAGCAAAGCGAAGTGTAATGAGCCTAAAGCTCCCCAAACAGGTTGTTTTGCGTTCCAGCTACATAGAAAGAAGAATTTTGGATTTCGCTTATTTCAAATCGTGTTCCGTGGTGTTAATGCTCATTAACCCCGAAATCGCAAAGTATGTGTAATGAGTCCCAAATAACACAAAACCGTCTTTTCGCTTCCATATGCGTAGAAAGAAGACGAATAAGCTTTGATAGGGCTTATTTCAATTCGCATGGTGTTTTATGGGTGTGCACCAGAATCACCTCCAACCAAAGCAGAAAAGGTGTTTTGGGTTCCATCCACTTAAAAAGACGATAAAGCTCTGATTGGTTTTGTTGCAAATTGGTGTTTTGGGGGTTAGAATGCACATTCACCAAAAATTCTCAGAGTGAAATGTTTCTTAGCCGTAAACAAGCATAGGTGTTTTTGTTCCATGTCAATAGAAAGCAGACGAAAAAGTTTGGATTGTTCTTTCCATGTTCTTTCCACCCACAAATAGCAAAGTGTAATGAGCCTGAACCTCCCCAAACAGGTTGTTTTGCGTTCCAGCTACATAGAAAGAAGAATTTTGGATTTCGCTTATTTCAAATCGTGTTCCGTGGTGATAATGCTCATTAACCCAGAAATCGCAAAGTATGTGTAATGAGTCCCAAATAACACAAAACCGTCTTTTAGCTTCCATATGCGTAGAAAAAAGACGAATAAGCTTTCATAGGGCTCATTTCAATTCGCCTGGTGTTTTATGGGTGTGCACCAGAATCACCTCCAACCAAAGCAAAAAAGGTGTTTTGGGTTCCCTCCACTTAAAAAGAAAGACGATAAAGCTCTGATTGGTTTTGTTGCAAATTGATGTCTTTGGGGTTAGAATGCACATTCACCCAAAAATCTCAGAGTGAAATGTTTCTTAACAGCCGTAATCAAGCATAGGTATTTTGGTTCCATGTCAATAGAAAGCAGACGAAAAAGTTTGGATTGTTCTTTCCATGTTCTTTCCACCCACAAATATCAAAGTAATGAGCCTGAACCTCCCCAAACAGGTTGTTTTGCGTTCCAGCTACATAGAAAGAAGAATTTTGGATTTCACTTATTTCAAATTGTGTTCCGTGGTGTTAATGCTCATTAACCCAGAAATCGCAAAGTATGTGTAATGAGTCCCAAATAACACAAAACTGTCTTTTCGCTTCCATATGCGTAGAAAGAAGACGAATAAGCTTTGATAGGGCTTATTTCAATTCGCATGGTGTTTTATGGGTGTGCACCAGAATCAGCTCCAACCAAACCAAAAGGTGTTTTGGGTTCCATCCACATAAAAAGAAAGACGATAAAGCTCTGATTGGTTTTGTTGCAAATTGGTGTTTTTGGGGTTAGAATGCACATTCAACAACAAATCTCAGAGTGAAATCTTTCTTAACAGCCGTAATCAAGCATAGGTGTTTTGGTTCCATGTCAATAGAAAGCAGACGAAAAAGTTTGGATTGTTCTTTCCATGTTCTTTCCACCCACAAATAGCAAAGCGAAGTGTAATGAGCCTAAACCTTCCCAAACAGGTTGTTTTGCGTTCCAGCTACATAGAAAGAAGAATTTTGGATTTCGCTTATTTCAAATCGTGTTCCGTGGTGTTAATGCTCATTAACCCAGAAATCGCAAAGTATGTGTAATGAGTCCCAAATAACACAAAACCGTCTTTTCGCTTCCATATGCGTAGAAAGAAGACGAATAAGCTTTGATCGGGCTTATTTCAATTCGCATGGTGTTTTATGGGTGTGCACCAGAATCACCTCCAACCAAAGCAAAAAAGGTGTTTTGGGTTCCATCCACTTAAAAAGAAAGACGATAAAGCTCTGATTGGTTTTGTTGCAAATTGGTGTTTTTGGGGTTAGAATGCACATTCACATAAAAATCTCAAATGTTTCTTAACAGCCGTAAACAAGCATAGATGTTTTGGCTCCATGTCAATAGAAAGCAGACCAAAGAGTTTGAATTGTTCTTTCCATGTTCTTTCCACCCACAAATAGCAAAGTAATGAGCCCGAACCTCCCCAAACAGGTTGTTTTGCGTTCCAGCTACATAGAAAGAAGAATTTTGGATTTCTCTTATTTCAAATCGTGTTCCGTGGTGTTACTGCTCATTAACCCCGAAATCGCAAAGTATGTTGTAACCCTGACAGTATGTGTAATGAGTCCCAAATAGCACAAAACCGTCTTTTCGCTTCCATTTGCGTAGAAAGAAGACGAATAAGCTTTGATAGGGCTTATTTCAATTCGCATGGTGTTTTATGGGTGTGCACCAGAATCACCTCCAACCAAAGCAAAAAAGGTGTTTTGGGTTCCATCCACTTAAAAAGAAAGACGATAAAGCTCTGATTGGTTTTGTTGCAAATTGATGTCTTTGGGGTTAGAATGCACATTCACCCAAAAATCTCAGAGTGAAATGTTTCTTAACAGCCGTAATCAAGCATAGGTGTTTTGGTTCCATGTCAATAGAAAGCAGACGAAAAAGTTTGGATTGTTCTTTCCATGTTCTTTACACCCACAGATAGCAAAGCGAAGTGTAATGAGCCTGAACCTCCCCAAACAGGTTGTTTTGCGTTCCAGCTACATAGAAAGAAGAATTTTGGATTTCGCTTATTTCAAATCGTGTTCCGTGGTGTTAATGCTCATTAACCCCGAAATCGCAAAGTATGTGTAAGGTAAAGGTACCCCTGCCCGTACGGGCCAGTCTTGACAGACTCTGGGGTTGTGCGCCCATCTCACTTAAGAGGCCAGGGGCCAGCGCTGTCCGGAGACACTTCCGGGTCACGTGGCCAGCGTGACATCGCTGCTCTGGCGAGCCAGAGCCGCACACGGAAACGCCGTTTACCTTCCCGCTGGTAAGCGGTCCCTATTTATCTACTTGCACCCGGAGGTGCTTTCGAACTGCTAGGTTGGCAGGCGCTGGGACCGAGCAGCGGGAGCGCACCCCGCCGCAGGGATTCGAACCGCCGACCTTTCGATCGGCAAGTCCTAGGCGCTGAGGCTTTAACCCACAGCGCCACCTGCGTCCCATGCAAAGTATGTGTAATGAGTCCCAAATAACACAAAACCGTCTTTTCACTTCCATATGCGTAGAAAGAAGACGAATAAGCTTTGATAGGGCTTATTTCAATTCGCATGGTGTTTTATGGGTGTGCACCAGAATCACCTCCAACCAAAGCAGAAAAGGTGTTTTGGGTTACATCCACTTAAAGAGAAAGACGATCAAGCTCTGATTGGTTTTGTTGCAAATTGATGTTTTTGGGGTTAGAATGCACATTCACCAAAAATTCTCAGAGTGAAATGTAAACAAGCCGTAAACAAGCATAGGTGTTTTGGTTCCATGTCAATAGAAAGCAGACGAAAAAGTTTGGATTGTTCTTTCCATGTTCTTTCCACCCACAAATAGCAGTGTAATGAGCCTGAACCTCCCCAAACAGGTTGTTTTGCGTTCAAGCTACATAGAAAGAAGAATTTTGGATTTCGCTTATTTCAGATCGTGTTCCGTGGTGTTAATGCTCATTAACCCAGAAATCGCAAAGTATGTGTAATGAGTCCCAAATAACACAAAACCGTCTTTTCGCTTCCATATGCGTAGAAAAAAGACGAATAAGCTTTGATAGGGCTTATTTCAATTCGCATGGTGTTTTATGGGTGTGCACCAGAATCACCTCCAACCAAAGCAGAAAAGGTGTTTTATGTTCCATCCACTTAAAAAGAAAGACGATAAAGCTCTGATTGGTTTTGTTGCAAATTGGTGTTTCTGGGGTTAGAATGCACTTTCACCCAAAAATCTCAGAGTGAAATGTTTCTTAGCCGTAAACAAGCATAGGTGTTTTG